>NC_092234.1:14614847-14928597 GCF_036320965.1 Panulirus ornatus
TTTACCAAACTCAGTCACCAGCTTCTGCAGTTTCTCACATGAATCAGCCACCAGCGCTGTATCATCAGCGAACAACAACTGACTCACTTCCCAAGCTCTCTCATCCACAACAGACTTCATACTTGCCCCTCTTTCCAAAACTCTTGCCTTCACCTCCCTAACAACCCCATCCATAAACAAATTAAACAACCATGGAGACATCACACACCCCTGCCGCAAACCTACATTCACTGAGAACCAATCACTTTCCTCTCTTCCTACACGTACACATGCCTTACATCCTCAATAAAAACTTTTCACTGCTTCTAACAACTTGCCTCCCACACCATATATTCTTAATACCTTCCACAGAGCATCTCTATCAACTCTATCATATGCCTTCTCCAGATCCATAAATGCTACATACAAATCCATTTGCTTTTCTAAGTATTTCTCACATACATTCTTCAAAGCAAACACCTGATCCACACATCCTCTACCACTTCTGAAACCACACTGCTCTTCCCCAATCTGATGCTCTGTACATGCCTTCACCCTCCCAATCAATACCCTCCCATATAATTTACCAGGAATACTCAACAAACTTATACCTCAGTAATTTGAGCACTCACTCTTATCCCCTTTGCCTTTGTACAATGGCACTATGCACACATTCCGCCAATCCTCAGGCACCTCACCATGAGTCATACATACATTAAATTACGTTACCAACCAGTCAATAATACAGTCACCCCCTTTTTTAATAAATTCCACTGCAATACCATCCAAACCTGCTGCCTTGCCGGTTTTCATCTTCCGCAAAGCTTTTACTACCTCTTCTCTGTTTACCAAATCATTTTCCCTAACCCTCTCACTTTGCACACCACCTCGACCAAAACACCCTATATCTGCCACTCTATCATCAAACACATTCAACAAACCTTCAAAATACTCACTCCATCTCCTTCTCACATCACCACTACTTGTTTTCACCTCCCCATTTGTGCCCTTCACTGAAGTTCCCATTTGCTCCCTTGTCTTACGCACTTTATTTACCTCCTTCCAGAACATCTTTTTATTCTCCCTAAAATTTAATGATACTCTCTCACCCCAACTCTCATTTGCCTTCTTTTTCACCTCTTGCACCTTTCTCTTGACCTCCTGTCTCTTTCTTTTATACATCTCCCACTCAATTGCATTTTTTCCCTGCAAAAATCGTCCAAATGCCTCTCTCTTCTCTTTCACTAATAATCTTACTTCTTCATCCCACCACTCACTACCCTTTCTAATCAACCCACCTCCCACTCTTCTCATGCCACAAGCATCTTTTGCGCAATGTATACATATATATATACAGACACAGATGTATACATATATACACATGTACATAATGCATACTGTCTGCCCTTATTCATTCCCATCGCCACCCCGCCACACATGGAATAACAACCCCCTCCCCCCTCAAGTGTGCGAGGTAGTGCTAAGAAAAGACAACAAAGGCCACATTCGTTCACATTCAGTCTCTAGCTGTCATGTAATAATGCACCGAAACCACAACTCCCTTTCCACATCCAGGCCCCACACAACTTTCCATGGTTTACCCCAGACGCTTCACATGCCCTGGTTCAATCCATTGACAGCACGTTGACCCCAGTATACCACATCGTTGCAATTCACTCTATTCCTTGCACGCCTTTCACCCTCCTGCACGTTCAGGCCCCGATCACTCAAAATCTTTTTCACTCCATCTTTCCACCTAAAATTTGGTCTCCCACTTCTCCTCATTCCCTCCAACTCCGACACATATATCCTCTTGGTCAATCTTTCCTTACTCATTCTCTCCATGTGACTAAACCATTTCAAAACACCCTCTTCTGCTCTCTCTACCACACTCTTTTTATTACCACACATCTCTCATACCCTTATATTACTTACTCAATCAAACATCTCATCTCTAGCACATACACCCTCCTCCGCACAACTCCATCCATAGCCCACGCCTCGCAACCATACAACATTGTTGGAACCACTATTCCTTCAAACATACCCATTTTTGCTTTCCGAGATAATGTTCTCGACTTCCACACATTTTTCAAGGATCCCAGAATTTTTGCCCCCTCCCCCACCCTATGATTCACTTCCGCTTCCATGGTTCCATCCGCTGCCAAATCCACTCCCAGATATCTAAAACACTTCACTTCCTCCAGTTTTTCTCCATTCAAACTTACCTCCCAATCAACTTGACCCCCAACCCTACTGTACCTAATAACCTTGCTCTTATTCCCATTTACTCAACTTTCTTCTTTCACACACCTTACCAAACTCAGTCACCAGCTTCTGCAGTTTCTCACATGAATCAGCCACCAGTGCTGTATCATCCTGCTAAACAGAAAGAAAAAAGAAGACAAAAGCCTAATTTGCTCACACCCACTCTCTAAGCACCAAAACCAGAACACACCATCCACATCCAAGTCCAACAAAGACAAATTCTGCAATTTCCTCCCTGACCATTTCATTGTCTTCAAACTAACCAAATCCACTCAAACCATCATTCCCCTGAAATCTTAAGCCCTTATCAGTTCCCTCACTAAATCTGTTCATATTTTCTAAGTCTAAACATTCTATATGAAAATTATTCATACCTCTATGTCTTCAACTGGCGTCGACTCTGGAATTTCTCTGAGAATCACAATACAACGCTTATAATTTGGCCGTACTCTGTTATTTTCCTCATCTAACTGTACAAATGGAGACTCTGAAACAAATATCAAATGGTAAGACTGCAGTTTTCAAAAAATCAACAAAAAACATTGCACATGATTATCAATATTGAAGAATATGCTCCAATAATTTCACCACTTCCCATTAAAAGAGAAAGATAGGTGAAAGTTAACAAGCAGAGGCAGCTTGCACAGTATGAACTAAAAAAAAGTACTACATGTGGAATGAAAGCTTCTAGTATAAAATTTTGCAGCTGAAACATAAGCATGGAACAAAAAAACAGACGCCAAGAATCCAGTCTGTTGAAATAGTATTTTTGAGGTGCATGTGGCACGACTAGATGGAATGAAGCAAGAAATGAAGGGGTGTACAAGAGATTTAGTAGAGCAGGCAATGCAAAGGGAAGGAATTATGGAATGGCAAAATGGGTGAAACATAATACCTTTGAGGAGTTTTGAGCATAAGGAAAGAATACAAGAGAGTTTATACGAGGACAGTGTGCTATGGTACAATTTATGAGGTAAGTGGAGAGGAACACCGCATTGTGACACTGGGAAACAAATTGGAAGAGTACTGGATGAATACAATGGAATGGTGTATGTGAGGGAGGTTAAGTAAGGTCAGGGAGAAGAGGAGACTCTTTTGCTGTGGCCATCGCCTTGATGAAATTTCTAAAGAAATGGGCATCAGAAATATAGATACAAATAAGTTTCTCCCAACTTAATTGGCAAGCCAGTCTCTGTTTGCAGACAACAAGGTTCTAGCAGGAGATTTGAAATACAAAATGTAAAAACTACAGTCTAAGGTTGGGTGAGTGTGAAAGGAGGAAGCAAGGGTTATGTGAATAAAAGTACTGTAGAGAGATTTGGCAAAGGGTGGGAGACAGTTCATTAAGAGTGCAACTCTGAACTGTGGAAAACTGGGAGAAATGGGGTGTTTAAGATATCTGGGACTGGATATAGCAATGTATGGAACTAAAGGAGCTGAAGTTAAACACAGGGTAGGTGAAAGGGCAAAGGTCGTGAGTGCATTGAGGTGAGGAAAGAAAAGTTACTGTCTGCAACAGAAAGGATGAGAATAATCATCGATCAGCCAAGGACCAGTTTCTAGAAGTCCTGGTGTTACCCAGTATTTTTCTAAAAGCTCCTGCAGCCCAAGGATATGCTAATTTCGATAGCATGAAAATGAAGACTCCTTTGGAGTGAGAAGTTCTCTGATGAGACTATAATCTCATTGATAAAGCCTTGCCAAAGGTGACTTTTCACTCAAAATGTAACCTCTAGCAAGAGGAGTCTGGTAACACTGCAAGGATGGATATATCTGATGTTACAGAAATCCCAATAAACTGTCCCAGGATAATTTCTAGACTTCGACTCTCTTGTTCACTTTCCTTCTATTATAGGTATCACTTTGGTATTTGCTCCCAAGAGATGGTGGCTTGTGTGACCCCACCACCAGCTAGACCATGCAATACTCACCACCAGCAACTTAAGGGTGGGCCATTTTGACAACTGCTTCTTTCCCTGCATGCCAAAGCTTTGGAACTCCCTACCTTCTCAAGTCTTTCCCAACAATTATGACCCAGCACATTTTAAAAGATGTTTTATCACTTCCTCCAAAATTTGTAAATTCTCTCCCTTGTCATTCCATCTCCTGTTCCAAAATTCTCTATAATCCAATTAAGGCCTAGCCTTGATGTGGATTTTTGTTCATGATTTGGGGGGGAAAAGTTACAAGAATGAAGCTATACTCAACATAAGAAACAAACAAACCCATTTTCTCAAACTATGGTATATACAACTTCCAGAGAAAGAAACTTAATCATTGAACAAATTCAATGAAAACTACAAACAATAAAGTTCAGTAACTGCAGAATTAAGTTTCTATTATTAACTAAAGTATGCTATCAACATGAAAAGAAAAACTAAAATATCAACAGCTAATCACAATGAGAACAGCAATGATTACAGCAAAGAATGTAATATACAAAAAGGCATCCTGCTGGGTAAAAATAGCTTTACTCTATGGAAAATAAAAATATACATATATCACAAAAATCAATAACAGCAAGACTGAACTTACCTTTGAGAGCCTCCACAATAATGCTATGGTCCTTGGTGATATTCTTAAACTGTGAGCAGTTTGCTAAAATGAACACTGGTACATACTGGTCACTATCCATTTGAGAAATCAAATATGGATCGTTGCTCAAGTTTTCCCTAAAAAGAAAAAAAATTCATCATAAAAGAAGAAATGTCAAACTAGAACAATCATATAAACATATTTCATCAAGAAATCAAGCTTCTAATTTCTAAAATGTACAACTTGGTCAGAAACATCTATATGTGTGCGTGGAGCTGGTCATTTGTGTTGTATGAAATAGAAGTAAACCAACACCATCTCTCCTAGAAAGAAAAAGCTTTATGTCTTAAAATGAAAATGAGACTTCGGGTCATGTTAATGGGGGACTCTAGCCCAGTTTTTATCTGCTGCACAGAATGTAAGGCAGGATGACCAACTGCTGGTAGGATGCTGAAGCACTTGACACTGTGAACTGACAGTGGCTGAGAAATGACCAGGGGTGGTGGCATAAGTGGCTAGAGTGTCAGAAAAGAGGGCAGAGTTGGTGTTACAAGAGGCTGAAGCCATGATAGCAGAAGGGGTGCCAGAGACAGTGACAAAGGCAGACAAGTGGTTGCAAAAGTTGTAATATAATGGCACAAAAGATGAAAGTGATGGTTCCACAAGTGGCTGAAGAGGGGGTGACAGTAATGGAGACATTGGGGGTGGATGCATAAAAGACAAAAGAGAGGGTGGCAGATATGGTGGAAGAGGTGTGGTAATACAGTAGGTAGTATAAAAAGTTGAAAAGCTGAAGAAAGAAGTGGTGGCAACAAGGCTTGACAAAATTTCTTCTTTCCTGACATCAGAGATCCAGACATGATAATATCCCCATCAAAGAACCATGGTACTATTGCTACAATTGCTATTTTGTCTCTAAAGGTGACTGATTTATCTAGCAGGTAAACTTGTGATCTAGCGGCTGACAGGGGTTTTCAGTGGTTTTGTCAGTTGTATGATGAAATTCTAATAATATTGTAAATCGTGAATTTTAGACTTCAAGAAATTCCTCATACACTTCCACTGCGATGTGGGCCAAAAAATATCCTGGCAGAATATTACCATGCTGTCAGATTTTCTCAAGAACGGGGTAGTGGTAGCGGTGGTTGTGTTTGTGGTGGATGTGGTAACATCTGTGGTGCGGTACAAGTGAGTGCAATGTGATGGTAATGGTAGTGGTAGAAGCAGCAGGGGTTGTGGCACAGACTGGGGTACAGGTGACTGCTAAGGTGGTGGTTACAATGGGGGTAGCAGAGGTGGCTGTAAAGCAGACAGCAGAAATAATGGTAAGGGTGCTGAAGGTGGAGTGCATGGAGGTGGCTGTAGAAGTGATGGCAGTGTGGTAGTAGTGGCAGATGGGATGGCAGTAGTGGTGGTGCATGTGGTTGTTTAGGTTGTGGCAGAATGGTGATGGAAAGAAGTGGTGGTAGCAGAGGGAATGGTAGAGATGCAGTCAGAAGGGACAGAAGAGGAGGTAGGAGAGGTTATGGCAGATGCATTTGCAAATGGGTGTCAAGAGTTGGTAGGAGGGGGACAGCAGATGTGCTGCAAGAGGTAAATGGCAGAGTGGTGGAATAGGTAGTTGGAGCAGTGGTTGTGGTGGTGATAGAAATGGCCAGTGCAAAGGGAGTGGATGAGTTGTGGTGTTAGATGTAGTTGTGTTCCTAACAGTGGTGATGGCAGAAGACATGGTATGACTGGTTACAATGGTAGTCTGAGATGATGGATAAGGTGGTGCTGGTGGCAAAGATGGTAGTGGCATTAGTTGTAGCATTAGGGTGGTCACATACTGGTGACAGGGATTGTGAAGGAGTGTATAAGAAAAGGTGGTTGCAGAGGTGGTATTGAGTGAGTAGTGGTGGTGAATGGGTGGCAGATTCGGTTGGAGGGGTAGTACTAGTGAAGCTGGCTTAATGGATGGCAGTCCAAGTTATAGAAGTAGTGGTGATGGGAAGAGGGTGGCAAAGGTGGTAGTATGAGTGTTAGGATTGCGAGATGGCAGTCCACTATTACCTGTTCCAGCACAGAGCTGAGTCTTTAACTATTACTGTCTGCTGTACTGGACCAAACATACTACACAATCACACACATAATCACTACTGGGAGAAGATAGCCAAGTTACCATTTCCCAAATACCAATGCCCAATGTGTCAAATGCACAGCATCAAAAAGTACTACTCCATCATATACTCCAACTACCTTCACTGGTACCACCTCAAAGGCTATCTCTTACATCCATAAAACTAAAGATCACTGGACATGCAACACAGAATCTGCCAGAAACTTATAAAGCACTCTCGAAAACCCCCAACTTCCCAGCATGAACACCCATCAATATACAAAAAGCGCACCCAACCACTTTCCAAAAACCCTTCGACCCAACAAAATCAAAACCACACCTAAACATGCCTTTAACTAAAACAGTATCACGGAAAAACACACACAGTCAACTCCATGCATCCATAAAGTCTTTACTTATGACATCAGTCACGACCAAATACACCCTCCCACCTTTTTCAACAACTATCCAATCGTAAGACTATACTGACAAGGATGAGAACAACTCATAGCAAACATCCAATAAACCATACTGCTATCCACCCAATGAACACAGGAGAGGGAGAGAGAGAGAGAGAGAGAGAGAGAGAGAGAGAGAGAGAGAGAGAGAGAGAGAGAGAATGACAACCCCTTACACTATACAATCCTTTAAAACAAAACTTCATAGTGCATACTATAACGTAATCAATACCTACATACCTCACACCACCTCTCATGATATAGTCCTAACTGCAAAACCTGATCAGCATTCTCAACACCTATCTCTACAAAGGTTTCAATGCCCACCATCAAAGTACTTACAACCAAAACCCAAGGAAAAATACTTAAAAGTCAACTATTTATTTTTATTTTGCTTTGTCACAGTCTCCCGCGTTTGCGAGGTAGCACAAGGAAACAGATGAAAGAAATGGCCCAACCCACCCATATACACATGTATATACATACATGTCCACACACTCAAATATACATACCTATACATCTCAATGTACACATATATATACATACACAGGCACATACATATACACACATGCACAAAATTCACACTGTCTGCCTTTATTCATTCCCATCGCCACCTCGCCACACATGGAATAACATCCCCATTCCCCCTCATGTGTGCGAGGTAGCGCTAGGAAAAGACAACAAAGGCCCCATTCGTTCACACTCAGTCTCTAGCTGTCATGTAATAATGCACCGAAACCACAGCTCCCTTTCCACATCCAGGCCCCACAAAACTTTCCATGGTTTACCCTAGACGCTTCACATGCCCTGATTCAATCCACTGACAGCAAGTCGACCCTGGTATACCACATCGATCCAATTCACTCTATTCCTTGCACGCCTTTCACCCTCCTGCATGTTCAGGCCCTGATCACTCAAAATCTTTTTCACTCCATCTTTCCACCTAAAATTTGGTCTCCCACTTCTCCTCGTTCCCTCCAACTCCGACACATATATCCTCTTGGTCAATCTTTCCTCACTCATTCTCTCCATGTGCCCAAACCATTTCAAAACACCCTCTTCTGCTCTCTCAACCACACTTTCTATTTCCACACATCTCTCTTACCCTTACATTACTTACTCAATCAAACCACCTCACACCACATATTGTCCTCAAACATCTCATTTCCAGCACATCCACCCTCCTGTGCACAACTCTATCCATAGCCCACGCCTCGCAACCATACAACATTGTTGGAACCACTATTCCTTCAAACATACCCATTTTTGCTTTCCGAGATAATGTTATCGACTTCCACACATTCTTCAAGGCTCCCAGGATTTTCGCCCCCTCCCCCACCCTATGATTCACTTCTGCTTCCATGGTTCCATCCGCTGCCAGATCCACTCCCAGATATCTAAAACACTTTACTTCCTCCAGTTTTTCTCCATTCAAACTTACCTCCCAATTGACTTGACCCTCAACCCTACTGTACCTAATTACCTTGCTCTTATTCACATTTATTCTTAACTTTCTTCTTTCACACATTTTACCAAACTCAGTCACCAGCTTCTGCAGTTTCTCACATGAATCAGCCACCAGCGCTGTATCATCAGCGAACAACAACTGACTCACTTCCCAAGCTCTCTCGTCCCCAACAGACTTCATACTTGCCCCTCTTTCCAAAACTCTTGCATTCACCTCCCTAACAACCCCATCCATAAACAAATTAAACAACCATAGAGACATCACACACCCCTGCCGCAAACCTACATTCACTGAGAACCAATCACTTTCCTCTCTTCCTACATGAACACATGCCTTACAACCTCGATAAAAACTTTTCACTGCTTCTAACAACTTGCCTCCCACACCATATATTCTTAGTACCTTCCACAGAGCATCTCTATCAACTCTATCATATGCCTTCTCCAGATCCTGATTCAATCCCCTGACAGCACGTCAACCCCAGTATACCACATCGATCCAATTCACTCTATTCCTTGCCCTCCTTTCACCCTCCAGCATGTTCAGGCCCCGATCACACAAAATCTTTTTCACTCCATCTTTCCACCTCCAATTTGGTCTCCCTCTTCTCCTCGTTCCCTCCACCTCCGACACATATATCCTCTTGGTCAGTCTTTCCTCACTTATTCTCTTCATGTGCCCAAACCATTTCAAAACACCCTCTTCTGCTCTCTCAACCACGCTCTTTTTATTTCCACACATCTCTCTTACCCTTACGTTACTTACTCGATCAAACCACCTCACACCACACATTGTCCTCAAACATCTCATTTCCAGCACATCCATCCTCCTGCGCACAACTCTATCCATAGCCCACGCCTCGCAACCATACAACATTGTTGGAACCACCATTCCTTCAAGCATACCCATTTTTGCTTTCCGAGATAATGTTCTCGACTTCCACACATTTTTCAAGGCTCCCAAAATTTTCGCCCCCTCCCCCACCCTATGATCCACTTCCGCTTCCATGGTTCCATCCGCTGACAGATCCACTCCCAGATATCTAAAACACTTCACTTCCTCCAGTTTTTCTCCATTCAAACTCACCTCCCAATTGACTTGACCCTCAACCCTACTGTACCTAATAACCTTGCTCTTATTCACATTTACTCTTAACTTTCTTCTTCCACACACTTTACCAAACTCAGTCACCAGCTTCTGCAGTTTCTCACATGAATCAGCCACCAGCGCTGTATCATCAGCGAACAACAACTGACTCACTTCCCAAGCTCTCTCATCCACAACAGACTTCATACTTGCCCCTCTTTCCAGGACTCTTGCATTTACCTCCCTAACAACCCCATCCATAAACAAATTAAACAACCATGGAGACATCACACACCCCTGCCGCAAACCTACATTCACTGAGAACCAATCACTTTCCTCTCTTCCTACACGTACACATGCCTTACATCCTCGATAAAAACTTTTCACTGCTTCTAACAACTTGCCTCCCACACCATATATTCTTAATACCTTCCACAGAGCATCTCTATCAACTCTATAAATGCTACATACAAATCCATTTGCTTTTCTAAGTATTTCTCACATACATTCTTCAAAGCAAACACCTGATCCACACATCCTCTACCACTTCTGAAACCACACTGCTCTTCCCCAATCCGATCCTCTGTACATACCTTCACCCTCTCAATCAATACCCTCCCATATAATTTACCAGGAATACTCAACAAACTTATATCTCTGCAATTTGAGCACTCACTCTTATCCCCTTTGCCTTTGTACAATGGCACTATGCATGCATTCCGCCAATCCTCAGGCACCTCACCATGAATCAAACATACATTAAATAACCTTACCAACCAGTCAACAATACAGTCAACTGCTTTAAAGTAAAAGTCAACTGCTTCCTTTAAATCCTCCTCTACCTAACAATCAGACTCCAGTTCAACATCTCCAGCAGCCAACCTTACAGTTGCCCATTCTGCTAACACTCCATCTGGCATAACTACCAAAAATACTCATAATAACTACAGGAAAATAGAATGGTAACCTTCACTCAGTACAAGTAATCCAAGCTCTAAAACTTCACTCTATGTGGTTTTCCCTCTCTACACCACACAGTCTCGTACTACACTTGCATCACCATCCAAACCAGCAAAACATGCTAGAAGGACACAGAAAGAAAACATAAACCAAAATTCTCACCACAAGTTGCAGACCTCATAAAGCTGTTAGAAACCAGCTCAGACAAAACCACACTTCAGTAGCAATCACAGAGAAAATCCAAACTAAACTAACAATTTTTCTATTCAATGAAAGACAAACAACAAACTGGTACTCTTCCCACAATAAAATGAACCACAAGACCCAAAGCCACCCCATCTGATGCCCATTAAAGAAGATCCACACCTACAGCATCAACTAGTTCCCATTCATTAAGCACTTCTAACCCAATCCAGTGACATCCCTTCTCCTAAAGAACACACGGACATACTGATGATGCATTACTCTAAACCATCAAAAAACCCACCACATCCCCTTGTCAGTTAAGTCATAAATACACAAAAGCTTTCAAACTAGGCTATTTCCCTTCTCTAAACCATGCAATTTCAAACTACACCTGCATCACCAACTAAAGCATAAAAACACATGTATCAGAAAGGCACAGAAATATAATCTAAACAAACTAGGTCAAACAAAACCATACTCCAACAGAAATCATAGAATAAACCTAAACTAAACCAAATCATCAGTTAACTATTCAATGAATGATAAACAGCATACTGACACTCCTTCCTCAATAAAATAAACCAAAAGACTCACAGCAGCCAACCTTGATACCCATTATAGAAGAGAGAGAACCTGCTCACCCACTAAAGAAGAAGAAACAAAAGCCAAATATCTGACAATGCTGTTCAGACAATGCACAGACTAAGGAAGTGCCACAGAAATACATAGGTTGATGCATGTAACATCAGTACACAAAAAAGGATTCAAATTGGTCTATACAATGCACACCATTTAGTCCAACTATGCACACAGTACTAAATGTATTTGAGAGAGTAAGAAAAATGAAATATTTGAAATAAAGGGCAGCATGGGTTTCTTCCTGGTAAAAGCACAAAAACAAAATTACTAGCTTATTATAACAACATACATGAAGCACTGATATATGGGAAAAGAATAAACACTTTTTCTTGATTTTGCAAGAGTATCTGATAAAGTAAACAAAAGGGTTATTAAAGAAAGTGACATGGCTAAATACAAAAAGGACACATAGGTAAATGGATCTAAGAATTTCTAACACAAATTCTAAGTTGTTGCGAATGGAAACAGATCTAAAGGAAACAATTCTGACCACAACACTTTGTGATCATGATTTCAGACACTGATAACAAGAGAAACTGTGTAATCAGATGTTTCACATGACATGAGAATATGCAAAGCATTAGCTTGAAAGGTCAAGAAAAATTTGGATACTATCTACAGACGGGAAAATGGGAACTACTCTAAAGAACAGAAATCTGAGCAAATTATTTGTGGGACAGTTAAGGCTATTTTAGTGCCTATTTACAAAGGTCTAACAGGAAAGTGAAGAAAATGTCATTGATTTGGGAATGAAAATAAAATCAATAAATGATTTCAAAAGATGGTGCTTTGAAGCAAAAAAATGAGTAAATGGCTATTGAGAACATTTGCAGTGTAACAAGACAAGCAATTAAAGATGAAAATGTTCTCACACATATGAGAAGTAAACTTGAATATTGCTGTGTTGTATGATCACCGGTAAATCAGACAAGTAAACAGAGAATAAAGGAACATTTCACAAGTTTAATTTGTTTATGGATGGGGTTGTTAGGGAGGTGAATGCAAGAGTTTTGGAGAGAAGGGCAAGTATGCAGTCTGTTGTAAATGAGAGGGCTTGGGAAGTGAGTCAGTTGTTCGCTGATGATACAGTGCTGGTGGCTGATTCAGGTGAGAAACTGCAGAAGCTAGTGACTGAGTTTGGTAAAGTGTGTGAAAGAAGAAAGCTGGGAGAGAATGTGAATAAGAACAAGGTTATCAGGTTCAGTAGGGTTGAGGGACAAGTCAATCACGAAGTAAGTTTAAATGGAGAAAAACTGGAGGACGTGAAGTGTTTTAGATATCCGGGAGTGGATTTAGCAGCGGATGGAACCATGGAAGTGGAAGCGAGTCACAGGTTGGGGGAAGGAGTGAAGGTTCTGAGAGCGTTGAAGAATGTGTGAAAGGTGAGAAAATTATCTCAGAGCAAAAATGGATGTGTTTGAAGGAATGGTGGTTCCAACAATGTTATATGGCTGCGAGAAGTGGGCTATAGATAGCGTTGTGCGGAGGAGGGTGGACGTGTTGGAAATGAGATGTTTGAG
The DNA here is from genome assembly GCF_036320965.1 of Panulirus ornatus. Lineage (NCBI taxonomy): Eukaryota > Metazoa > Arthropoda > Malacostraca > Decapoda > Palinuridae > Panulirus > Panulirus ornatus. Next base: position 14,628,045 of record NC_092234.1, read on the forward strand.
GTCAATATGTGGTGTGAGGGGGTTTGATCGAGTAAGTAATGAAAGGGTAAGAGAGAGAAGTGGTAATAAAAAGTGTGGTTGAGAGAGCATAAGAGGGCGTATTGAAATGGTTTGGTCACATGGAGATAATGAGTGTGGAAAAATTGACAAAAAGGATATATGTGTCAGAGGTGGAGGGAACGAGGAGAAGTAGGAGACCAAATTGGGGGTGGAAGGATGGAGTGAAAAAGATTTTGAGTGATCAGGGCCTGAGCATTCAGGAGGGTGAAAGGCATGCAAGGAATAGAGTGAATTGGAACAATGTGGTATATACCAGGGTATACTGTGGTATACCGTGCTGTCAATGGAATGAACCAGGGCATGTGAAACGTCTGGGGTAAACCATGTAAAGTTTTGTGGGGCCAGGATGTGGAAAGGGAGCTGTGGTTTCGGTGCATCACACATGACAGCTAGAGACTGAGTGTGAACGAATGAGGCCTTTGTTGTCTTTTCCTAGCGCTACCGTACACGCACGCAGGGGGAATGGGGTGCCATTCATGCGTGGCTGGGTGGGCGGGAATGGATGAAGGCAGCAAGTATGAATATGTACAAGTGTATATATGTATATGTATGTATACATTGAAATGTATAGGTATGTATATATGTGCATGTGTGGGCACGTATGTACATCCATGTGTATGTGGGTGGGTTGGGCCATTCTTTCATCTGTTTCCTTATGCTACCTCACTAACGTGGGAGACGGCAACAAAGTAATAATACTAAAAAAAAATCACAAGTAAATGAATGGAATGATACAAACATGGGGTATGGTTGAGAGAGCAGAAGAGTGGGTGTTGAAATGGTTTGGACATAAGGAGAGAATGAGTAAGGAGGGTTGACAAAAGGGAAGTGGAGGGGGTCAAGGAGGAGGAGACAGAATTGGAGATGGAAGGATGGTGTAAACAGGACTGTAAATGCTTGAAGGCCTGAACATGCAAGAGGGTGAATGGCATGCACATGAATTGGTACAATGTGGTATACAGGTGTGTGTGTGTGTGTGTTAATGGAAATCACAAAAAGGTCTGTAAGGACCTGGTTCTGGATAGGACGCCCTGGTTTAGGCACATTGTACATGACAGTAAGAGAACAGAAGAATAAATGAGGCCCTTTCTTCATCTGTTCCTGGAACGACCTTGGTGATGCAGGAAATGGTGAACAAGTGCGAAAGAAAACAGAAAGATAGGAAAATATGAAAAAAAACTTTCATGTAACTAACTGTATAATTTGCAATGACAATAGGAATCTTGAAAATTAAGAGATGAAACACAATGGTGATAGGTTTGGTGTCTACAAATTTGATCACTAAACTGACATCAATGTCATTTTTACTCAATATCATTATCATAATGAAACAATCCTTCCAACAATAAAATTTAAATCAACAATCAATGAAAAAAATACAGTACAGTACAGAGAACAAAACCTGGTCTTAAATCTTCATTCACTTAGGCAAAAATAAAAATCAGAAGACATTGTACATCAAAATACAAAAACACTAACTTACCTGGAGAAAAAGTATTCAACCTGCTGAGCCACCAGTTGCTTTATCTGGTCCCTTGTGGGTGGCTGGGTCTGTTGGATGGACTGCTGAGGCTGTGCAGGAGGGGTAACTGCAGGTGTGCTTGGGGTAGGTGTCTGTGCCGGTGTGGTTTGTGTACCCTGGGTTTCACTGGAGGTGAGGTGTCCTTTCTTCTTACTCTCAGTTGCCTGCTCTTCATTTTTCTCCTGTTCCTTGTTGTCTTCATTGTCCACATCACTTCTACTACTAGAAGGCAGGGTGGGGACTGGGGTAGGAAGGGGGGAGGCACTTGACTTACTGCTCTCCGGAGAAACTTCCCCATTCTGCTGTGAAGTACTAAGAGGAGTACTACTTTTCGCATTCCCCTCTTTCTCATTATTTTGTGCTGCTGCTGCCATATCCTCAGATTTCTTTGAAACTAGAGCAGTCTTTCCTGGGGGCTGGCCAGAGGTGGTGCCGGCCTCAACAGGTAACGTGCTGGGAGAGGAAGTGGGGGCCCCCAAAAGAGACTCTACTGCCATAAGACCAGGAGTTTCAGGAGTTGGGGGACAAACCCCGCAATACTGTTTGGCGACATCCCCATTCATGAAGGGGTAAACTGAAATGGGAAGAATAAGTTGAAATATAAAAATTATTTTAAACTTCACATAAAAATACATGAGTATAAAATATAGGAATAAAAAATGAATATTTCTGTCCCCAAACAACAACATTGTATTACAGCAGATACCCAAGTCTTGCAAGAGCTTCATGAATATAACTATCACAAAGATGAAATTCTGGTTTGGTAAAAAAAAAAAGTTTTAATACATAACACGAGAAATATCTCAATGCTAACTTCCAAACGATTACAATTAAGTTAATCACTTACATTTACAATCTTTAAACCAATGCCAAAAAATATACCTATAGACCAACTAATAAGTAATACTACATCTGTTTCTGATCTACCTCACTAAAGGGGGTGTGGGTGATGAGGTACAAGTATTAAAGCATGCTTGGGGGGCTGGGAACATGGAAGACGAATCATCAGACACTGTTTACAGATGACAGCTCTGGTGGCTAACTCCAAAAGCTATTGACAATTTGGAAATGGAAACAATAAAGCCAAGAATAAATATAAACAAAAGAGAAAGGGGAAAGGGCCATGTTCTGAGTGTAAGTTTAAATACAGATGACTTGGAGGAGGTGGAAAGTTATGCAGGAGAGGGGCTACTTTAGGTACCTTGGTGTGGGCTTAGTACCACGTCGAATCATGTAGACTAATTTGAGTCACATGATAGACGAAGGGGAGGCTAAGGTTCTGGGTGGCAGGAGAGGTCAGTGCCTGTTAAAGATGATATCTACAGCACACTATTGCAGCTGCAAAATTATCTGTTAAGTGATTGTCTCCAGCAACCAAGATTTACCATAGACTACTTCATAAAGAGCAAACCAGGGATATTACTAATTCATGTCATTGTCAAGCAATGTTGATTAGTGTAATTACTGTAATGTGTCTGAAGTATGAGGGCTCCTATCTTATTTTATTGACAAACCAGTGTCATCCAGTGACTTTGGCATAAATTCTCTCACTCTATATCTATTGTTTTCATACATACTTGCCATTTCCTGCATTAGTGAGGTAGCGTTAAGAACTGAGGACTGAGCCTTAGAGGTAATGTCCTCACTTGCCCCCTTTCTCTGTTCCATCTTTTGGAAAATTAAAAACGGGAAGGGAGGATTTTCAACCCCCTGCTCCCTCCCCTTTTAGTCACCTTCTATGATGTGCAGGAACGTGTGGTAAGTATTCTTTCTCCCATGGAGAGGTCTGTGGTGCCTGGATGTGGATAGGGAGCTGTGGTTTTGGTGCATTACACATGAAAGCTAGAGACTGAGTGTGACTAACGTGGCCTTTTTTGTAGATTTTTCTGATGCTGCCATGCTGAAGCAGGGGGTAGTGTTGCTGTTTCCAGTAGGATGGGGTAGCGCCAGGAATGGATGAAGGCAAGCAAGTACGAATATGTAAATGTGTATATGTTGATATGTATATGTGTGTGTATGGGCGCTCATATATGTATATACATGCGTATGGGCCATTCTATCCCTGGGGATAGGGGAGAAAGAATACTTCCCATGTATTCCCTGCATGTAGTAGAAGGCGACTAAAAAATATATATATATATATATATATATATATATATATATATATAAAATTTTCATCAGTTTCCTTGCGCTACCTTGATATCGCAGGAGACAGCAACAAAGTATACCACATCGGTATACCACATCGATCCAATTCACTCTATTCCTTGCCCTCCTTTTACCCTCCTGCATGTTCAGGCCCTGATCACACAAAATCTTTTTCACTCCATCTTTCCACCTCCAATTTGGTCTCCCACTTCTCGTTTCCTCCACCTCTGACACATATATCCTCTTAGTCAACCTTTCCTCACTCATTCTCTCCATGTGCCCAAACCATTTCAAAACACCCTCTTCTGCTCTCTCAACCACGCTCTTTTTATTTCCACACATCTCTCTTACCCTTACGGTACTTACTCGATCAAACCACCTCACACCACACATTGTCCTCAAACATCTCATTTCCAGCGCATCCATCCTCCTGCGCACAACTCTATCCATAGCCCACGCCTCGCAACCACACAACATTGTTGGAACCACTATTCCTTCAAACATACCCATTTTTGCTTTCCGAGATAATGTTCTCGACTTCCACACATTCTTCAAGACTCCTAGAATTTTCGCCCCCTCCCCCACCCTATGATCCACTTCTGCTTCCATGGTTCCATCCGCTGCCAGATCCACTCCCAGATATCTAAAACACTTTACTTCCTCCAGTTTTTCTCCATTCAAACTTACCTCCCAATTGACTTGACCCTCAACCCTACTGTACCTAATAACCTTGCTCTTATTCACATTTACTCTTAACTTTCTTCTTTCACACACTTTACCAAACTCAGTCACCAGCTTCTGCAGTTTCTCACATGAATCAGCCATCAGCGCTGTATCATCAGCGAACAACAACTGACTCACTTCCCAAGCTCTCTCATCCCAACAGACTTCATACTTGCCCCTCTTTCCAAAACTCTTGCATTCACCTCCCTAACAACCCCATCCATAAACAAATTAAACAACCATGGAGACATCACACACCCCTGCCGCAAACCTACATTCACTGAGAACCAATCACTTTCCTCTCTTCCTACACATACACATGCCTTACATCCTCGATAAAAACTTTTCACTGCTTCTAACAACTTGCCTCCCACACCATATTTCTTAATACCTTCCACAGAGAATCTCTATCAACTCTATCATATGCCTTCTCCAGATCCATAAATGCTACATACAAATCCATTTGCTTTTCTAAGTATTTCTCACATACATTCTTCAAAGCAAACACCTGATCCACACATCCTCTACCACTTCTGAAACCACGCTGCTCTTCCCCTATCTGATGCTCTGTACATGCCTTCACCCTCTTAATCAATACCCTCCCATATAATTTACCAGGAATACTCAACAAACTTATACCTCTGTAATTTGAGCACTCACTCTTATCCCCTTTGCCTTTGTACAATGGCACTATGCACGCATTCCGCCAATCCTCAGGCACCTCACCATGAGTCATACATACATTAAATAACCTTACCAACCAGTCAATAATACAGTCACCCCCTTTTTTAATAAATTCCACTGCAATACCATCCAAACCTGCTGCCTTGCCGGTTTTCATCTTCCGCAAAGCTTTTACTACCTCTTCTCTGTTTACCAAATCATTTTCCCTAACCCTCTCACTTTGCACACCACCTCGACCAAAACACCCTATATCTGCCACTCTATCATCAAACACATTCAACAAACCTTCAAAATACTCACTCCATCTCCTTCTCACATCACTACTTGTTTTCACCTCCCCATTTGCGCCCTTCACTGAAGTTCCCATTTGCTCCCTTGTCTTACGCAGAAGAGTGGTTTGGGAATGTCTTGGGAGTAAAGTCAGGGGTTAGTGAGAGGACAAGAGCAACGGAAGGAGTAGCAGTACTCCTGAAACTGGAGTTGTGGGAGTATGTGATAGAATGTAAGAAAGTAAATTCTCGATTAATATGGGTAAAACTGAAAGGTGATGGAGAGAGATGGGTGAGTATTGGTGCATATGCACCTGGGCATGAGAAGAAAGATCATGAGAGGCAAGTGTTTTGGGAGCAGCTGAATGAGTGTGTTAGTGGTTTTGATGCACGAGACCGGGTTATAGTGATGGGTGATTTGAATGCAAAGGTGAGTAATGTGGCAGTTGAGGGAATAATTGGTATACATGGGGTGTTCAGTGTTGTAAATGGAAATGGTGAAGAGCTTGTAGATTTATGTGCTGAAAAAGGTCTGGTGATTGGGAATACCTGGTTTAAAAAGCGAGATATACATAAGTATATGTATGTAAGTAGGAGAGATGGCCAGAGAGCGTTATTGGATTAAGTGTTAATTGACAGGCGCGCGAAAGAGAGACTTTTGGATGTTAATGTGCTGAGAGGTGCAACTGGAGAGATGTCTGATCATTATCTTGTGGAGGCTAAGGTGAAGATTTGTATGGGTTTTCAGAAAAGAAGAGTGAATGTTGGGGTGAAGAGGGTGGTGAGAGTAAGTGAGCTTGGGAAGGAGACTTGTGTGAGGAAGTACCAGGAGAGACGGAGTACAGAATGGAAAAAGGTGAGAACAATGTAAGTAAGGGGAGTGCGGGAAGAATGGGATGTATTTAGGGAATCAGTGATGGATTGCGCAAAAGATGCTTGTGGCATGAAAAGAGTGGGAGGTGGGTTGATTAGAAAGGGTAGCGAGTGGTGGGATGAAGAAGTAAGATTATTAGTGAAAGAGAAGAGAGAGGCATTTGGACGATTTTTGCAGGGAAAAAATGCAATTGAGTGGGAGATGTATAAAAGAAAGAGACAGGAGGTCAAGAGAAAGGTGCAAGAGGTGAAAAAGAGGGCAAATGAGAGTTGGGGTGAGAGAGTATCATTAAATTTTAGGGAGAATAAAAAGATGTTCTGGAAGGAGGTAAATAATATATATATATATATAAATATGCTATTTCATGTGTGGCGGGGTGGCGATGAGAATGGATGAAGGCAGCAAGTATGAATTTGTACATGTGTATATATGTGTATGTCTGTGTATGTATATGTTATGTATGTTGAAATGTATATGTATATATGCATGTATGGGCGTTTATGTATATACATGAGTACATGGGTGGGTTGGGCCATTCCTTGTCAGTTTCCTTGCGCTACCTCGCTGATGCAGGAGACGGTGATTAAGTACAATATATATATGTGGTTTCGGGCATTATTGCATGACAGCTAGAGACTGAGTGTGAACGAATGGGGCCTTTGTTGTCTTTTCCTTGCGCTACCTCGCACACACGAGGGGGAGGGGGATGTTATTCCATGTGTGGCGAGGTGGCGATGGGAATGAATAAAGGCAGACAGTGTGAATTGTGTGCATGTGTATATATGTATATGTCTATGTGTGTATATATATGTGTACATTGTGATGTATGGGTATGTATATTTGTGTGGGGACGTGTATGTATATACATGTGTATGGGGGTGGGTTGGGCCATTTCTTTTGACTGTTTCCTTGCGCTACCTCGCAAACGCGGGAGACAGCGACAAAGCAAAATAAAAATAATATATATCTATATCTATATATATATATATATATATATATATATATATATATATATATATGGATGAATAAAGGCAGCAAGTATGAATTATGTACATGTATGTAGCATTTATGGATCTGGAGAAGGCATATGACAGAGTTGATAGAGATGCTCTGTGGAAGGTATTAAGAATATATGGTGTGGGAGGCAAGTTGTTAGAAGCAGTGAAAAGTTTTTATCGAGGATGTAAGGCATGTGTACGTGTAGGAAGAGAGGAAAGTGATTGGTTCTCAGTGAATGTAGGTTTGCGGCAGGGGTGTGTGATGTCTCCATGGTTGTTTAATTTGTTTATGGATGGGGTTGTTAGGGAAGTAAATGCAAGAGTTTTGGAAAGAGGGGCAAGTATGAAGTCTGTTGGGGATGAGAGAGCTTGGGAAGTGAGTCAGTTGTTGTTCGCTGATGACACAGCGCTGGTGGCTGATTCATGTGTGAAACTGCAGAAGCTGGTGACTGAGTTTGGTAAAGTGTGTGGAAGAAGAAAGTTAAGAGTAAATGTAAATAAGAGCAAGGTTATTAGGTACAGTAGGGTTGAGGGTCAAGTCAATTGGGAGGTGAGTTTTGAATGGAGAAAAACTGGAGGATGTGAAGTGTTTTAGATATCTGGGAGTGGATCTGGCAGCGGATGGAACCATGGAAGCGGAAGTGGATCATAGGGTGGGGGAGGGGGCGAAAATTCTGGGGGCCTTGAAGAATGTGTGGAAGTCGAGAACATTATCTCGGAAAGCAAAAATGGGTATGTTTGAAGGAATAGTGGTGCCAACAATGTTGTATGGTTGCGAGGCGTGGGCTATGGATAGAGTTGTGCGCAGGAGGATGGATGTGCTGGAAATGAGATGTCTGAGGACAATGTGTGGTGTGAGGTGGTTTGATCGAGTGAGTAACGTAAGGGTAAGAGAGATGTGTGGAAATAAAAAGAGCGTGGTTGAGAGAGCAGAAGAGGGTGTTTTGAAGTGGTTTGGGCACATGGAGAGAATGAGTGAGGAAAGATTGACCAAGAGGATATATGTGTCGGAGGTGGAGGGAACAAGGAGAAGAGGGAGACCAAATTGGAGGTGGAAAGATGGAGTGAAAAAGATTTTGTGTGATCGGGGCCTGAACATGCAGGAGGGTGAAAGGAGGGCAAGGAATAGAGTGAATTGGAGCGATGTGGTATACCGGGGCTGACGTGCTGTCAGTGGATTGAATCAAGGCATGTGAAGCGTCTGGGGTAAACCATGGAAAGCTGTGTAGGTATGTATATTTGCGTGTGGACGTATGTATATACATGTGTATGGGGGGGGTTGGGCCATTTCTTTCGTCTGTTTCCTTGCGCTACCTCGCAAATGCGGGAGACAGCGACAAAGTATAAAAAAAAAAAAAAATAAATAAATATATATATATATATATATTATATATATATATATTATATATATATACGTTGAAATGTATAGGTATGCATACGTGTGTGTGTGGACGTGTATGTATATACATGTGTATGTGGGTGGGTTGGGCCATTCTTCCGTATGTTTCCTTGCACTACCTTGCCAATGTGGGAGACAGCAACAAAGTACAATAAATAAAATATATATATATATATATATATATATATATATATATATATATATAGTTTGTTGCGGAGAAAACATGCCTGCCTGAAAGGTATTCTGAATAGAAAGCTGAACGGTTTGATCACAAATAGTGAGTGGACAAAGAATGCAGAACCTAAAGGAGTGTTGAACCTCTCATCGAAACCTCTCAGTAAACATACAGTTCTGGCTCTGGGGCACGGTCTCTCTTCCTCAGTGTCTAGAAAGCCAACAGCAGTTAAGTATCTAGTGCCTTAGTTCAACTGAAAAAAATGTGGAAATGTACCTCAACGGAATATAGAAATGATGAAAGGGACAGTGTATGGTGATGCTAATGTTGTTCAAAATGATGAACAATGGGAAAAGTGTTAAGTATAGAGCCCTGAACTGAAGGTTGGTATATCTAAGGAAAAGCAAATGAGAATATTGGAAGAAAAATGAAGACGTATAACTGTATAAGAGCTATGTAAAATGATTGTATATCAATATCTTGAAAAGATCTAGAAACAAAGAATGAAGTTTGTTAGAGATGGAGATGACAATACTTCAGGAAATAATTAGAGGTGATGTTCACCCATGTTTATTGGTATAGTGGGAACAGTTTACAAAGATGAACAGGAAGTTGTGAACGGGTGTACATATTTGGGAGTGTGGTTTACTGAGGATGGTACTTGGAAAGCTGCAACTGAAAAAGCCATGCATGGGAGGAAAAGTAAGGGTGCATTTAAAACTTTCATACCGGTAAAATGTAAGAGGATGCAAGAGGCTTCCATCAAGGACAACTTGTTAACAATGATGCACTGCTCCACCATATTGTCAAAATTCAAAAAGACCATGCACATACTTATGTCTCCTTGGATTTTTCTATAATACAGTACTGATATTTTTACGACAGTACAAATGATATATCCTAAATATGCAGTTAAAATAAGTTCTTAACAACAAAAAAGAATAGTAATTTATGTATTGGTCAGTTCTTAAGTTTTGGGAACATTTTGTGTTGATCTAAGATTTAAACAACCGCTCACCCTGTCCCATTACATATTTTCATATCTATTTCACTTCTCTCTGCATAACTGGTTCCATCTTTTAAGGTAATAATAATTAATAAATGACAGCTGTTTGCAAGTCACCCTTAAGTGATAAAGCTACAGTAACTCTTGCTACTACTTATGGAACTTGTGTACACTTACAAAGTCTGGTAAGTCAATGTATGAGCAATGAAGACCCTTAAATCATTCAGATTTCTTTAGTGGGTGGAGAGGAGGTAGATCTAAATACTACACTCATGATCAATTCACAATACGATACAGGAGTATTTCTTAAACTCAGAAATTATCTAATCTCTTTTTATCAAAGTACACATGCAGTACATTTTCTTGGAATTTCAACACCTAAAGTGTCAGCCAAGAACTTTTTCTGAACTACCATATGTTTACATTAGTTTACCCAATAGATTCCTTTAGTCTAAGTGTTCTAAACATGACAATCATATAACTAGAAACTACTGGGCAATCTTGTTCCAATAATCGTCAAATTTCCAAAGCTTATTGATCATGCCCTTTAAGCTTGTGCCAATAATCTTCAAATTTCCTAAGTTTATTGATCATGTCCTTCGAGCTATCTACTTACACAAAACCATACTTGTTATGACTGAATTAAGCAGCTTGTTATTCCATCAAATATAATTTTCATATCTTAATACCCGTTCTACAGAGAGTTAAACAAAAATTGGCCTAAAAAAAAACCCAGCATAACCTACTCAAATATACAATACACTTACTTTCAGTTCACAGCTCTTCTGCATAATGACACCAACATTAATACTAATACTACTAATATCAACAATGAAAAACATCAGCAAAATCAATTCCCCCTAAAAGTCTAAACTATGACACTTTCTCTGGTTTGGGTGTGACCAAACTAACAAGCATTCAAGGTATCCATGTAACGAAAATATTAAGGAACACAAACCATTCTCTAACAGGAGTCTATGAAGAGTGCCTAATAAAATCAAATAATATTCTTTCTATCATACTTTGTAGTTCGATTTTATTCAAATTTACCACAGGTCTGTAAGCAAATCTAATTGCTTCTCATGATTACAACCGAGCCAAACAAATAACTGAAAACAAGTGCTTTACATAGCAAGTACTATCACTACCAAATTTAACATCAAAAGCAACACTGTTAACACTACACTAATGTAAACAGCTGTTCTGAAGCATCATGATGGTCTGCAAAAAAGTCTTTCAGTTGTTATCAACAGCAGCCACCCACCAGCGTTTGTTTCACGATTCCCATTAGTTGTATGGCCATGAAAAGGCAACGTAAGACTAGTTCAGCACAAATTTACGCTGGTAGAGCCAGTATGGGTACAAAACACGTAGGTTGACGACCGACCGCCCACCCCCCTTCACCTAATGGGAAACGTACATGTTTCTCTCCCTGACTTTATACTTTAAGCGATATACAGCGACTATGAGTGATGTAAACCTAGGTGAACGTCGAGGAGGTGGTGGTCGTCCGTGGGGGCCAACATTAGCCACCCCTAGCAGTAACAACACACCCGACCAGCCACCCTATCTCCCGTAACACCAAACATACATACATCTCGCACCTAGCACGCGGTTAACAGCCCCTGTACAAGCAATAATTGTATCTTAACATGCGCTCTAAGAACCATGGCGACCTACCACACTAGCATAAGCCATTGTGGCTGTAGGAAGAGAGGAAAAACTCACTGAGATGAGGGACTCTTGCCTAAGGGAGACGACCTAGATAATCCAAGATGGCTGCCGCACCGGCCGCATGGCAGTGGCGCGGTGCATCTTGGGAGCGGCGCCACTGCTGCCATCTGCCGCCGCTGCCGCCGACACAGCACGCTACACCGCCATCACCACGTGATTTCCCCCAACATCAACACCACCCACAACTATACGCGCGCACGCCTCTACCATACCCAGCAGGAACTTAAGTTTACCATGTCCCATAACCTGACCACACCACCACCTCTCCAACTCCTCCCAATACCCGTGATGTCACGGCCAAGCTCCTAGATATTATCTCAATAACGTTATATCAGTCATCACCTGTAAGTGGGGAGAAAAAAAAAAGTTTTCTGGATTATATACTAGGCGAGAGACCCGACGCATTCACACACTAAATAATCATAGTGATGCGATCAGTGTGATTACTACTGAGATAATATATTTTCGTGTTTTACGTTATTATTTCCCCTTAACCTTGAAGATATATACTATGTCTTTCCTCTAGTGTATTCACGCATACCCTATCATAAGCCATGTACCCATTGATGACCAGACCTGGGTGGGTGGTGGTGGCTGATACCACAGATGGATTGGCTGCTGACAGACTACCCCGTTCAGAACCCATGAGAGCCCGTGGTTGAATCATGGTCAGCAATGCTAACCACCGTAACACAGTATGTGTCATTCCCTGTTTGTACAGTACGGTGTACGTTCTACACGTGAGCAACTATGTAATTACCTATGTGTACAGCATGGGGAATGTTCTACACTAGTGAAGCCCCATTTCTTGTCATATTTGTTCCGGGGGAAGTTTAAAACTCATGTTGCCCCATCTTAAACTTGCCTAGTCTTTGGTCGTGTGTGCGTGTGTGTGTGTGCGTGTGTGTGTGGACAAACATCTCGGGCTCAGCCAGGTATCCATTTATCGACCAACACTAGGGAGAAGACTATCGCGCCCAGGATTCGAACCCAAGCATGCCCGACCCAGGGATGGTCTGTGACGACTCATGGCCTGTAACGTTAACCAATATATATACCACGGGAATATGAAGCCCTTCAGACGATATGTAAACTTTGCCAACAAAGTTACTCCCACACCTTGCTACATTATGTACTCGTCAAATCAAGCGAGATCGGAAATGATTCTTACCAACCATTACAAACAAACAATTCATCCATATCAATGCGGCTACCTCGGAGAATCTATAAAAGTATCACAACTTTGCTTATCGTAGAGTTCCTTTGTTATCTTGTTATTCGTATGCTACAGCGTTTCACTGGCTGCATACTTCACTTCCCATGTAAAATGCCGAATCATTCACTGGCATGCCTAAACCGTGTTAACCATTCTCTCACTATGTAAGCTGTAATGGACTTCAGTCACTGAGGCCTGCCAGTACCCGGGCCTTTAGTGCATTCTGTAATCTCTTCGACGCCGCTGCCCACAAGGTGGGGTAGCAGTGCACAATATCAGACGCTCTTGAGGCAAAAATCAAAATCGATCCACCACACTGGTAAGGCTCCATCTCTTGAAAATTCTCGACCACAAAACTTCTTAATTTCACATATGCTGTCTGCACGAAGCATCGTGTCCGAAGTCATTTTATTCCATTTAACCTTTACTCTCACTGTAAAATGACTATATCGTATCTAACGAGCTCCTTACTTAACTTCATGTTGCTGTATCTCTACTTCACTTAAGATGTTCACTTTGTACGTCACCAGTCTCTTGTGATCAGGTCATCCCTCGCTCTTTTCTCTTCCAAGGTAGAGAAATTTAAAGCCCCTAGCCTTTCTCTGGAACTCGGCTCTCCCAATTCTGGTACCATCTGTGTTGTCCTTCCCTGTGCCTTCTTGTAAGAGCTGTCTGTTCTTCTGTGGATGCACTGACCGAACTTGAGAAGCATATTCTACTTTTGGCCTTATTGAAGGATATCAACAGCTCTATATAAATATTTCATTATTCATAATCTCAGGAAGTTATTCTAATATTTGCCAGCATAAGGTTTGCCTCATTAATCATTCTTCTCCAACTGCGTAACTCTGGTGACGGGTTAAGGACGATGTCGACTCCCATGTCCTTCTCACACACAGAGCCGAGAAGCTTATTTCCTTCTACATAATGAACATAGTGAGGCCTTCGTTGATCGTGTCTCATCTTCGTTACTCAGCACTTCCTCGGGGTGAATTTCATCAACCACGTATCGTACCAACGCTGGAGTCTGTTTAGGTCGCCTTATTATAAGTCGATACAATTCCTCCTTACTTTTTACTTTCTTTATGACCTTTGCTTTAACTGCAAACCTACACAGCCACTTGCCCATTTGAAGCTGAGAATTGGTCCACGAACAGAAACCTGTGGCACTCTGCTGGTCACCTCGACCCATTTGGAGAAGGCTCCTCTGACATGCTTTTCCTTAACCAGGGAGATAATTTAACCATTGAAGGAATTTCCTACCTTACTCCTACCAAGTGATCCAGCTACTGAATCATCACCCCTGTGTGTGTGTGTGTGTGTGTGTGTGTGTGTGTGTGTGTGTGTGTCCCAACATTCTAGTTTCTAAGAATGTAAACATAAACTGATGGCACCTAGCATCAATGAAGGGAAAAATACAGATTAAAACTCATCAAAGGCTACACACACGGTGAAAGTAATTGTAGTTCAGAATTTTACAGGTTAAGTCCGATCACAGACTGGAGAAGAAAACTAAAACCAGAACATCACCCGGACATAAAGGGGTCCACCAGACCTGCTCAGGTCCTCTTCTTGGTTAGCATTTCAGGAAGCATCAAACATACTTTGGCGGAAACTGGTTGAGCAGTTTGGCGACGACTGATGGAGAAGTTTGGCGACGACTGATGGAGCAGTTTGGAGGAGACTGGTCGAGTGGTTTGGAGGTGACTGGTCGAGCGGTTTGGAGGTGACTGGTCGAGCGGTTTGGAGGAGACTGGTGGAGCGGTTTGGAGACTGGTGGAGCGGTTTGGAGGTGACTGGTCGAGCGATTTGGAGGAGACGAGACGAGCGGTTCAACAGAGGCTTCTACGGGGCGTGCAACAGGGCAACCATCCATAACGGAGCAGCCGCGGGACACGAAACCAATGGGGAGCCTCCCATTAGTTACCATGACCGTCGCAAAAGAGATGATGGAGTCAACTCTACCGGTGAAGCTCCGGGCGAAGAGATGGCGGAAAAATCCTTAATCCCAGAAGTCACTGTACTGAAGTATTAACCTTATTCTAGAGGTATTACATCCTTCTGTTAACACCATGAACTTTCCCAGCACAGTTTCGAGTGCCACGAACTCCACATTCTACTGTCTATCGCTGGAAACACGACGATGACAGAGGGGCTACTACAGAAAAAATGTTCCCCGACCAGTACAAGCTACACGCATGGCTCGCCTCACCCCTCACATCACACACGATGGGTTGGAAAAGATGGGAGACATTATTCTCCAGCTGAGGACCTTCTGAGAGAGAGAGAGAGAGAGAGAGAGAGAGAGAGAGAGAGAGAGAGAGAGAGAGAGAGAGAGAGAGAGAGAGAGAGAGAGAGAGAGATTCCCAGCATCGTGTAACGTCCGGCTGTCATTAACTACCTGCTGGTATGACGTCACCATCACAAGGACAGTATATGGCGAGCACCACACACACACACACACACACACACACACACACACAGCCATGTCTCATGGTGCACCAATGGCAAGCATCCGTCAAGCGTGTGGGACACATGGGGAGTTAGTTCCTCCAGCAAGTAGCCGTGACCAAGTAACATGTAACACTAAAACATAAAAAAATGACCAACTAACCACTTTAGTATACGAGCAACCATCTCTTGCATTAATCATAATTCAAAAGGAATAGGGACATATATCAACACACACACACACTACACTCTGGCCCCTCGGTATGTGTGTGCGTGTGTGTATGTGTGTGTATGTAATGAACTCGCCCTTTCGTCAGTGATACATGCTGCAAAACACCCGAGCCTGGGTGGAAGACACGAGCCCGAGTCGTGGATCCAAGGAGACAAAACGCACTGATGGGAACCACGAGTGAAGCACAAACCTTGCACAAACTTCTGCAACAACAAAAGCAGTAACTGCTGAGGTGAAGACGGCAACATGACTAATTAACCAGCAGGAGCTTCCCGCTAAACACCAGATAAAGGTCAACTCGCCAGAGACCACGCTCACTGGTTCCTCCCCACCAGACCCGGCAGGTGATCCCTTCTGCTTGCATAGAAAACGCAAGTGAACAATTGGGGGGAGGGGACGCGTTTTACTTCGACATTTAACGGTCCTTTGTTTCAATAAATCGTCCGTACAAAACTCATTTTGCACTAAAGGAGTTCAAAAAAATGTCATTTTTGCAAAATCACGGGGGTTAAGCACTAGTGCAGCAGCGGAGATAAAATACTATAAAAAATGACAAGGGAAGATGCCTCAGCACAAGATGTAAAAAGAAAAAACTACGTTCTGTTTTGAGCAGTGAAAATGACCACTAGCTGCTTTATGCAACAGCATGACGGAACCATTCCTTCACCAGGTATAGACAGACACTTGGTTCAGTCTGTACCCTAAGGCCAATCTTTTTAATCGGAAAGGACAAATTAATTACCCATAGAAGTGGCAAATGCTAACTTCAGACGAAAACAATGACATATGAGCCTGACTTAAAAAAAAAAAATGGGGGGAAGCGGTGAACATAAACTACCAATAGAGATGGAAATGATATCAATGGCTTTGTTACAGTATGATTATTGCACACGCTGCAGTCACTTCACATATTATGGGATGTTATCGGGTTTCCCATATATATATATATATATATATATATATATATATATATATATATATATATATATATATATATATATACATATATATATATATATATATATATATATACACAAAGAAAATTACGTAACCCAAGATAATCTAAAGGTCACTGCAGGTGACATAGCCTTCTATAATGTGAAAAGAAAATAATGACATGATTTTCGTTGTTATTTTCGACGCACTCCCAAGTTAACAATTACACAAATATCTCAATATATTTGGTTCAAAGACATATTGATCGTAAGTCCAGGAAGCCCCAGGGAAATTTTACATTGAGATGGTCTACGGCGCAATGTGAGCCCACTGCCAGAACTGACTGACACCTTACCTACAAAGGACGTCATAAAAAAAAAAAGAAGCCATATAATGTGGTCAGCCATTAACTTTTCATTACATGTAAAATAAACCAGCTAAACTCCATGATTGTGTACTTCATAATGGGATGCAACCATATCTCATGGTTATATATTCCGCAGTGGTAACCAATACACTATAGTTATATACTCCACGGTGGGGACCAACCATACTTCACAGTGCACAGTATATAACAGTACACTGAGAATTAACCATCACACACTCCACTGTGGTAACCAACCACACACCATGGTTATATACTGCACACTGGAGAACCATCCATACATCATGGTTATATACTGCACACTGGAGAACCATCCATACGCCATGGTTATATACTGCACACTGGAGAACCATCCATACATCATGGTTATATACTGCACACTGGAGAACCATCCATACATCATGGTTATATACTGCACACTGGAGAACCATCCATACACCATGGTTATATACTGCACACTGGAGAACCATCCATACATCATGGTTATATACTGCACACTGGAGAACCATCCATACACCATGGTTATATACTGCACACTGGAGAACCATCCATACACCATGGTTATATACTGCACACTGGAGAACCATCCATACACCATGGTTATATACTGCACACTGGAGAACCATCCATACACCATGGTTATATACTGCACACTGGAGAACCATCCATACACCATGGTTATATACTGCACACTGGAGAACCATCCATACACCATGGTTTGTCTGGCAGGGATTACGGAAACGGACGAACATTACCCACAAATAATGTTGTGGTCCCGTCAACAGAGGCCGGCAGCCGGATGCCCAGGGATCATATCTTGCTTAATCTACTGCCTTGAATCAACAACCTTCCTTCAACCCTCAACCAACCCAATGAAAACACAAAATCATAGATTTTACACGAATCTCCAAGAATCCTCGAATAATAATAATAATAATAATAATAATAATAATAATAATAATAATAATAATAATAATATGCGGATTTCCAGGAATCCATGAAAAAAGGTCGTATCTGTCAACGTTTTAAGCAGAACGGTTGTATGACCCTTGCTTTGGTCGCCGACAAGAGGCACGCACCGGAGCGCTCTAAGAGGGCGCGAGAGAGGCAACTGACTCGTAGTTTCACTATGGGACAATTTTCCTTAACCAATCCTGACAGAAAATGATTCTAATCAAAATGTATTTAAGACCAAGAAAGTTTCCCTTTCTCCACCAGCTGCCTGTTAATACCACCAGGCAAGAGCAACCCCCCCCCCCCCCCCCCGGCGGCACACTTACCGTGAGAGGCGGCAGCCGCAGGCCCTATGGCTTCAAGTGATACTCACCGTGGGAGTGGAATCCATTGATAGTAGGGTGGTGGTGATGGGGCGTCGGGGTCAGCGAGGGCGTGGGTGGGGTGTGGGCGGCGTGTAGAGCGGGTGGTAGATGGAACACGGACGCCTCGGGGTTCAGCACGGCGCCCCCGCCAGCAGACACCTGTCAAGTTAAGACCAGGGACAGTTAATCACGCCCTTCATCCACTAGCTTGTCTATATCTACCTCATCACCCTCCTGCCTCCCTAATTCATCACTTATCTACCCTAACTCATTACTTATCTACCCCCGGCGGCCTCCCTGACTCATCCACCTACCTTCCTCTCTAAACCACTCAAACACCTAACATCGTCTCATTCATCCACCCATCTGCCTGCCTAACTCATAAATCATTCACCTTCCAGTCTAACTCATTACTCATCCACCTACCTCTCTGTCTAACTTTTCATTTATCAACTAACGTGTCTGTCTAATCCATCATCCATCCACCTACCTCCCTTACTCATCCCCCCACCTAACTTATCAATCATCCATCCACATGTTTAACTCATTACTCATCCATCCACCTAACTCATCACTCATCTGCCAGTATAACTTTACTACCCCTATCGTCACAACTATGAGAATCTTCAACATTGAAAAAATCCAATACATACATTCGTATACAATATATATATATATATATATATATATATATATATATATACTCAAGAGATGTAGCATCACCTTGCACTGTTTATATTCACACAGGGTTTAATGATGTACAGAGAATCACAAGTTATGTCCAGTGTTTTTAGGGGATCATACACGTAATGTTATTGATCACATTAACATCACGTGTCTATTTTCTATACAACAGCATAAAAAGTAATTTGGAAACTTTTGTCATGATGAAAGTATACAACTGTCGATGTATCTAGATTATAAGGAAAAAAAAGCTTATCCATTTTGTCCCCAGCACACAAGCCTCACCTCCAGTCTATAATCCGTCACGAAATTACCGGTGCTCAGCATTTATATGTGCAATAAAATTGTTTACTTTGAAATTTCAAGTTCCAATAAGCCACTGAACAAATCATTTCTTACCTCTTTAGTGATGACATTTCTGACGCGACCTTTTAAGGGTAAAGCTAAAAAAGAGATAAGATCCGTCATACTCAAATGGTCGTACCGACATACTCATTGGGTTAGAGTTTACGTTGAATCATATCTAATGTTAACCAAGTTCCACAGACGTTTTGACGGCAAGATGACCAAGTACAACTTAACACAAGAGGTACGGGCGTTGCCACAGGTTCAGCCACGACTGAAAATATGCGAAAATTTGTATGCCATGATATCTCTCCTCTTTTTAATGTTTCGTATCTTTGGTTCCCTCACTGGACACTCGAAATAGAAAAAAAAAATCTTCAATGAATCTGTAAATCTAAGCAAATACGCGCAGCAAAACCCAACCAGCTGGTCACCTCCACAGAAGGTATTTGTGGTGTAAGAATGAACATTCTAACGTGCACTGTTCACCAGTCAACTTGCCAACAGGAATGTGTCAAAAGACACAAACACACGCAGGGGTGACGACACCTTCTGTGGCTCATACATATCCTGTAGTGTCCAGACATAAGACAAACCAGAGTCGTTGGATCAAGCTTATTTCCACATACGGGTTTAGTAAACGAGACGTGTGAGAACGTAGGATATTACGTCAGGGGTGGGTGAAGCTCCCAGCTTACCGCAGTCAGTCCACCAAGTGTTTGCAGGCTGCGGGGGGGACACCACTGACCACCCCGCCCCCCTTAACCAGGAAACGTAAAAGCTTTAAACCACACACGTCTCTCTCCTTATGAGCCACAGTCACTTTAAAACACCCCTTCCTCACAAACCCAACCTGCTTCACTTTAAGTGCATCTCGCTGGCTGATGCATCTATGTTACCGTGTGCCATGTTCACGGGGGGGAGTGAAGATGCTGCGAAAGGGTGACGTCGTCACATAGTGTGGCTAACATCCACTCCCCCCCCCCCCCACCACACACACACACACACACACACACACGGTCCTCCCTGCTCCTGCCGGGGAGGACAAGTGCCCCTGAGTCATACACAAGCAACTCGGCGGGGAGGACCCCGCCCACTCGTGCCTGCAACACAGTTCTGGCCGGAGAGCCCCTACCTCAGGCCGCACCCACCACTTCCACTCAGGCACTGTCCGGCGCCCGGCGACGACCCCGCTCCTCACATGCAGACCCCTTCCTCTAACACCTGCCAAGAGGCACTCGCCCGGGCCTATCTACTGGGCAGGATTCCACCACAGATACTGCCCTGGAGACTACCACACTCCGGCCCTCCTTCTGAGGATATCCCCCCAACCCTAAACACACACACACACACACACACACACACACACACACACACACACACACACACACACACTTTATCAAGAAGCGTTCGTCGTAGGTATAACTCGACGGCTGCCAACATACTCTTGAGGAAAATGAAGTTTCCTAATTTGTAAATAGTATCAGTTCTTCAAAATAAAAAAAGTCTAAAAACGTTGTTCGTTACCCTTTTTTAAGGCTTGGATCATAAAAGAGGCAACTCGGAAGAATATAAAGTTGTAGATCTACGTTATAACGCAAGAATACAAAGTTGTAGGCTGGGGTGGGGTTCCTGGGGTTAACTGTGTAGAGAAAGAAACAACCTTTGCAGTGGCCCGTACTGCTACAGATGAACAGTATTCAATAACTATGTACTAAAGACTTAACTCGATAAAACGGGTTTACATTACACAAATGTAAGTATATAAAGGAGGCAGACTGGCACTGGTCTGAAAATAAAATTGTTGATGAATGGGACGCAGCGAACATACACTGGGAAATTAAGTGTAACTTGAGTGGCTGACAGCAGTACCATGGACAAGTATGAGAACTTGATAAAACATATGTCGATGTCCACGTCTGACATTATTTGCATTTTCTTGGTTACAAAAAGAGTTTACAGGTTTTTCTCTCTGAAAGATCTGTATGTCTCTACTCCAACCACACTGATCCATGAGTTTCTACCGTCTTCCATTGTCACACACAGCCGTCTTATATGACTCACTGGTCTGTTGCTGTCTGAATTTACTAGTACATGATCCACAATGTTTTCATACAGTGTATACTTCTACGTCATGAGGAACATCAGAACAACATATAGTCATCGCAACTATAGCAAATACACGGCTATGATACGAAACTGGGAAAAGCGAGAGCAACGAAACTGTC
This sequence comes from Panulirus ornatus, assembly GCF_036320965.1. Classification (NCBI taxonomy): domain Eukaryota; kingdom Metazoa; phylum Arthropoda; class Malacostraca; order Decapoda; family Palinuridae; genus Panulirus; species Panulirus ornatus. The sequence goes on from NC_092234.1 coordinate 14,649,433, forward strand.
GTCATGGATCGCTCATGCCACATCGTTAAGAACGAATATTGAACGCTTTACGATCGTTTGAACGCTTTACGATCGTTAACCTCCGCTGTCATACCATCCGCTCAGGGTTGATATAATTTGGAAAGCAGAGTAACATGATGAAGCAAGGTGAACACCTGAACTTAAAGCTACGAATGGTACAAGAGAATCTAAGAAGATCTGCAGCGAGAGCCCAATAATAGTGTACGAAAATATGCATGCAGTCGGTTACATCGGTTGACCAGGCTACCACTGGTGGTGTCACCTGAACTCTGATGAATGGCGATGGGATTAAGAGATGACCAGAGCTCTGTGTGTGTGTGTGTGTGTGTGTGTGTGTGTGTGTGTGTGTGTGTGTGTGTGTGTGTAACAGGGGGAAGTGTTGGACGAGGGGAGCTTTGTCTGCGTGCGAGTGGTCATCGCACGGCCATGCCCCTATCAGGTGGAAAGATGATGTTCCCTGGAATCAGCTAAACAACAAAGTAGACGGAGAATAAACAAGGGACCAGATGGTTGCCAGTGTTGCCACATATTTGTCTGACCTGTAAGATAGCTTAGTATAAGTGACGTACAGTTGTTAGTTGATAAACTGGGAATGTTATAACTTGCAAGTAAGCATATGGTATACATCACCACCAGAGCTACTATATGAGGGAAGGCTACCAAGTGTGGCAGCACCGAGGCGGGGTCACGAGTGAAAGAGGACGTGGGGTCACGCGGGAGGCTGACACTCCCCTCAAACCCTCCCCGTCACACCTCTCCCGCGGGGGGGAGATGCCACTTATGGGTACTCTTGTTAGATTGTTTAGCTAGTATGGAGCAAATCGTCATATTGTAAATGTAAGTGAATTAGTGCGCAATCCATGGCATGTATCATGAGTATAGCTGTAGGTTAACTATACAAACCAAATTGTTAAACTCTTAAGAGCACACAAGATCGCCCATACCAAGGTCCCATACAGGATTAGGCCTAGAGGAAAGTTTACTATTTACGGTGCTCAAATAATAACATACAGCGAGACAGTCTCAATGACACAATCAAAATTGCATCCAGTGTGGGAAAGGTGACACAGTGAATTAGTGAAGTCATTAACGGAGGAAACTGAAACAATCGCTTTGGTAACCCAACATATGGATCCCATATCACGCACACGAGACTCATTGGTCAGTGAGTTCCCTATCACCTTGGAGACAGTTGTCCAGCCCGATGGGGTGATAACTAGGAATCCCGGTAAGCTACACCTCGACCCGTTACAAAAGGTGTCATTATTAAGTGTGCCAGGCTCGTCCCCCTGTGAGGGGTAACGAGCCAAAAATGTGTCTACAAAAGACACTGATCAACCTTAATTCCAACAGGGCACCTGTCTGGGTCGAGCACCTGTTGGGCACGTCTTAGTTGTGTGGCGACCGATCCTGTGGTCAGCGCCAAGGACGCGCTTGACCTAGTAGGCGCGGTGCGGCGATGCCTGAAACGCGAGCACGTACGGACATGGCGTGGAGGACGAGGGTCCATCGCTAGGCCACACACACACACACACACACACACACACACACACACACACACACACGACCTGAGACCCGGGGCGGCAGCCTAATCACTCAAAATCCACAGCTAAGGGCATGTAACCAGTCGATGCTCCCTTAGGTGAGCTTTTACCACAGAGACACAGTACAGCCGCTGGTCAGTAATATGCTGGAAGGCAGGAATGACACTGTAGTGTTTGTTTTGAAGTGTTTAAGTGCATTAATGAAATCTCTATTGCACTTGCGAATTAGGATGTTTTACATATTACTAACAGGTGTGTTAGGATGCATGCCATAGTGTTTCTGAAACTGTTATTAGAATAATATATCGAATATAAGAATATCCGCGACCTTTCCTTAGCCTACAAGGAATGAGTGCTCACAATATGCTTGGTACCACACAAGGACAACCCCTCCACTAAAACTCAAATGAATTAGAAAAAAAAAAATGTTCATCTCGTGGTGTGGTGTGGTTGGTGGTCCCGCGTGGTGGTGGGCACTACGGGTCAGTGAGGGACAAGAGCAGCAGAATGCACACGGAATATATAAACACATCCTCCACACAGTGGTAATCAACGTAGTAAATTCCTCCCCAGTAATTGTGCTACATTGGCTGAAAATACATTTTTCTATACGACCCTCGCCGTGAACAGTAACGAACTCTCGTGGCGAGCGGACACCATTCCCATCAAGCAAACTCCTCGGTCAATCCAACACTAACCAACCAACTGATGCCCTCAATTCATTCGTAATTTCGATGTCGCATTAAACCCCATGAGTACGACACGGTACGGCCCTTAGGGGGGTACGACGACGCAACCTTTCATTCTGACCTGGCCAAGGGCCACATAACACCCAACGGTTGTGACCGTCATGCTGTGTGTGTGTGTGTGTGTGTGTGTGTGTGTGTGTGTGTTCTGGGTTGACCATGTGGCATCATGTATTGCACCATGGATAACCTTACCTTGCAGGTGTTCCATGACTTTTCCTGTCCTGGATCACGAGAATGCCCCTGTCCATTACCGTGGGACCCCGTCTGTCCTGTGCCATGGGACGGCATCTGTCCTGGGCTAAGGGGGACCATCTGTTCTACGCTGTTCGAGACCATCTCTTCTGTAACATGGTAGGCCATCTGTTCCGCACCATGGGTGACCATATGTCCTGGACCATGATATAGCATCTGTTCCGTACCATGGGTGACCATCTGTCCTGGGCCATGATAGACCATCTGTTCCGAAACAAGGGTGACCATCTGTCCTGGGCCATGACAGTCCATCTGTCCTGGGCCATGGTAGATTATCTGTTCCGTGCCATGGGTGACCATCTGTCCTGGGCCATGGTAGACCATCTGTCCTGGGCCATGACATACCATCTGTCCAGCACCATGGGGGACCATCTGTCCGCAACAACAGGAAAACATCTGTCCGCTACCACAGGAGACCATCTGTCCGACATCGTGGAAATGCATCTGTCCACTTCCATGGGAGAACATCTGTCCGTTATCACGTGAGAGCAAATGTCCTGGACCATCATGAGAGGCCATCTGTCCGCTCCCAGTAAACTCTGTCCGTCCACTAGCATGGGAGACCTGTTCTCTGTAACCAGTAGACTCCATCTGTCCACTACCATGGGGATGAGCCCGTCCGCCATTATGGGAGGCCATCAATCCTCTACCAAGGGAATCCGGTGGTCCTCTATCAAGGGAATAAACCTGTCTACCATGGGAGTCTACCTGTCCTCTACCATGGGAATGTACCTGCCCTCTACCACGGGAGATCATCTGTCCTCTACCATGGGGCTCCATCTGTCCTCTCCCATGGTAATCAATATGCCCTCTACTACTACCATGGGAGACCATCTGCCCTCTACCGTGGGAGACCATCTGCCCTCTGCCATGGCGGACCATCTGCCCTCTACCATGTCGGACCATGTGCTCTCCACGACGGGAGTCGGTATGTCCTCCACCAGGATAATCCACACGTGGTCTACCACGGGACACCATGTGTCCCCTACCACGGGATTCCATCACCAACACATGGTACAAGGGGTCACCTCCACCGGCCTCACCAACACATGGTACAATGGGGTCACCTCCACCGGCCTCACCAACACATGGTACAAGGGGTCATCTCCACCGGCCTCACCAACACATGGTACAAGGGGTCACCTCCACCGGCCTCACCAACACATGATGCAAGGGGTCACCTCCAACGGCCTCACCAACACATGGTACAAGGGGGACACCTCCACCGGCCTCACCAACACATGGTACAAGGGGGACACCTCCACCGGCCTCACCAACACATGGTACAAGGGGTCACTTCCACCGGCCTCACCAACACATGGTACAAGGGGTCACTTCCACCGGCCTCACCAACACATGGTACAAGGGGTCACTTCCACCGGCCTCACCAACACATGGTACAAGGGGTCACCTCCACCGGCCGTAATCCACGTTTCCCACTCCACAACGTAACACCTACGCCACAATAACGGGAGACACTTCCTTCACGGGGTTCAGGACACTACTGAGGGACTGTGGGGCAGGTGACCTGACGCACCCATAATCTCCAGGTCAGGTCACGGCCTAAGGCCAACCAACCACAACCTTCCAATAACCTCAAACCCAAAATCCCCCCCTGCCCTAATGAGTCCCACAGTCCCTCCCATCCCATATACTACTATTCCACCGCCCCTCCGCTGCCTACGACCAGAGACCCTCACCTACTTACTCCTCTCTCTCTCTCTCCTCACGACCACAACCCATCTCCTCACACAATAAAACTCACGAGAATTACTTTATGTCAGAGATCAGTGCAATGACGGGTATCAATGCACTTCAAGAGGCTCGTCCAAAACTGTTAACAATTTCTTAGTACTACGGAGGGTTACACTTTGCCCTACTCCTCCTCCGCACTTAAGAGACGGTGGCCACCAGCATCACCCCCACACACCCCGGCCCGTCGCACGCCATGTTCCTCCGTAAAACTGGATGATCATTTTGGGCGACAGTTAAGAGGACAGCTGAACAAACTACCACAAGGTGTTCTCACAGGGCGAAGACTGAAAATGCGCTCACATTAACGCTCGACCAACACTTCCATGATATCAATCGTAAGGCAATAAACCTGTTCAAGTATGTCATCACAACATGCACGTACCATAACCTCTCATCTCTTCCTACCACATGCCCGGCGACTGAACTCATGTCAGTTTCTTTTTCCGTCCATCCTTCCTATAAACTGCCCATCGTGTCAGTATAACCGTTCCACACTTCATGGTATAAACTTTGAAGCTATACTTTTGCCTTCTGATGAGCCGGAGGGAGTGGTGGGTGGAGAGGAGCCTTCTGCTCTACTAGATTGTTTCTCTAGATAACCTACCGATAGACCACCAGGTCCTGTTATCTGCCCTTCCTCTGTACCCGTGTACTTCCCTTCCCCTAGGTCACCTACTCTCAAAGTAACTCTACCCTCCCCAAGCATAATCTCTGGCTCTCCCCACCATAAAAAAATACTCCCCGACTCAAGACGACCCATTCTCCCTATCCTATACCTCCCCTCTACTAACCATGTCCTCCCTAAACCCATCCATACTCCCCAAACGTGAGCGTCGTCTTTAAGGTTTGCAGAACACTTAGCCGAACACCAACTCCGATGAAGCCACGGTTCCTTTGTCGTGGACAATCAAATATAAAAGAATCAATCATATACATTTCTCTTCCATGATATAATCACGTCAGTGTACGTCCTGTCATCTGTTTGGTTTTCTACTTATCTCTTTCCCCATCACCGTGTCGCCTACAAGCAGAACTTTCGTATTCGCTCCGGCACCAACCGGAAGCAACATGGTTCGCTTTCGAGTTCGTAAGCAAGACATATATATTGGCGAGAAAAAAATTGAGAGAGAGAGAGAGAGAGAGAGAGAGAGAGAGAGAGACGGCCTGCAACGAAATTTTCCCCAAGAGGCAGGGATTGCCCGCCCAGCCCCCCCACATACATACACCACATTTTTTTTCCACTACCGTTATTCTCTGATGCCACACCCACAGTCTAACCGTGCATCTTGGGTTCACCTGAGAAAAAAAAATATTCATCCAAGTGTCAAACCAACATATAAAGCATGTCAACACTTCTCTCATCTCGTATGATTAAACACTACTAAACAATTAGTTCTACCGTCCATTTCGCTGGGCTCTCGTACACTTTCGTTTGACGTCATTACGAGATACTACGTACAAGGGATTACTGTAAATTCAATTCCTCTATTTCTTGCATATTTCTAAGCCTTCCTCCCAGTCATGCTTTCTATAATTCCTTCATATTCTTTTCTGTGCCAATATGTATGTGTTGTTTGAAACCTCCTTGACAACACTGATGACGTTCCCCTCATTCCTTTAATTCTGTTGGTAAACATTCATTCAAATCTCTCAAACTTACTGATGTTCAGCTTGCGCTGTTGACCACAGAAAACGGCAGCATTTAATTATGCTTCTTAAATATATATATATATATATATATATATATATATAACAAACATTTTCCTCATTCACCTTCCATTACTGGTAGTGAAAGTTGTCATTATGGCGCGTCCTCATTACCCGACTCGCTAATGAGTTTATCTATTTTTTTTCCCCCCGAAGTTTTACGTAAATTCCAGATTTTAATTTACGATCACTCTCACGTCTTTAAAAAAAATTGTCTGAACTGCGTGCGAATCCCTTTTTTTTTTTTTTTTTCACTGACGGTCGACTGCATCACCGTGGTTAAGCTGGTGTATTCATCATTCCAGGGCTCTTGTGTGAACTGTTTCCATGGAGCAAGTCCCACTCCTCCTCACCTGTTCATTTGGACATTTTGCCTTCTCTTTTTTTTTTTTTTTTTTTTTTTTCTACGTATCCGTCTTTTGATCTGACGTTACTTGCTGTACCTTACCTTAACTTACCGTGTGTGTGTGTGTGTGAGAGAGAGAGAGAGAGAGAGAGAGAGAGAGAGAGAGAGAGAGAGAGAGAGAGAGAGAGAGAGAGAGAGAGAGACCAATTTCCGAGCAAGCACGACGAGACTTAGCCAGGGAAGCAGGGCTCAGCGCGTAGGGCTCGCCGCACGATCACGGATACGACGGCAAATTGACCGAGAGTGTGTACGTCGAGCAGAGACGGAGGGACAGCTTCCAACACACAGCGGCAGCCAACACTCGCCGCCATGACAGATTCTGAACCCAAATGATGACCTTCTTTACATAATAAATACACTGGAATGATAAAAAAAAAAAAATCGTATTTCCATAACGAATGACTCGTCAGCGCGTGACGTCTTTTTATGAAAATCGTGATTTGAAATAATTAAATCCCTGGCTGAAGCCAATCCACACGTACTTCCAGACTCGGCAGTGACACTGCAAGAGGCGAGCAAGACAGACTGGTCGTGGCCCCCATACCATGGCGTCATGTGGCTGGCGACGGTATCAAGCTGCTGCTGCTGTTGTTGTTGTTATCACGGTGTAAACAAGCGGGAGGAGGCGGCAGCAGCAGCAGAAGACCCGCCCACCACCGCCACAGTAATGTACCTGCCTATCACTCCCACCTCCATCCAGATAACAACTCCCTCGCCCACATCGATATGAACCCGCTAAACACACGGCGAACCCGCGGCAGTCAGGGAGGAGAGAGAGGAGAGGAGAGGGGGGAAAAATCACGAACTTCGCGAGGCAGACTTCGTCAACTACTTCGTCAACACGATGCCTAACTTCGGGAAGGAACTCTAACCAATGCAACACCAGACAATAACGCCCAGAAATTTAAGAACATTTCTGTATAAAAAAGATGGTAAAAATCTAAATGAATTACGTTCCTTCTCTATACTTCAACCTTAGATGCCTGATAGCCACCTCTGATAGTAGTCTATATAATTATCAGCTTAAGAATACGAATGCTATTGTAAAAAAAAGAAATCTATATACAAAATTGTCAACAAAAAATATCGTACTAAAAATTTATCCTTATCGTAATTACGATCACAAACTGAAGCCACTATTGGCAAAGCACCTGACAGGCCACTTCGTCTTACAAAATATTGTACAGTCAACGATGGTAACTACTTGGTTGGCCTGTTGCTCGAGCTGATTCCTCCTGTGAGTGTGTGGCACTCCCCAGCCCCACCTACACACTGCCCTGTCTGACCGACGGGGGTCCCACCCACCTCTTCCCAGCGCCGACCTGGCCATCATCATGTGGTCGTCAACGATGTTCCTTCCTGACCTCGCTCGTCCCGTCCTCACACAGTCCCCCCCCATCACCAGATTTAGTCCCCTGTCTCGGCCATTCCTCCACACGCCAGGGCCTCCAAAGCTATCATCATACACGACAAAGAAGAAGAAAAAAAGCCTGCTTGTTTGATGCCAATCCCAGCTGTATCATGCCAACCCCTGCTATGCCATGCCAACCCCTGCAATGTCATACCAACCCCTGTTGTGTCATGCCAACCGCTACTGTGTCATACCAACCCCTGTTGTGTCATGCCAACCGCTATTGTGTCCTGCCAACCGCTGCCGTGTCATGCTAACCTCTGCTGTGTCATACCAACCCCTGCTGTGTCATGCCAACCGCTGCCGTGTCATGCCAACCCCTGCTGTGTCATGCCAACCGCTGCCGTGTCATGCCAACCCCTGCTGTGTCATACCAACCCCTGCTGTGTCATACGAACTCCTGCTGTGTCATACGAACTCCTGCTGTGTCATACCAACCCCTTCTGTGTAATGCCAATCCCTACTGTGTCATGCAAACCTCTGATGTGTGATGCCAACCCCTGCTGTCATAGCAACCCCTGCTGTGTCATGCCAACCCCTGCTGTGTCATGCCAACCCTTGCTGTGTCATGCAAACCCCCTGCTATGTCATACCAAACCCTCCTGTGTCATGCCAACCTTTGCTGTGTCATACCAACCCCTTCTGTGCCATGCCAACCCCTACTGTGTCATGCCAAACCCTGCTGTGCCATACATACAAACCCCTGCTGTGCCATGCCAACCCCTGCTATGTCATACCAACCCCTGCTATGTCATACCAACCACTGCTGTGTCATGCCAACCCCTGCTGTGTCATACCAACCCCTGCTGTGTCAAACCAACCCCTGCTGTGTCATGCCAACCCCTGTCGCGTCATGCTCTACCTGGCCACTGCAGTGATCACGTGTGCCTACAGCCCATCACCGGGCTCACCAGACTGGTAATATTCCTTTAACGTAACCTCAATATCCAGGTGTCTCACGCGCTCGAGCCAGACCAGGTCAGCAGGAACACACCCGTACACACATGCCACATATTCTTATTTCATTTTGTAATTACGGTCAGCCCTAACCTCGACGAGGCAAAATATGTCTCACTAAAGTGGAATAAATAAATACCTCTCGACACTTAACTACCCTCTTAAGCACGGAAGGGTGCGGCCCTTCGACACAGGCCCTTGGGTATGGTGGGCCGTGCCTTTGACTTGGCCCAAAACCAGATCAGGCACAAAGCAAAAGGACCCCCCACACCCAAGGATCATCGTACCGTCGTACTCAAGGATCGTAAGGTCGTACCTAAAGATCGTACCGTCTTGCTTGATCAAGGATCGTGTCGTAGTATCTAAAGGTCGTACCGTCGTGCTCAATGATCGTACCATCGTGGTGAATGATCGTACCGTCGTGCTCATTGATCGTACCGTCGAGTTCAAAGATCGTACCGTCGTGCTCAAGGATCGTACCGTCCTGCTCAATGGTCGTACCGTCCTGCTCAATGGTCGTACCGTCGTGCTCAATGGTCGTACCGTCGTGCTCAATGGTCGTACCGTCCTGCTCAATGGTCGTACCGTCGTGTTCAAGGATCGTACCGTCGTAATCGAGAAGCTTAAACCGGCAAGTGAAAATTCCCATCCGGAACAGGTGGTCAGGAGTGACCCGGTGTCTCTCAGCGGAAGCGGGCCATCTGTACAACACAATGTTACTGCCACACAATACCAGCAGAACACAACAACATTTACCACTAATTGTAATCATTACTCTTTAACACGAGGGGGAGGGATACAGTATCGACGACAGTGTTGGCTGCGGGTGTAACCACACACAATAATAATATTAATACCATCCCGTTTTTTTAATTTTCAAAAAAAAAAAAAGAACAAAGAAGGGGGCCATGTGAAGATATTCCCTCTAAGGCTCAGTCCTCTGTTCTTAAAGCTACCTTGCGAACGCAGGAAATAGCGAATATATATATATATATATATATATATATATATATATATATATATATATATATATATATATATATATACACATATATATATATATATATATATATATATATATATATATATATATATATATATATATATATGAAAACAACAACAACAACAACAATACTAATACTAATAATAATAATAATAATAATAAAAATAAATAATAATAATAATATATAAAGAAAAACAAACATTCCATGTAAACAAATGAACTTTTTTCTTTGAAGCAATCTTTAAAAAAAAATAGATGAACATCTCAGCGACTATGTGAGCTGAATAACCATGTATCATCAAAATGACGAAGTGTCTCACGACGGCCGGGTCAGGGATTTGAGGCTCAGCCCATTGTCGGGGCTGGCGTCCGTCCTCTCCCTTGCACTGCAGCAACACGTGCCGCTCCAAAAGGTTCTACGTCATTCACCTGCTAATACAAAAACCTGTTCTCGTGGTTCAGCCTCCCACCTTCCCTCCATCAGCAGCGGCGTCCCTCAAGGTTCTGTCCTGTCCCCTACACTTTTAATTTTTTTTTCAACGCTTTCCTCTCCTCCACAAATAAGCGAATGCACTCATGCGCTGACAACTCAACACTACATTCATCCACATCCTTCAATTGTGCTCCTCCTCCCGTCACTCGATCTGCATCTCGTCTTGACACAGCTTCCTCAATAAACTCAAAACTTGGGACAGGATATATATATATATATATATATATATATATATATATATATATATATATAAGTAGGATAGACGAAATCTAGACTATCTTAATGCCTCTAAGACCCACATCTGTCAAAAACTCTTCACAACTCTCGTATATCCATTGACGGCTCTGTAATTCCTTCCCATGACTCCATGAACGTACTTGGTATTACTGTAACATCCACTCGTTCCTGGAAACCCCACATTACGGGAATTGCTAAGTCAGCCTCTAAAAAACTGGGTGTCCTGTTTATATGTCGAAACTTCTTTTCTTCTGAACAGTTACTCTGATACAGAGGATTGATCCGTCCTTGTATGGTGTACTGTTCTTACATCTGTGGTGCTTCTAACTCTGCATCCTTATTTGACAAAGGTGAGTCGAAAGTGGTCCATCTTATAAACTGTCCCAGGCTAACTTCCGAACTTGACCCCCTTGCCCTACGCCGCAATGTTAGGTGTCCACTTTCCCTCCTCCGTAGGTAATACTTTGGTTTTTGCTTCTGAGAGGTGGCTGCTTGTGTGCCCCCAACCACTAGCTGAGCCACGCAATACTCGGCAAGCTAATGCGTCACATGAATACTGCATAGCCATCAGCAACTGAAGGGTGGACCTTTTCTGATAACTGATTATTCTCCTACGCGTCGAAGATTTGAAACTGTCTACCTTCTCATGTCATTTCCAATAACGATGACCTGGCACATTTTAAAAGACAGGTTTCTCACTTCCTACAAAATTCGTACTTTCTCATGTCTTCTTTTTGTTCCCCTTTCATTATTCTCTCTCATTTCAATTAAGGCCCGGCCTTGATGTGGACTTCTGTCTGTGACTGGAGCCTTCAACATAAATCATATATATATATATATATATATATATATATATATATATATATATATATATATATATATATATATATATATACCATCCCATCACAAACCAACTCTTCACAAGAGCAGCCATGAGGAGAGTCGCGCGTCCATCGTGCAGACGAGAGGCACACTGTTTTCATTCCTCGTCGAGCAGCCAGGGGTGGATGGAGTCGAGAGCTGCAATGTACACATGGCTTATCGGCCTTCAGCCCCCAGCCCAGGTTCACGTGTACTCTGGTGCTGACTGCAGCCCCCTTCACACACACACACACACACACACACACACACATGGCGCTCCGAGTGTCAAACTCCCTCACCGAACAGTACAACTACTTAATCACAAACGCACATTCTGCCCACTGCACCGTCACAATCGCGATGTCATTTTTCGGTACAGTAACGAGAACATGTACACGTTCACGTCACATGGGCTCTGCAGGAGAAGCCAACTCGACACACATACAACGACTCTTTAATGTATTACAAGTTCCTCAGGTCCTGCGTATTTACATGCATTAGCCTCTTGAACACCACGGTATAAACCCTTCAACATGACATTACGACCCTTAGGTACGAGGCCTGGCCTTTCACCCGACCGTTAAGGGCCAGGTCGTCGTAACAAAGGGTAAGGGTAATAAAGCAGTAGCAAGGGGTTTGTACCAGCGCGGGAGAGGGCCGTTCCGTCGTTGTAAGGGTTATGACGACGTCCTCAAAGGTGGTAACGCCAGGCTGTGAGATATCATCTATTAACGCCAGCCGGTGCGTCATCAAGTGTGGAAATTTTCTGATGGATGTGACAGGAGCATGACTACGGTAACATGTTATGTGGTGGCACGGAATACACACACCCACACCTCATGACGTAAAACATCACGCCGTACACTGACTGCTAAATGTACTACTCCAACTCCGTTAACCATCTTTGCAATATACATTATCTACCATTCTCTTCAGCAGTATCATTTTTTTTTTTCATTTCTTGACCAATCAGCGTTCATTCTCGACTGATGTACGTTAATTGCTTGTTCTTAAAATTTCCAAAACTTCTCCCGTTCTCTCACAAGCTTCACTCAACTGACGTACTGTCGCAGGTGTAAACGTGGGTGAGTCGGCTGATACCACTGGAAATACGACCTTCAGTTGCTTCCCTGTCACAGTGGTTGACTACGCCCCCTTCCCTGCAAGATGTTCCTCGCCCAGTCCCTCCCTCCATGACGGAGGGACTCCATCCGCAGATAATCATGGGAGGTAGGCAGGGACGGGTGTGGTGTGCATCCGAGGGACCCCCTGCCTCACCCACGCCACACAGGCAGGACCCTGGCTGAGAACCCCCGGGCTCCCGTTACTCATGTTTCTCCCGTGCTGGCTGACCATCGATAACTCCGCCGGGGGGAGAGAACTTCCCCTCCCACTGAAGCAAGGAGACGGGAGAGTAATCCGGCGCCAGAGAGAGAGAGAGAGAGAGAGAGAGAGAGAGAGAGAGAGAGAGAGAGAGAGAGAGAGTTACCTACATGGCGCCGGACTTCATAGGAGTTATCCGGCGCCATGTTTGAGGGGTTATTATCCATCGCCAAGACAGAGAGGGGGTAGTTATTCGGCGCTAGGTAGTTATAAGACGTCAGAACAGAGGGGGTACTTATCCGGCGCCACGTTTGAGGGGTTGTTATCCGGCGCCAGGAGAGGGGAGGGGGGGGCACTTAACCGGCGCCAGGAGGGAAGGGTAGTTACTCTGTTCCATGAAGTGGGTTAGTACCTCTGACCCAGGAGGAGGGCTGGTTTACCCTCGCCAGGACAGACGAGACGTTTACCCAACGGCAGCAGAGGAGGGAGTCGTTCTCCTGGGGGGTAAACCGTCTCCTTGTTACCCCCTCATGACATTTCACTCACAAGTCGACCAGCACCTTAAAAATACCCCTCCCCTCCGCGTTCCACCTGGTATCCTAAAAAATCTATCCTCACTTCGTCCCCTCTCGCCACCTTACCCACACAGCGCCCCTTGCCTTATCTTGCTAGCGAGTACAGTATAAGGACTGGAGGCAGATGGGAACATCTCACGAGCACCAGGGGTGAGTGAGACAAGAGGTCTTACATCCCTGGTTGCACGCGCGTCCCGCCAGACGGGCCAGCAATCACCGCTGGCCACCCTTAAACCCCTTTAGGTCCAAGGTGAGAACCCTGAGTATGACCGCCTGGCCTTTGACCTGATCCTTAAGAACCTGATCAAACGTCAGGTCATCCTACCAGAGGGTCATACCGTCGTTCTCATGGCGTTAATCTACACAATTTTTTCAGTGAACGCTGTCAAAATCTAATTAGTTCATACAGCTTCTAAGACCTGGGACAATGTTTATAGTTCCCGTGTGCATGGAATGTGACAAACGCACACAAAACCACATACGCACACATTCTGGCTAAGACCGGTGTGCGTAAATAAATCAAACAACGGCTTACTGAATTTAGGTAGCCGTTTGGCTGAAAATACACAGCTGAGACATTAGATATATTACAGAAGAGGAAGCTCATAACAGTAATTACTAAAGTAATCATAAAAGATACTAAGATTACGGCGGGCTACATATTTTCACGCTTTAGATCAGCGAGTGCGTGAGGTGCACCTACGTGGATGGGGTGACAAAAATGTTTACAGGGTATATACATCATGGCTAAGAGACGCGGCACCACAAGTGCACAACTCTCTCCCTGTAACACACACACACACACACACACACACACACACACACACACACACACACAGAGTAATCACAGACACGCACGTAACCCAATCGGCCTCCACGCATATTTCAGACGGGACGAACACCTTAATAAAGTTCAAACAAGACATTAATGCCAGCCTTAGTTAATATATTCCTCATACATGCAACACACACACAAAAAAATACGATGTACAGAGTTAATAATAAACAGGCTCGGTGTGAAGGTGTGCAACGTGAGGGTGTACACCTTGGATGTCGTAGTTCCTGCTGTAGTTTGAATGGAGTACACCTTGGATGTCGTAGTTCCTGGTGTAGTTTGAGGGTGTACACCTTGGATGTCGTAGTTCCTGGTGTAGTTTGAGGGTGTACACCGCGTGCGTTAATGAAGACAACAGCACGGTATAAGTTAGGTAATGACTTGTTGAGAAATGCGATGTAGGCCAAATGTGCAGCTGGCATGACATGTCAAGAGGTAGCAAGGCAACAGGAGGGTAGGAGACTTGTGTAGGGGGAACATTAACGTTGTAGATATTGTGGTACGGTAAATTAAAGCTAAGCTTGGCTTGGCTAGGCTAAGCCAGGTCAGGTCAGGTCAGGTCAGGCCAGGCAAGCATAAAGTGGTGTCAAGATTTACACCTGCCTCAAGTTGCAACGAACGTAGCTACAGTGTTACTCGTATCCCTCAAGTATTACGGTATGTGGCTGAGACAGCCACCTGTGTACACGACCATGGCCCCCCCCCCCCCCCCCCCCCCCCGTTCCCTTTCCCAAGACGACTACGGCACAAAATCGAGATGATGACTCTCGCCTCGACCCACTAACCGCCCCCCACCCCCACGGGATCTTGTATTCATACAAAGTATAAATACCTCAACGCTGAATAGGATTCACGTCATCCGCGCAAAGATAATATTACGCGAGACCGTAATTACGATATACAGTAATTATTGGTTACCTAATCAACTAAATCCAAAGGCTAAAAATACAGAGCGAAAATACTTGCAACAACAAACGGGGCACGAGAGTAGAAAAAAAAAAATATGAGGAGGGTTTTAAATACAGTCTTTACATATGCACTAATTACTGATGGATATTTACAATGGCTAGGATGGGGGGTTATCATTGTGGTGGGTTTGTACGAGTCTATCATTATGGGTTCAGTGCCTTTATGATCCCTATCTGGAACTCGGGGACGATCATTCTCATATGGCAGGAGATGACGGTGGCCGGAATGGTCAAAATAAGTGTCACCACGAACAATGTGTGTGTGTGTGTGTGTGTGTGTGTGTGTGTGTGTGTGTGTGTAATCACTAAGGGCAACAAATATCCTATTTTGGGAAGAATATAAACCTTTTTCTATGATTCTCTATTTAAAGCTGATCGTATTCTTTGACGTATGTTGTAGTGTTGAGCGTGAACCAACCTTACTCACGTGTGTGACCTGACACGGGGAGGGCCCCCACCCCACCCCACCTACACCCAGCCACCTGAACCCACCAGGTCATCATGGGTGAGGCAGCAAGGGCAGGAGTGTGTGACCTGACTGACTCTGGGTGTCACCCATCTCCCACCCTAACCTTTCCTCACGCTTCCCACCAACACTACCTGCCTCACACCTGCTGGTGAACCGCGCATCTTCGGCCACACCACCTAGCCATGCTGGCTGTCCACAACCCTCTAGAAGACCCAACATACTTTCAGCAGAGGTTACCGAGGTGAAGGGTTGTGTCGGAATGGTACTGGAAACTTTTGTTTTGTTTTTTGCTGTGCGAGGAATTATCTAGCAGTCATCTACCATGCGGAGAACTACTGAGGTGACAGCTCTCTCTCTCTCTCTCTAGTGGGCAGGCCTTCACCCAGCAGAAAAATCAAGATGGCAGCGGGATCTGAGATAACAGGGGAAAGACAGGTAACAGATCTGTTTGTCTGTGGAGAGGCTTACTTACTGGTGCAGGTCGGTAACTGGCAATTAAATGCCAGAGAGAGAGAGAGAGAGAGAGAGAGAGAGAGAGAGAGAGAGAGAGAGAGAGAGAGAGAGAGAGAGAGAGAGAGAGAGAGAGAGAGAGTCTGTTTAACCTCTTGAACACGAATGGACGATCCTTAGCCATTATACGAAAGGGTCGTAGGGTCGTTCTCAAGGGAGGCAACGTCGTGCTCAAGGGGCGAAGTCCAGCCAAGGCTCGAGAACCTCCCGCCACCCACCTAAACTGATGAGGCAGGCATCATGTTCTTCCTCCTGGGCTTTCCACTTTATCCATAACAGACTCGCAAGCTTCCATACTCTACCCTCCCCTCGTTTTCCTCAAGATACAAAGTTTCCTTCAGCTATGACTATTCTACAACCCTCTCTCCCGCTATACACAGTACAGGCTTCTGGGATACTCTCCTCCAGCCGCTGACCTGATCGCAGACCATCAGGTCCTGCGTTGCTTGGCTCTCTACACGTACGACTCAGGCTCTCATACTCTATCCTTAACACTGCCTTGGTCAAAATACCCAAAGTCTTTCCATTTTCCAAGCCACGAGCTTCCCCGACCTTGACTCTCCCTTCATTAAACACAACAAGTATCTGGCTACCATCCTCCTCCCCGGCTCTCTCTCTCTCTCTCTCTCTCTCTCTCTCTCTCTCTCTCTCTCTCTCTCTCTCTCTGCCCATCCTCGGTAATTTAGTATTCTTGGTCTACACCGCCCCTTTCTGCCCCCATCTTCAGTAATTACGACAACTTAAGCCAAACTGCTCCCCCATCTTGAACGACCATGCTGTGTATTAAGTATCCTTAGTGTTCCTCCCCTCCTCCAACCCCCTCTCTCTATCATCCTCAAGACTCAAGTAAGCCTCACCCCCACACTCTCTTCCCCATCATGAACCATTCATGACTCTTGCTTATATTTTCCCCTGCTCTGCGGCAGAGTTAACCTCACTGTCTCCCCTGACGTCAGGTACTGGCGGGGCAGCGCAGGGAGCATGTCTTCTCCAATACGTACGTACACAAACACAACTTCCTCACCTCCACCAAACACTTCCATGCCCCATGCCGGGAGTTCCATATTTTTTTTTTCTTGTCTTTTCTTGAGTAGTGATGATGGGTGCGGCCACGGATTTGTAAGTCCCTATTGAAGGACAGACCTTGTATCAATAATTACGTCCAAGGAAACGAAGCGGCAACTTTACCAAAAAAAAGAAAAAAAAATTCTGGGTGCCTCCATCATTCACATTCATTACATGACTGATATCAGAGTCCTGATTATGAAGAAACATCACTGTGCACTCATCAGACTCACTGGGACTTGGGACAGTAGTCACTTGGCCAAAGTGTTACATACTATATTCAAACGACGTCAGCTGTTAATCGTTCGAGAGTACAACCTTTATGTAAAACTTATATAAAGAACCTGCAATTCTTTCAAAACCCGGGATGGAAGATAATCTTATATTTCCCTATATATATATATATATATATATATATATATATATATATAATGTACCGGGGGTAGACACGGTCAGGCTGACATGCACAATCCCAGGCCAAAGCGCGGTGCTTCCCATGAACGATATGGACAAAAACTTGCAGCAGGAGCAAGGAGAGCTGGTCCCCTTGTTGGTGTGTATGTTTACCCTCACGTTCGGCCCAAGGTCACACAAAACTCAGCATGACTTGCGACACGGGGCGTCATTTCCAGCATGGATGCACAACAAAAATATCTAATACCAGTAACCTACAAAAAAAAAAAGGAGAAAAAATTCAATCGGTGGATTACACGCCTGGTATCATTTCGCTGACGTGTCCAGAGTCTTTGCTGTTCGGGGTCGTGTAATATGGACGTTTAGACGACCTTCGATTATGGGGTTTGCGTCCCCGAGTGTGGTCGGGACAACTTAGGCAAACTGTCAAGAGGGACTTCGAACACACGCGCTCTCTCTTCGAGTGTCTTCATGAATACCCAAGTTGCCGAGGGTGAGGGGGAGAGCTGTGGACGTGCCCTTATGACACAGACCCATACAATACTTTTCAGTACGACCCTTAGGGGTACGACGACTCTGCCCGGTATCAGATGCGTGATGCTTAACAGTTCAGGTCAGAGGCCATGACATCATACGAAAAGGGTCGTAGCGTAGTGTACTCAAGGGTGACACCGTCGCTCCTGCTGTCTCACACACACACACACACACACACACACACACACACACACACACACACCACACACAAGATGATGAAGATCTGAAGGAGCCAGGAGCCAGTGAAGGAGTGGGCCTAGTATGTGGGTTTGAGATGCGCACCCGGCAGCTCCACACAGTTCACTCACCTCCATACCTCCATCAGGCACCCTGAGTCCCCACACCATCACCACGCTCCTGCCATCCATTAGCTACACAGTTTGTGACCAGGAAAACTCTCGACTCATTAGGCACTACTTCCCCCCCAGAAAAATATTAAGGTTTGCTCATCACAGAATTAACATTCAAAACGTAGAAAAACTCTTCTAATACGATAATTCCTCCCAGTAAAGGACGCGAGGTCTGTTCTGTACAAAAAGGAATTCATGTTTCTCCTTTGGTGTAATAATGTATACCCGTTAACACCCTGGAATAATATACACCAGTTAACACACTGAGTTCAGATAAATCTAGTGATACTACTCAGGAGGTCAAGCAGCACACTCAAGGGGGAATATAAATTATGAAACTATGTAAATCTGGTGATAATACTCAGATCAAGCATCACTCAAGGAGGCATATAAATTATGAAACTATGTAAATCTGGTGACAGTACTCAGGAGATCAAGCATCGTACTCAAAGGGGTTACAATGAAAATGTGTAAATCTTCACACTGGTATATTCCAAATAGTTTCGGTCCCATAGCGAAGATTCTGGAATGCAAATTTCACGGTCGCACTACACAATACCTGTTCTACACAATCCTATCAGTCTATCCTCAATCAATCCGCTCCCAATTTCATGGGGCAACATCCGTACATAGTAAAATCTGGAAAAAGAACAGGTATTATCAATATATCCGACCAAAGTAATCTACCTTCATATACCCACCGACCAATCCCAGATTTTAATGTAGATTTCCACAATATTTAAACACAGTGCGCGTTAGACATAATACCAGGGATTCTGTCGAAGAAAATGGATTGTGGGTGTAAAGTCCAGCTTAAAAAAAACAAAAACAAAAAAACAAGCAAACAACAACAAAAAATGTGTCCTTGTGTACTGGTTAGCCCGTTCACCTACACTTTATCTAAGATGACTAATTACCAATTCACTTGACTCCACACACACACACACACACAATAAGAACGTCTCCAAACTGTAAGGAGGAGAGTGTGGTGGTCTCTGAGCAGTGCGCTTCAGGGCACCCCCAGACCACGACGTATTACCCAGGTCAAACCAGCTCCCTCGACATCAGACCTCACTGATCCAGATCCTCAAGACAGGGGTAAAAAAAAATAATAATAACTTGAGAGCATAACTACGTAAACCAACTTTAGTTTACCTTCTATTTGCCAGATATACTCAAAACAGTTATTGGGGTAATGAGTATAGTAACTGGTTTATAACACGTATGTTTAAACACAACCCTTGAGGGTCAAGTCAGAAGCGAAGCCATAATACCCATGGATCGTACCGTCGTGCTCAAGATGTCGTAACGTCGCGCACAAGGTGTCGTACCGTTGTGCTCAATGTGTCGTAACGTCGTGTTCAATATGTCGTAATGTCCTGCTCAATGTGTCGTAACGTCATGCTCAATGTGTCGTAACGTCGAGCTCTATGTGTCGTAACGTCGTGCTCAATATGTCGGTCCGTCGTGTTCAAAGGTGTCGTACCGTCGTGCTCAATGTGTCGTACCGTCGAGCTCTATGTGTCGTACCGTCGTGCTCATTGAGTCGTAACGTCGCGCACAAGGTGTCGTACCGTCGTGCTCAATATGTCGTAACGTCGTGCTCAATGTGTCGTACCGTCGTGCTCAATGTGTCGTACCGTCGTGTCGTACTGTCGCAGATATTACTGGAATGCAATTCTCGCTATCCCTAAATTCTCCAATTCAACGCTACATAAATCCTACGATGAAACTGATGAATAACAAAAAGAAAATAACATAATATTCAAACGAGTAATCAACTTGAACATTATGCCAGATAAAGTTCTCCACACATGCAAAGGTAGAGCAGACGCTGCAGAAACCATGTTTTACAGATCCGTTTAACTGGGTCTGTGCTGTATACTGTTACTGCCACCACCGGTGGTCAATGAAAGAAAAAACTCACATTTGCCATCACTGCTGCTGTGTGGAGAATAGTGTGTTTCACTGTTGTAGTATGTAAGGTAGTGTGTTTCACTGTTGCAGTATGGGTTGTAGTGCGTTTCACTGCTGCTGTGTGGAGAATAGTGTGTTTCACTGTTGTAGTATGGAAGGTAGTGTGTTTCACTGTTGTAGTATGGAAGGTAGTGTGTTTCACTGTTGAAGTATGGGTTGTAGTGTGTTTCACTGCTGCAGTGTGGAGAGTTGTGTTTCACTGTTGTAGTATGGAAGGTAGCGTGTTCCACTGATGCAGTATGGAAGGTAGTGTGTTTCACTGATGCAGTATGGAAGGTAGTGTGTTTCACTGTTGTAGTATGTAAGGTAGTGTGTTTCACTGATGCAGTATGGAGGGTAGTGTGTTTCACTGTTGTAGTATGTAAGGTAGTGTGTTTCACTGTTGTAGTATGTAAGGTAGTGTGTTTCACTGATGCAGTATGGAAGGTAGTGTGTTTCACTGTTGTAGTATGGAAGGTAGTGTGTTTCACTGTTGCAGTATGGGTTGTAGTGTGTTTCACTGCTGCAGTGTGGAGAGTTGTGTTTCACTGTTGTAATATGGAAGGTAGCGTGTTTCACTGATGCAGTATGGAAGGTAGTGTGTTTCACTGTTGTAGTATGTAAGGTAGTGTGTTTCACTGACGCAGTATGGAAGGTAGTGTGTTTCACTGTTGTAGTATGGAAGGTAGCGTGTTTCACTGATGCAGTATGGAAGGTAGTGTGTTTCACTGTTGCAGTATGGAAGGTAGTGTGTTTCACTGTTGTAGTATGGAAGGTAGTGTGTTTCACTGTTGCAGTATGGGTTGTAGAGTGTTTCGCTGTTGTAGTATGGAAGGTAGGTTGTTTCACTGCAGCAGTGTGGAGAGAAGTGTGTTTCACTGCTGCAGTGTGGAGAGTCGGGTGTTTCAACCAGGGTTACACGAGCATCCTTGAAAGGGATCCGCGAAATTGCTATAAATGAAATGGGAAAAAATAAATGAAAGCTAATTAAAGTTCCTGACTATGATGCAAAGGTTCCAATCCTGGTTGCGGTAGTCAGTCCACAGTCGACCCAGCTGTTCATCCACCCCTAGGGGTCGGTCGATGAAAATATATGTACCTGCAGCCTCTTGCCCTTCACCTGGCTACGTGCCCACTGGATGTAAAGGAGTGTGGACAGAAAAGGTTACTACAAATATAATGTACATGGGTACCTGGCAATATATATATATATATAAATATATATATATATATATATATATATATATATATATATATATATATATATATATATATATATATATATATATATTCCTGATCACAAGGAAAATGAAACACGGTAAGTTCATTTTCCCTGTGGACTCATAGGAATATACTTGATCACGCGCAAAATTGTGATCCCTTCCAATATATATATATATATATATATATATATATATATATATATATATATATATATATATATACATAGCGTTAATGATATGGCCTGGATTAGGTCCTCGGTCGCCCGTGACGTCTCGGTTACCATAAGAAAAAGTTCATCATCATCAACATCACAGAATTCTTTTAACGTGAGCACAGATGATGGCTGCCAATGGCTGGCTTAGTTTTTCGACATTATGCTGGACAGAGAGGGAGCAGAGAATACATGGGTATGAACAGGGCTCCAGGAAACATTACACGTTGTCTGTAGGGTTTCCTGGACCACAAAAATGTTGAAAAATACTGGTCCATTGCTTGGTTCCCTGCCGGGCTGTAAAATTAACTCCAACTGCTGGGCGAATATTTTGCTGGGAGAGAGAGAGAGATTCGGCCAACTCTTGATTCCTAAGACTAATGGCTCCTGCAGGGAGGGCGGGACGTGCAGTGTAGAGGTGAGAGAGAGAGAGAGAGAGAGAGAGAGAGAGAGAGAGAGAGAGAGAGAGAGAGAGAGAGAGAGAGAGAGAGAGAGAGACTCTGCAGAGGGAAACAGAGACCTGTGGAGGGAGACGGCAGTGATGAAGACTCGCGTGGTGGAGGCGGAGCCGAATATAAATCCATATTTGAGAACGATCAAGGCCAGGTGGAAGAGACGAAAAAGGGGGGGATGGTAGGGTGTGGTGGTGTGGGAGGAGGTTAAACGGAATAAGAGGCTGGAGGGGAGCATCCTCCAGAGTGAAGGGTATATACCCCTCGGGTGCTACCCAACCCCCGCCCTTCCGTCCGGGGGGGTGGGCCCCCTCCCCCACACCAACCTGGCTGGTGGCGACCTTGAGTGGTATGTGGAGGGGCCGGCCGGCCGCCCGGCCCTGCTCTCCTCCGCTACCCCGGCCTCGCTTGCCAACTTCCACCCGCCTTAAATATTCGAGTCTCCTCCACATCTCCATCACCCACTCACAGCCACCAAGAAATAAATAGCTTCACTTACCTTATATTAAGCCTCATACGACCAGCCACTACAATCTCTCTCTCTCTCTCTCTCTCTCTCTCTCTCTCTCTCTCTCTCTCTCTCTCTCTCTCTCTCTCTCTCTCTCTCCGTAACGTACAGTTTCTTCTTCGTTGTAAGAACGCCAGTGTTGCGAACTCTAACGCTAAGCCTGTATAGCCCCAACATCCAAGTGTGTACGGCGGGAAAAATATCAGTTAAGACGCTGTTTCACTGCCAACCTGACTGCTATACGGTGGCCATGCTCATTCATGACGAATTGATCAACGCATCAATTTGATCAATTTGATTACCGGTACATTTGTTTCTGCCATAGTGGGTTTTTGCTTCGGCGTTTCTAACCCTGTGGATTTATTCTGGCGCGTCTTTTGGTCCCACTGGGTTTATTCTAGCATGTGTTCCTGTTCCACTGGGTTTATTCTAGCATGTGTTCCTGTTCCACTGGGTTTATTCTAGTGTGTGTGTTCTTGTCCCACAGGGTTTCTGTCCCATGTGCTTATTCGAGTGTTTTGTCCTACTGGGTTTATTCTGGGGCCAGCTCCATACCGACAAGTTTATTTCATTTATGGTTCTCTCCCACTGAGCTTATTCTGGGGTGTTTCTGTTCCATTGGGGTATCTAAAATAATGTGTGTTTCTGTCCCACCAGATTTATTCTGGAGTGTTTCTGTCCTACCGCTTTTGTTCTGGAGTATTTCTATCCCAGTAGGTTTATTTTAGTGTTTCTACCTAAGATTTATTCTCACGAGTTTCGTCTGTTCTTTTTCTCTAGTGGATGCTTATAATGTATTTCGGTCCCACTAGGTTTATCATGGTGTTTATTTCGGCTCCAGGAAGGTTTCCTCCGGTGTATATTTTCGTCCCACTGGGTTTATTCGAGTGGCAGTTTGTCAAGTAAGCTTTGCAATGTTTTTTTTTTTTGTTTAAGTGGCTTCACTCTGTCGGCATGGAGGTTTTACGCCAAAGAATATCGGTCTACGGATAAATTATATCGTGGTTTATTCAGGTGAGTTTTATCCCGATGAATACAAGTGAAATTAGGTTGTATGTTCTCAAGTGTTTCTGGGAGTTCAATGTGATTTCTAACGGGAAGATCCTCTCCGGCGAATACTATGTCCGATTGTAAACTGAATCTTCATATCCCCCCAAAATTACTTTTTTTTTTCTTTGAATATATCGCCGTTTTTTTTTTTTCCCTAGCGTGTTTTTGTTCACTTAAGACATTTCATCCTTCTGTGGTTTCCCCACGAGATCTTTGTTTTTTTTTTTTATATATATTCATTTTACGTTTACCAAAAAGGGGCGCAATTTAGGATAAGTCAAGGTTGGTGGACTCGCCCGTACCAAAGATGGAACGTGTGTGTGTGGCCTTCGCGGGTCCTTGAATAGCCTAGAAATGGGGGGGGGGGGGTGTCTGCCTCCACTGCCCTTGTGGGTCCAGATATAATCTGATGGGACGTCGTCTTAAAACACGACACCCGAACTTACCAATGACCTTGTGAGGTGGGTGTGGGGGAAGCCGAACCTGCTAAGCAACACCTGATCGAATCAAAATATAAAGACATTCAATATTAATAATAATAATAATAATAATAACAACAATAATAATAATAATAATAATAATAATAATAAATATCAATGATGATGATAATAATAATAATAATATGAAGATGAAGAAAATCATTATCATCATTATCACTATCATTATTATCATTCTACGCCCAATTATAACCTAACTGGCCCCCAAAAATGAATTTGATGACCCTGAGCAGAATAAACTATTATGCATCTTATATACACTGGAGGGGTGCAATAGTTCTGTCCTCGGTCTATTTCTGTTCCCGGTTTGTCTGAACCTCGAGGCAAACGTTGTCAAGGATGAGGAAATGACTGATTCCTCAAACACCACCTAGGATCATAACCGTCGGTCATAACAAAAAAAAAAAAAAATAATATTTCGAACCCCGTAAAACATGGGCTAGTGAGCCAGATGGTGACAGTGAGAACGGGAGGTGACGGGCCATCAACGCAACAGGTAGGGGACCAGAGCCACCCACCTTCCCCCCGGGCTTCGAACTCGGGATCCCCAGTCACCACACACCTCGCTACCACTGCGCACGGGACGGACCCTCCTGGGCCAAATGTTTCTGCCTGTAGAATAAAACACTCCGAGCAACAATATGGGGAATGAACCAATAACCACAACACCGGCCGGAATATAAACTACCGTCATGTCCACTTTCCACACTTGTGTCACAGCTGAGCGTCGCGTGAAACACCTCCCCTGCACAAATCCTCACAACCGCCCATGTCCACATCTTTGGTGAACCCTTGAACACGATGGCATCATTCTTGACCACGATGGTACGACTTCTGAGCACGATGGCATCATTCTTGAGCACGATGGTACGACTCCTGAGCACGATGGTACGACTTCTGAGCACGATGGCATCATTCTTGACCACGATGGTACGACTTCTGAGCACGATGGCATCATTCTTGAGCACGATGGTACGACTTCTGAGCACGATGGCATCATTCTTGACCACGATGGTACGACTTCTGAGCACGATGGCATCATTCTTGAGCCCGATGGTACGACTTCTGAGCACGATGGCATCATTCTTGAGCACGATGGTACGACCCTCGAGTACGATGGCGTGGTCTCTGACCTGATCCTTAAGGGTCTCACGTCAAAAAGGCCAGGGCTTCCTAACTTAAAAGGATCCTACGGTTGTGCTCACAGATGGAACCGTCGTGCTCAAGGATAGCATAGTCGCCTTTAGACGGGGGTTCTCCACGTGCTTATGTAAGGCAGAACAACTGAAGCGTATCTGGGAGGCGAACACACGGCCAACACGGGACACTGGACACTCACGGAAGTTACGCAAACGTAAGAGCGGCAAGCGTGCACGTGAAGCTGGTGGGTGGGAAAAGTGAAAGCATGAGAGAGAGAGAGAGAGAGAGAGAGAGAGAGAGAGAGAGAGAGAGAGAGAGAGAGAGAGAGAGAGAGAGAGAGAGAGAGAATGAAGAGTGTGGGAATGTGGAGGAGGAGGACCAACTGGCGCTGCTGCTGTATCCCCTTATGGAAATCCCAGGGGCGTTCAGATAGTCGGGCGGTTCTGCAAAGTGAATACGGACACAGAAAGAGAGCAGTCAATGTCCTCCTTTATTGTCTCGACATCTGTGCTGCCGCGGGGGAAGAAGTCAAACCCTTCCAATACAAAAAGGAATACCAAACAGGAAAGAGGGATACAAACGTCATATAAAACAGATACCGTTAACCATCGTGCTGCACTATTTCGTTTTATAAAACGACACTTGATAGAGGACACTGCCGGCTACATCACGGCGAACTTCTTGGGGGAAGGGGGGAGGGATAGTTCACTCATTCATTATGACAAATCTACATCTTAAAACAAGGCGCAGCGTCGAGGCGAGGGAAAACCAGGAAGAAGGTGAGGAGGTTTTCCAGTCTGGTTGTGGGAGGACAGCAGCAGACATCGCCTCTGCCAACTCGCGACTTGCCAACGCCGACAGTCTTAAAGTGAGGGAGGCAGTGGCCTGGTGGGTGCTACTTGGCCTGTCTGGTGCAGTATGACACAACACGAGGAGGTGGCAAAAGCCACTGTCCAACCTCTCCATAGTAAAGCCACTTACCACAAATAAGAGTAAGACGCTGGAACTGGCAGGAGGCCTACTGGCCTATACGAGGCAGCTCCGTTTTTATGAAGTCCAGTCTTGTAACCTGTGCACTCGCTTTCACAACCACAGTCACGCTGTGGCGGCACACCTGAGAGATGGGCTATATCGTATAATCCATCGTCCACTATGAAGCCACTGGATGGCTGGATTAGACAGTGATTATCCTCAGGTCAGGTTCCACAGTCAGGTCATGGCAATGATCAGCTTAAGACCGGTTTAGGTCAGTTAGGGTCGCACGAACCCCAATACAAGTGAGGGTAATGCACAAGTTCTAACACCAGGGATTCTGCTATAAACCCTCTGGGTTGGGGAAAGTGGGGGTTTGCTGCAGCCAACGGATAGGACAGAAAGCCGTGTGGCCAGCAGGACGCCCGTCACACGCCACTAATACCTGACCTTCACGCACGCCCGCACTCACTCGTGACACACACACACACACACACACACAATGTTTCGTCTCTCACTATCACCATGAGCAGGACGGTACAACCCTTAGGAAGGACACTCGAGCAAGACGGTGCAACTCTTTGGTATGATGGCCCGGCCTTTCCCCTGAAGCTTAAGGTTCCACTGATTATATTGTTGTGTTTTCAAGGAAAATTTGTCGGCCTTTGAGTGCAACTAATGCACCATTATCATAATTCATTATTATCATTATTATCATCATTATTATAATATCATTATTACGTATGGGTTAAACAACATTGTAATTATTTCGAGATCTTATACAATATACACTGATTATTTGTAACCTGATTAATCAAATCAAATCACACACACACACACACACACACACACACACACACACACACAAACGACATAATGAGGGCAAAACCATATTTCGCAGTGGGACGTCAAGTGACCTCTACTAGTCGTGTCGGGTCAGGTCGGGTCACTCCCAGTAATCCCCCAGGGGACACACCCCAAAAGGACACCTGATCCTACAGTCTCGGTGCATACTAAATACCAGCCTTCCTTTACCGACAGGATGTGTTCGTTCTCTATTATGTCCAGTTTGGTTTACATCTTGTGAAATTCAAACTGAAATGTCACTGTCTTTCCGGCATTCTCTTACGCTGTGAACATTTTCTTTTTTCTACCATTCCTGCTTCCAAGGCACCTAGCCCCATAGAGAACATGAGACACTTCATCCCGAGGTCCCACCTTGTCTCAAACCCCAGCGTCTATCCTGTACTGCAGTGAGTACATGCAGTGTACATAGTAACATCTCTTTTGACAGAATGCCACCGCTTCTGACCCTTGGGATGTCGTCGCATCTTTCACAATCGCCCGACGCTCGAAACTGAAGGCATCTCTCGTGTGTCAAGCCTTCGTGTGAACAACACTTGCTCCTTCTACTTACGCTGTCACTATTCACACTAGTACATCTTCAGATCATCACGCTGTACAGGATAATCTCTTTCCCCAGATAAAGACACAGTAGAGTTCGACTTGAATGTCCCCTACTTATTTACCCCACGTTGGGTCAGCGCTGCTCACAATCTCTCGTCCGGAGAGTCGTACATCTTCGAGCACCACGCTAAGATTCTTCGGCGAGGCGGTGAGCCCAGCCCTTGAACATGATGGTACGACCCTTGGGTACAAGGACGATCTGGCCTTTGAAATAAAACCCTTTAAAGGGGTGTGTAGATGACCCACCACACAACCATCATATCGAAGGGCCATACCATCGTGTCCTCAGGGGGTCGTACCGTCGTGCTCAAGGGTCGCACCGAGGAGTTTGGCAACGTACTCGAGGTCCGTCATGTCGAGCGTCACAGGGTTAACATGACAAACACCACAGACCTAGTCAACGTTCAAGACGGACACACACTCCAGTAATGCCATTTCCGCAGCGGATGCGCGACAAAACGCCAGGCAATAAAAATCCCAGAGAACGACACAAAGGGAAAAGTCCCAACAAGAAAGAGGGACAAAAACCTAATTACAAATAAACAAAAAACTCCGTTAACACACACACACACACACACAAACGACAATAACACCCATAATAATAATAATAATAATAATAATAATAATAATAATAATAATAATAATAACAATAATAATGAAGTCATGGGGGCCATCAATAGGGGGAGGGGTAAAATAGACTGTACCTACACAATATAAGGGGTCTGTCCCTTCATTAGCGAGTTAAAACATCGCTGTAAATAGCAAAGGTGATTATATCGTGCCAACTATGAAGCCCCTAAATAAGGATTCATATATAATCATTTTCTATCCGGGTCAGGAGAGGGAGAGAGGATTCAATTTCATTTTCACGTGTCAACAAATTCGTTTGCTAATCTAAGTTAGTGTTTCGATGATGTATTGTCAAGTCTTTTTAATTACAAATTTATTTTCTAGCCATGATTCCGGTAAAATGACTCAATACCATTCCCATGCCTTAATTAAGAGAATCGTGTGCTAATTTGGGAAACCTACTGTTAGTATGGTAATTCTTGCCCCGTCGAAAAGTGGTAATAACAAGAGAGACAAGACTGGCATGAATAACTCATATTGTCCCGAGGTTGTAGCCGAGTTATTTGCTGGATCAAGCAAATGTGCTCCTCACTGCAAATTCATAGTCAAGTCACACGAAAGCGTCACCGCACACAACAATGCACACAGCAAGAATCTGAAGGACTCCGACTGACACTAACAATGATAATCCTTCACTACATTACCCAACTGTCCACAGGCACTACGGTGATCGAACCCTACAACAACCACCACTACCAACCAACGGGGACAACCCTTCACTAAGCCAGCAACCTGTCTACGAGCAACGAGGGAATCTTAAACCCTCAACTCTTGCTTACATAGAATGGAAATCCCTCAAAAGATCAGCAGCTCGTCGTCCACAAGCAATATGGGAATCGAACCCCAAACTCCAGCTTGCATTAATAATGTTAACATATCAGCTACGTCTCCACCTGCAGCAATACGGGAATCGAACCCAATGAGGAGAGTTCATCTGGAGTTACCGTTCCTCCTGGTGGGATTGTGTGATCTAGGGCGAGACTCGTGAGCCTCGGATCACAACGGTTGACCAGAGAGAGTTCTGGTGGGTCAGGAGACCAGGCCAGACCCGATGTAGCCAGCCAGCGGTAATTAGTTTAAATCTTGCAGCCCGGCGACACCCATCCTGCTCCACGTCCCAGGGGAGAGAGAAGAAAAAAATCAATATCTTTAACCTCTTAAGCACGGCGCGACCACCCTTGGCCAAGGCACTGACACCCTTGAGCATGACGGTTCGACCTTTGTACACGACAGCCTTGGCTTTCCGAACTGGCCTTTGAGAGTCGGGTCAGAGAGCACCATATACCAGGGTGGTACTGCGGCGTTCATGATGTTACCAGACTCGAAAGTTGGCGGACTTCGTTTTCTCTCTACAATACTGCCTTTGTTCCACGTATTCTCGCCTACTTCCTCATCGTGTTCCCTCTTTCTTACTTGCTAATTACCACTCACCCCGCAACACCGCTATTTTCAAACTTGCTCTTTCGCAGAACGTCCAGAGGGAAATATTTGGAAAATGGCAAATTCGCTATTCCAAAAAGAAAAAAGTTCTCGTCATCCAACGTCCACGGATCACGCAGGAGCCAGCGGCATTATGAAGGGTTGCAGCAATGTTTATGGGGTGTGAACGGAGTGCTGAGGAGAGGCGGGTGGGAGGGGATATACATACAGACGGTGTACATGAATGTGTATACGGTATGAATACTGGAGTGTGGGTGTGATGATGGTCCGGTCTGGTGTGTATTGATCTTGGCTTTGCAGGCGATAATTAGCATAGACCAACCTCCCACGGCCCCTTGGGTATGATGGCCTGGGCAATGACCTCATCCCCTCGGGCGTCAGGTCAAAGGCCAGGCCATGGACTCCGAACACGTTGTGCTCTGGAGTCGTACCGTTGTGCTCGATGGGTTGTGCGTTCAGGCTGGAGGGCGGCACCTTCTAAGCCCAGGAGGGTTTGTATTCAAAAGGTCTTTTCCCCCCTAAGTACAACATGACGTCTGGTAACGAGATCAGATTGGGTAAGTAGAAGTCCTGAGTGGATGTAACCCGGGAGCGGCGCACGTGACAAACGCTAGTGTACAATCTAATCCCAGCTAGGCACAAACAGCATCCACAGGAACATGCACACATAAATAAGCGAGTCAGGCATTATCAATAATATAAATCATGTGTCGTACAAGGCGGCTAGGAGGGGATGGGAGCACGACGCGGAAAATCTCCCCTCCTGTATTGCAGTTTCATAAACGGAAAAAAAAACACAGGAGAATCGAACGGAGATTTCCCCTCGGAATGTTCCGTCGTCTAGTCCTAAAGGAGAGTAAAGCAGAAAAGGTATCAAAATAATCTTCCTTTCTCTCATGCTTAATACCTGATTCATAAATATGATTTCGACACTACTAACTACTACTACTACTACTACCATTACTACTACTAATAATAATTGATTTATGGAGAAGAAAACGTGTGACCATTTCTTCCGAGATTGCTGGGTCCGGGGAGTTGGCGCCCCCACTGGTCTGGTCATCAGGCCATTATCCCCACATAATGACAGCCAACTGCTGGTGAAACCTGCCTTCACACAGCGGGTGTGCAGCCGCCCGGGCTTCAATACTGGCGTGCACACACACACACACACACACACACACACACACACACACACACACATCAACCATCCCGTCACCGTGACGCTGCAACAGATCTGGCCACGTCATGTAACATTCACCTACCTTAGGCACAGAGCCTATCACACAGGGGGAGTCGCCGTCACCGCTTCTCTTTGCCTCCACTCAAAGTGTGGGTGGGGGGGAGGGGGGGGTCTGTGTCTGTACAGCCTTTCACTCATCCCATGTCTGTCTGCCATTCATTCACTCTGTCAGTGTCTGTCTGCCACTCAGTCTCTCTCTCTCTCTCTCTCTCTCTCTCTCTCTCTCTCTCTCTCTCTCAGTCACTCTTTGAGTCTGTCTTCATTGTGCAGTGTGTGTGTGTGTGTGTGTGTGTGTGTGTGTGTGTGTGTGTGTGTGTGTGTGTGTGTCTGCAACTCACTGTGAATAATGAACAATACTAATGTTCTAATGAAGAGAAGAATGTGACCAACTTCCACTCGATTTTCACGGAAGATAATTTTCGTCTCCCTTGGTCGGTCGTGACAAATTCGGACACATGGCAGACGTCACGCAGCAATGTTTGCAACGCTAACGAATGCGACAACAATAGCACACCACGATCACACGGCGCTAGCATCTGTAGCCCCCATACCATAGAGGAATACCAGCCCCATGTCTGGGGAACACAACTCCCACATCACAACACGATTTCCCGTGTTCTCTCCACGATGCAGAGATAAGCTGATAACAATACAGGCGTTACGTCAACTATCCCCCCACCCCCCACGTGAGCCACGTCCTTACTTCTCCTGGTCCCACACGACGGTAAGGACCCTTCTGAGCACGCTGGTACGACCCTTGAGCTCGAGGGTCGTTCCGTCGCACTGGAGGATCCCTCTCCGTCGTCTTCCAAGGGTTTATTAGCATCCGTTTTCTCCATTCCACTTTCCGCCAGTCTGACTGTGTGTTACCCTTCAACAACTCTGGCCTCAGTCTGGAACCTCTGGTGATAAAAGGCTTGGGATGTCTGCTACCTGATAGAACGGTAACTTATAAAAAAAAATATAAATAAATAAAATCATTTAGTACTTCAAACACCCAGTCATAATGTGAGGCAGGGTGGCACGGCAAAACACCCCAGTTGATGTTTTGGATAATCACATGTTTACCAAATGGCGTCCTAGCTTCGTCTCTTCGATGTAAACTGACTGTTATATTTCTCTCTTGTGTCTCCCCTGATGATGTGATTATTACACGAAAGTGCACTTGGGAACTTATTGTGTTTCATTTTCCTGTGGTTTCTTGCATATACTAGATCAATCGCACCACTGTGACCTCTTGCAATAATATATATATATATATATATATATATATATATATATATATATATATATATATATATATATATATATATATATATATATCCTCAAATTCGTTCCCATTTCTATGTGGTAGATCTTCAAGACACAGATATATATATATATATATATATATATATATATATATATATATATATATATATATATATACCATCTGTGGGTATATACGTCACAGGGTTAGGATCCATAAACTCCCTGTCCCAGCCTGATGGCAGAGACAGGGACGCCCACTTCCCTGACCCGAGTGGACGTGCTGCCCTCCTCCCACACATGCAGTACCTGGTATTCACCAACTTGCTAAGAATAAAACTGGCCAGACCCCGTCATATACAGGCTGGAAATATGCTCCCTCTGTCCATCTCCTGAACGCTAGGAATGGAGACCCTGAAATGTCGCACAAGTAAGCAATCGTGAATTTCATAAAAAAAAAAAATAATGTCCAACGGATGAAAGTTATTAGCGACTTTACCTACATAGACGGACAAAAGTACATTCACGGAATCAACAAAGAATTTTCACTAATAACAGAGACCTCAAAATACCTCAAAATCACTGTACCGCCAACAACCCTAGTAATGAGAGACTGGAAACACGCCACACGAACCATATCGCTCTACTGCACGACCCTCGCGTATGACGTCATAACCTCCCACTTCATACTAACGGGTCAGCTCAACATCAAGCCACCACACTCGGGAGTACCTGATCATCGTGGAGGTAATGCCAAGCTCAGGGAGAGGGAGGAGGAGGAGGAGGGGGAGGAGGTGAACCTTTTTGCCATGTGAAGGAAGCTACGTTTCCTTCTACCGTCAGATGGCAGGGACGTGCCCCACCATTGGAGTACAGGTATGCAGGCAGGAACATAGGTGTAGTTTTCATGCTGACACGCCTGCTTTCGCAGCCAACTGTGTGTGTGTGTGTGTGTGTGTGTGTGTGTGTGGCGGGGGTATGTCGAGCAGTGCAGGGGAACGAAACTTGCAAGAACTTAACATGAAACTCATACAGAGCCTTACTGGCCTCTGAGGCAAGCCATCCGGGAAGTGTGCTATCTATCTATCTATCTATCTATATATATATATATATATATATATATATATATATATATATATATATATATATATATATATATATAGTGGAATTCTTAGTTATCGAGCGTCAGACTAAGTGATGGCGTAAGGACGAAAGCCCTAGCATGACACGTCCCCACTTACGGCTTTACGGCAACCTTCCCCTTAAATCACCGACAGAAAACGAGGGTTAGCATCAGCGACTTTCGCAACTTAAGCACGGCGGTACGATCCCCCATCACGAAGGTACTATCCTCGAGCACACTGGGTACTACCCTCGGCCACATCATCATGCCAGAGGGTCGCAACGTCGTGCTCGATGGATAGTACCCTCGTGATCCAGGGTCGTACCGTCGTGTTAAATGGCAGTACCCTCGTGATCCAGGGTCGTACCGTCGTGTTCAGGGGCAGTACCCTAGTGATTCAGGGTCGTACCGTCGTGCTGAAGGGCAGTAACCTCGTGATCCAGGGTCGTACCGTCGTGCTGAAGGGCAGTACCCTCGTGATCCAGGGTCGTACCGTCGTGCTGAAGGGCAGTACCCTCGTGATCCAGGGTCGTACCGTCGTGTTAAAGGGCAGTAACCTCGTGATCAAGGGTCGTGCCGTCGTGCTGAAGGGCAGTACCCTCGTGATCCAAGGTCGTACCGTCGTGCTCAAGGGCACTACCCTCACGATGCAAGGTCGCACCGTCGTGCACAAGGGTGGTGCCTACGTGACCAAGTGTTGTATCGTCGTGTACGTGACCAAGGATCGTATCGTTGTGCTCCAAAGGTAGCACCTATTCTCGTGATCAAATAATAATAATAATAATAATAATAATAATAATAATAATAATAATAATAATACAAGACGAAAAAAAGCAATTGAGAGAGAGAAGGAAAGAGAGAGGGGTAGCAGCCGGACACCGCCATATCTTGCTATTTTTGACCGGAGGTGATAACGTGTGGATATTGCTGGTAATCAGCTGGGAGACGTGACGGCGGCGGTGCTGGTGCCACCACCACAGCTCCACGCCCACAACCTTTTCCTCAGGGTAGTCACCACCTGGCGAGGGAGACTGGCTGCTAAAAGTTCGGCTGAAAAAAACCTGGACAGAGAGAGTCGTCTCTCACAGCAACGTTGATCCGTCAAGTTCGGAGATGTTGTAACGCCGAAATGTACAAAGTTTTATGCTTAATCAAAAAGCTTTATTTTTCTTTTTTTCCAAAGTCTTTGAAGATCTTTTGTATGAAAATTCTGTTCACCCACTAACGTCTCCCGGTGACAGTGGAGAGAGAACGTCATATGACTTCCATCTTTCCTTCCAACGAAACATTCGTGGGTCACATAATGATCATATATTCCTGAATTCGTCGAGGAAACACACACGAAGGCAGATGATTAAATGATGTGTCGAACACCAACAACCGGGAGCAGACCAAACGTGGCGAGACCGGGCGCTGACACAAGAGCTGTGTTGACACTTTGATCATGGCCACGCACGGCCCTCCCCTATCCCCCACAACACCTACCAATTATAACAACTGCCGCGGTTGTTGCCACAAGTCCCTTTAAACCTTAGTGCAGCCTCGGGAGGGAAGGGGGGGTCGTCCTGACTGGCAACGAGAGTCTTGTGAAAACACTGGCTACATAACAGGGAGGAACAGCACATTCCACAGTTTGCAACACCAACGCCGCCAACCTAACGAGTACAGCTCAGCGTCCAGCCTCACCTACATTCCTATCAGCATTATCAGCACAAGCTTTCCTGTCATAATATCCGAGCTGGATATGAATCAGCAAAAGCAGCTAGCAGGAACAGCGTCCGGAAGACCGGCAGTTGAAGGGCCAGCTAGTAGCAGCAGAAGCAGCAGCAGGAGCAGCGTCCGGGAGACCAGCAGAAGAAGGGACAGCTAGTAGCAGCAGAAGCAGCAGCAGCGTCCGGAAGACCAGCAGTTGAAGGGACAGCTAGTAGCAGCAAGCAGCAGCAGGAACAGCGTCCGGGAGACCAGCAGCAGAAGGGAAAGCTAGTAGCAGCAGGAACAGCGTCCGGAAGACCAGCAGTTGAAGGGACAGCTAGTAGCAGCAGAAGCAGCAGCAGGAACAGCGTCCGGGAGACCAGCAGAAGAAGGGACAGCTAGTAGCAGCAGAAGCAGCAGGAACAGCGTCCGGGAGACCAGTAGTAGAAGGGACAGCTAGTAGCAGCAGGGAGGGCCAGTATTTTTAAAGCGCGTGTCCCAGATTTTCACGGTCAATGGCAGACCCCCATCCCCGTGGCACACCAACCTTGTCTCCCCCTCCACATCCCCCAGAAGCCAGGCCAGCTGGGCGACCCCTGGGCTGGCACCTTCCTCCCAGAGACACATCCAGAGCAGCTCCTCCACCGACCAGGCTTCATCACAATGTAAGGAACTAGTTTCCTTTTGCCTGAGCACATAGTCCCTAAGTCTCCCAACAAGAAATGATTCCTAGGACGTTAAGCAAGATGGTAAGACTCCTGGGTATGATGGTATAATCTTTGAAATGACGTCAAAGTGTCATGTGAAAGGCCACAGCATGACACTCGTGGATAGTTCCATCGTGCTCTCAAGGGTCGTGAGGTCGTGCTCAAAGACCGTACCGTCGTGCTTCAGGGCCGTGCAGTCGTGTTCAAAGGCCGTAACGTCATGCTCGAGCGTCGTACTTTGTGCTCAATGGCCGTCAAGTCATGCTCGAGGGCCGTGCCGTCGTGCTCAAGGAGCACAGCACATCATGACTCCGTCCGGAAGTTTTACACCAAAACTCCCCCCTCTCTCTCTCTAAAAAAAAAAAAAAAAATGTACATCACAATGACCTTGAAAACTGGTCCACGGTCAACTAAACTTAGTGCAAGCCATGGACGGGCCTGGCACTTAAAAGGAATTCCAACCGCGACTTCACTGTGTTAACAGAGCTCCAGTTACCCCCCACCCCCCCACAAATCCGACTGACCTGACCTGACCTTGACCCAACATGACCTAACTCTATGACCGGCAGAAAAAGAATGATAACAAGCGTGCACGTGATCATACGTGAGAGTCCGACACGTGCAGTGTTACATGGCACCAACTTTTCATCCCTTCGTCCCCTCCAGTTCGATCTGAGTGGTGTGAACCAAGGGAGATCTCCTACTTCGTATCTGGCAACACGTCCCTTCGTGTCAGTGACCTCGCCATACTTTCTCGAGTACGTTTGGAGCAATATTCCGCCCCCTTGACTCTCTCTCTCTCTCTCTCTCTCTCTCTCTCTCTCTCTCTCTCTCTCTCTCTCTCTCTCTCTCTGCTGTCCAAGGTCCGGCTAGAGACGGCGGCGCCCTCAGTCGGATGCGCCCAACACCACCAACATCGCCTGAGACAACCGCCACCAGACCGGACTTAGAAAGATGACAACTTACAGACGCAGAAAAATGGCAATGGGCCGACCAAGCAACATGACGTACTGCACTCTTGACACTAACGCTTTTATCTCATCCACACTTAAGCACCAACGTATGACCCTTTGGTATGATGTCCTGACCTTTCCGACCTGACCCTTAGGGAGAGGTATGCAAGGTGAAGGCTGCCGCTACCCGCCATCTTGGCATACACAGCAAGGCACTGGGGCGCGGACGTCAAGAGAGAGTACCAGTGGATAATCGCTCGGAAGCCGTCGGAAGCTGTGACATGTTACCAGGCGTGGGAGCTGTAACAGATGTGGCAGACAGGGGGGGAGGCTGTAACAGATGTGGCAGACAGGGGGGGGCTGTAACAGATGTGGCAGACAGGGGGGGCTGTAACAGATGTGGCAGACAGGGGGGGGGGGCTGTAACAGATGTGCCAAACAGGGGAGCTGTAGCAAATGTGCCACACAGGGGGGCTGTAACAGACGTGCCAGACAGGGGAGCTGTAACAGATGTGCCAGACAGGGGAGCTGTAACAGACGTGCCAGACAGGGGAGCTGTAACAGACGTGCCAGACAGGGGAGCCGTAACAGATGTGCCAGACGGGGGAGCTGTAACAGACGTGCCAGACAGGGGAGCTGTAACAGACGTGCCAGACAGGGGAGCTGTAACAGACGTGCCAGACAGGGGAGCTGTAACAGACGTGCCAGACAGGGGAGCTGTAACAGATGTGGCAGACAGGGGGGGGCTGTAACAGACGTGCCAGACAGGGGAGCTGTAACAGACGTGCCAGACAGGGGAGCTGTAACAGACGTGCCAGACAGGGGAGCTGTAACAGATGTGGCAGACAGGGGGGGGCTGTAACAGACGTGCCAGACAGGGGAGCTGTAACAGACGTGCCAGACAGGGGAGCTGTAACAGACGTGCCAGACAGGGGAGCTGTAACAGATGTGGCAGACAGGGGGGGGCTGTAACAGACGTGCCAGACAGGGGAGCTGTAACAGACGTGCCAGACAGGGGAGCTGTAACAGACGTGCCAGACAGGGGAGCTGTAACAGACGTGCCAGACAGGGGAGCTGTAACAGATGTGGCAGACAGGGGGGGGCTGTAACAGATGTGCAGACAGGGGGGGGCTGTAACAGACGTGCCAGACAGGGGAGCTGTAACAGACGTGCCAGACAGGGGAGCTGTAACAGACGTGCCAGACAGGGGAGCTGTAACAGATGTGGCAGACAGGGGGGGGCTGTAACAGATGTGGCAGACAGGGGGGGGCTGTAACAGACGTGCCAGACAGGGGAGCTGTAACAGACGTGCCAGACAGGGGAGCTGTAACAGACGTGCCAGACAGGGGAGCTGTAACAGACGTGCCAGACAGGGGAGCTGTAACAGACGTGCCAGACAGGGGAGCTGTAACAGATGTGCAGACAGGGGGGGGCTGTAACAGACGTGCCAGACAGGGGAGCTGTAACAGACGTGCCAGACAGGGGAGCTGTAACAGATGTGCCAGACAGGGGAGCTGTAACAGATGTGGCAGACAGGGGGGGGCTGTAACAGATGTGCCAGACAGGGGAGCTGTAACAGACGTGCCAGACAGGGGAGCTGTAACAGACGTGCCAGACAGGGGAGCTGTAACAGATGTGCAGACAGGGGGGGGCTGTAACAGATGTGCAGACAGGGGGGGGCTGTAACAGACGTGCCAGACAGGGGAGCTGTAACAGACGTGCCAGACAGGGGAGCTGTAACAGACGTGCCAGACAGGGGAGCTGTAACAGATGTGCAGACAGGGGGGGGCTGTAACAGACGTGCCAGACAGGGGAGCTGTAACAGACGTGCCAGACAGGGGAGCTGTAACAGACGTGCCAGACAGGGGAGCTGTAACAGATGTGGCAGACAGGGGGGGGCTGTAACAGACGTGCCAGACAGGGGAGCTGTAACAGATGTGCAGACAGGGGGGGGCTGTAACAGACGTGCCAGACAGGGGAGCTGTAACAGATGTGCAGACAGGGGGGGGCTGTAACAGACGTGCCAGACAGGGGAGCTGTAACAGACGTGCCAGACAGGGGAGCTGTAACAGACGTGCCAGACAGGGGAGCTGTAACAGACGTGCCAGACAGGGGAGCTGTAACAGACGTGCCAGACAGGGGAGCTGTAACAGATGTGGCAGACAGGGGGGGGCTGTAACAGACGTGCCAGACAGGGGAGCTGTAACAGATGTGGCAGACAGGGGGGGGCTGTAACAGACGTGCCAGACAGGGGAGCTGTAACAGACGTGCCAGACAGGGGAGCTGTAACAGACGTGCCAGACAGGGGAGCTGTAACAGACGTGCCAGACAGGGGAGCTGTAACAGACGTGCCAGACAGGGGAGCTGTAACAGATGTGGCAGACAGGGGGGGGCTGTAACAGACGTGCCAGACAGGGGAGCTGTAACAGACGTGCCAGACAGGGGAGCTGTAACAGACGTGCCAGACAGGGGAGCTGTAACAGATGTGGCAGACAGGGGGGGGCTGTAACAGACGTGCCAGACAGGGGAGCTGTAACAGATGTGGCAGACAGGGGGGGGCTGTAACAGACGTGCCAGACAGGGGAGCTGTAACAGACGTGCCAGACAGGGGAGCTGTAACAGACGTGCCAGACAGGGGAGCTGTAACAGACGTGCCAGACAGGGGAGCTGTAACAGACGTGCCAGACAGGGGAGCTGTAACAGATGTGGCAGACAGGGGGGGGCTGTAACAGATGTGGCAGACAGGGGGGGGCTGTAACAGATGTGCAGACAGGGGGGGGCTGTAACAGACGTGCCAGACAGGGGAGCTGTAACAGACGTGCCAGACAGGGGAGCTGTAACAGACGTGCCAGACAGGGGAGCTGTAACAGATGTGGCAGACAGGGGGGGGCTGTAACAGACGTGCCAGACAGGGGAGCTGTAACAGATGTGGCAGACAGGGGGGGGCTGTAACAGACGTGCCAGACAGGGGAGCTGTAACAGATGTGGCAGACAGGGGGGGGCTGTAACAGACGTGCCAGACAGGGGAGCTGTAACAGACGTGCCAGACAGGGGAGCTGTAACAGACGTGCCAGACAGGGGAGCTGTAACAGACGTGCCAGACAGGGGAGCTGTAACAGACGTGCCAGACAGGGGAGCTGTAACAGATGTGCAGACAGGGGGGGGCTGTAACAGACGTGCCAGACAGGGGAGCTGTAACAGATGTGGCAGACAGGGGGGGGCTGTAACAGATGTGCCAGACAGGGGAGCTGTAACAGACGTGCCAGACAGGGGAGCTGTAACAGACGTGCCAGACAGGGGAGCTGTAACAGATGTGCAGACAGGGGGGGGCTGTAACAGATGTGCAGACAGGGGGGGGCTGTAACAGACGTGCCAGACAGGGGAGCTGTAACAGACGTGCCAGACAGGGGAGCTGTAACAGACGTGCCAGACAGGGGAGCTGTAACAGACGTGCCAGACAGGGGAGCTGTAACAGACGTGCCAGACAGGGGAGCTGTAACAGACGTGCCAGACAGGGGAGCTGTAACAGACGTGCCAGACAGGGGAGCTGTAACAGACGTGCCAGACAGGGGAGCTGTAACAGACGTGCCAGACAGGGGAGCTGTAACAGACGTGCCAGACAGGGGAGCTGTAACAGATGTGCAGACAGGGGGGGGCTGTAACAGATGTGGCAGACAGGGGGGGGCTGTAACAGACGTGCCAGACAGGGGAGCTGTAACAGACGTGCCAGACAGGGGAGCTGTAACAGACGTGCCAGACAGGGGAGCTGTAACAGACGTGCCAGACAGGGGAGCTGTAACAGACGTGCCAGACAGGGGAGCTGTAACAGATGTGCAGACAGGGGGGGGCTGTAACAGACGTGCCAGACAGGGGAGCTGTAACAGACGTGCCAGACAGGGGAGCTGTAACAGACGTGCCAGACAGGGGAGCTGTAACAGACGTGCCAGACAGGGGAGCTGTAACAGACGTGCCAGACAGGGGAGCTGTAACAGACGTGCCAGACAGGGGAGCTGTAACAGACGTGCCAGACAGGGGAGCTGTAACAGACGTGCCAGACAGGGGAGCTGTAACAGACGTGCCAGACAGGGGAGCTGTAACAGATGTGGCAGACAGGGGGGGGCTGTAACAGACGTGCCAGACAGGGGAGCTGTAACAGACGTGCCAGACAGGGGAGCTGTAACAGATGTGCCAGACAGGGGAGCTGTAACAGACGTGCCAGACAGGGGAGCTGTAACAGACGTGCCAGACAGGGGAGCTGTAACAGATGTGGCAGACAGGGGGGGGCTGTAACAGACGTGCCAGACAGGGGAGCTGTAACAGATGTGCAGACAGGGGGGGGCTGTAACAGATGTGGCAGACAGGGGGGGGCTGTAACAGATGTGCAGACAGGGGGGGGCTGTAACAGATGTGCAGACAGGGGGGGGCTGTAACAGATGTGCAGACAGGGGGGGGCTGTAACAGATGTGCAGACAGGGGGGGGCTGTAACAGATGTGCAGACAGGGGGGGGCTGTAACAGACGTGCCAGACAGGGGAGCTGTAACAGATGTGGCAGACAGGGGGGGGCTGTAACAGACGTGCCAGACAGGGGAGCTGTAACAGATGTGCAGACAGGGGGGGGCTGTAACAGACGTGCCACTGGGTCTCGCGTACCCAGCTGCTGGTGACGGTACACCTCGCCACTGGGTCTCGCGTACCCAGCTGCTGGTGACGGTACACCTCCCCGCTGGGTCCCGTGTACCTGGTAGCCGGCCGGTTACACCGGCGGTAGGGCCCGTGTACCCAGATAAGAATTCTCAAGACCGGATCCCGTGTACCCGCCTGCTGGTCCATCAGTTCCAGGTCCGTGTATCGGGCAAACGGTATGCTCACTGCTGGATTCCCCCTACACCCCTGCAGCTAAGGTGTCTAACCGCTGGAGAAAGTGCGTAACACACACACACACACACACACACACACATACACATACACACACACACACACACACACACACCATGTGCTGCCAGGCTGGCGTCTAGTTCGTTCTCAGTAACTTTTCCGAACATAACGAAGTCGAGACACACTAAGCTACAAATTGTGTCTTCCCAATTCAATAGTTCTGATGCGGTTGTAACAGATGGTCGTAGTTAGAACAGCTGGTCGGCGCCAACAGGCGAGGTCCTGACTGGCCTCGCCTCCACACCAACAGTCCCCGCTACATCATTACCACCACACACAGGGCCGGAGATCCTGATCGAACTACGACATCACCCGCCAACTTCCTTCCTTAGTCGATTTAATGCAGTATCAGTTAATGGGGCATATCATGGGTCAGGGGAAGTATTCATCGGGACGCAGATGGCAGACGTATGTTTACGTATATCTATGGAAAAAGGTTGTAAGGCCCGTCTCCTAACCTGCCTAAAAATGGAATTCTAAGCTAGATTCAAAGACTGGAAAGACTGGGTGAATCACAGCCACAGAACACCACTACCCATGAGGTACAAAACACATGTCAGGGACACGCACACTTCTGTCCAGCATACTGTTAGAAACACACAAAGAACACTACACTCTTTCAACGGAAATTTTGTACACCCAGGCTCCCCCTACGTCAAGGGAACTGGGTCATGGACTGTGCTCAGGGGGTAGATGACTGCCACCCCACCCCCACCCCAAACCTCAGGAAACGAGCCTAAGACACAGACGGTACGTGCCACTATTTCCCTATCGTCTGCCGGGTCGGGAGTACCACCGTGCCAGAGGGACTGTGTAGGCCAGTCACGTCCCTGAGAATGTGTGTCAATGAACCCCCGCCAGCCGTCGTCCTCACACCCCGGCACCGACCCCGGGTCCTGCTACTCTACCCCCACGACACTCACGTCAACAACACCACCACCTGAGCTTCAGAAAATTCAGGAATCCATCTTGGTTCATCTCTCTCTCTCTCTCTCTCTCTCTCTCTCTCTCTCTCTCTCTCTCTCTCTCTCTCTCTCTCTCTCCCGCGCTCCAACCCAGTCCTCACCACCAGACGGACACGACAGAAAGTCCCACAACAAAAGTAGTTCCCAATACCCCCACCTAGTAAGGGAATAGGCGGGCGTGCTGGTGTGTTGTCGATCACCCGGTCCAACCATCTGAGTGCCAGGTCCTCCAAAT
Source organism: Panulirus ornatus (assembly GCF_036320965.1). Classification (NCBI taxonomy): domain Eukaryota; kingdom Metazoa; phylum Arthropoda; class Malacostraca; order Decapoda; family Palinuridae; genus Panulirus; species Panulirus ornatus. The sequence continues at coordinate 14,692,521 of NC_092234.1, forward strand.
GTCCACTACGCTATCTGAGGAAAAACTTGTAAACCATCAGAGGAAATGTTCCTCAGGAGTAAAACCTACTACACATCAAACTTACTACGGTTATCATTAGTATACAGTACACAACCACCCAGATGGTGCAGACTACCCAAGACGGAGCCACTCCTGCTGGCAACCGGTCTCTGACGATGATCACTTCAATTCCACCCCCAAACCAGACTCTACAAACCGTGCTAATATCTATCTATTGGCAGTCTTCGGCGACACTCCGAGTCATCACAGACGCTCTGCTCAGGGAAATAATCAACCATTTTCTTGATCATATCAGCTAAAAGCGTACATGTTCCGCCATCCAAAGAGTGCACGTGCTTCTCCAGCCACGTTGACAGTAAAGGAGGTAAAACAACAAAAACTGCCAAACAAGTTGTTGCCACAACAAACCTCCACTCCTCATACACTGACTGGTAATAAAAATTACTTCTGCTTTTAGCAATCACCTTCCAGAACACTCATCACACACCCGTGTGCCCTCTCTATATCTAAGGTGGCGGGGCAAAACACACGTGTGCCCTCTCTATATCTAAGGTGGCGGGGCAAAACACACGTGTGCCCTCTCTATATCTAAGGTGGTGGGGCAAAACACACGTGTGCCCTCTCTATATCTAAGGTGGTGGGGCAAAACACACGTGTGCCCTTTCTATATCTAAGGTGGCGGGGCAAAACACACGTGTGCCCTCTCTATATCTAAGGTGGTGGGGCAAAACACACGTGTGCCCTCTCTATATCTAAGGTGGTGGGGCAGAACACACGTGTGCCCTTTCTATATCTAAGGTGGCGGGGCAAAACACACGTGTGCCCTCTCTATATCTAAGGTGGTGGGGCAAAACACACGTGTGCCCTCTCTTTACCTACACTGGAGGCAAAAAAAAAGTATGTGGCGATACACCCGTATGTCATCTGTATATCTACAGTGGTGAGACTATACACCCGTACCCCATCCATATATCTACAGTGGTGGGGTAAAACATGTGTATGCATCAGTATATCTACAATGATGTGGCGAAACATCCGTATGCCATTTGTTTACGTACACCGGTGAGGCAAAACAAACGCGTTTCCTGTGCATACCCACTGGTGCATGTACAGGAAGAACACAATGTAGAGGAGCGGCACTTGAACATGAACTTCAAAGAATACTAAGAACAGTATAACGTCATTTTGTTATACTGTACCCGTAAGTCCTTCGTTAGTCAGCCTGACGCACATGTGACTGCCCGCATCAGCCAGCCTGACACATAAGACTGCCAGCAAGATGTCATCAGTCAGCCTGACACACACACACACACACACACACACACACACACACACACACACAAATGACTGCCGATATGAGCATCCTTCAGTCACCCTGACACAAACACATCTGCCAGCAAGACCTCCCTCCTGGCACCCTGCCTAACAATAACAACAAATGGGTCGTGGAGAACCTGGGCATGTGTTATACATCAAAAGTGTAATGCTCAAACACACCAACTAGCTACTCACCATGCTGCTACTGCTCTCATGTGAAGCTAATATAATAGAAGAGGCTTAGGTATAAGGCTATCAGATGTGGACAATGATACACCAGATTATATATATATATATATATATATATATATATATATATATATATATATATATATATATATATATATATATATATATTGAACATGTGGTGAAATAACATTTGAGGGCGTGCCAAAGTTATAAACCAGATGCCTACAAAGAATGGCCGGCGCATCAGTTTATATATGCAGGGGTCAATGGTAATTCATTAGCATATAAATGTCTTTTCTTTATGTGAACTAGCTAACGAGGTATGGGTAAGAGTGTGCCCCAGCCGAAGGTGTCAACTGAATTATTTACCAGGTAAGGAGATGAGTTAACACTGATAGTATGACAGTCTATACACATACAAAGGCCAACGATAACCGTAATAAATGCACAGGGTCCAACTAACATTCCTGCACCCTCGTCCACTTTCACTCCAGCAGTCAATAACACACTCCTCTCTCTCTATATACAGTGGAGGCACACTAAACCAAACGTGTCGCTCAGGCCTGGGTGCCACACACACACACACACACACACACGTCAACTCTAATAAAGATTAATAACCTGTGCACGACGGTACGACCCTTGACCACGACGATACGACCCTTGAGTATAGCTGCCTTGCCATCTCGCGTGTGAGTTATGATCACTGGATATGATTAATGGGCGACCTTCACTACTGTGGGCAGTCATAAACACACACACACACACACACACACACACACACACACAGAGGGGGGGGGGATGGCTCTTGTATATATATAAAAATAAGAGTTTTAAATTGTTTAAATATAAGGCCAACTGTTTAACATTACTGTTTATAAAATATGGTTCGACTGCTGCATGGTGTTAAAACGAAGGTCGACTGCTGTTAATTTGCTGTTGCTGCCAAAATAAGTTCAACTGTTCTAATCTGTTCTTTAGAAAAAGAAAAAAAAAAAAGAAGCCAACACAGCTGTAAGTCAGTCCTTGCAAATTAAGATCGAATGCTATTATGTCGTTGCTTATGAAGTAACAGCGACTTGTTAATCAAGAAGTTTATGCTCTTAAAATACGACCGACTGTCGTATGTTGTTGCTTGTGGGGAAAAAAAATTGCCTGTTACAAGCTGCTCGTTAAAATAAGGTTCCCCCACAGCAATCTGTTGCATGGCCAGAAAAAAAATAGTCGGCGGCACCCGAGTAACTCGATCATACTTTACGAGGCGCCACCAAACAACTCAGAATGGAGCCACAACTGTCCACAAGTCGAAGTGATTCTATTGACCGTCGTCCATCGTTCTTGCTGGCGTGTCCTTCCTCTCTGTATGTTGGTAAAACATTATCTGGAACGACACACAATAATCAACCCAATGTACTTCTCCATTACGAAAATCAAACCCCTTGGGTTTGCTTTTTCTTTCGGGGCGGTCCACAGGCCAGGGCATGTGGGGCCTTCGGTCGTACAGCCGTGTTCAAGAGGTTAATGTATACTTTAACTATCTATAATAATAGGGGAATCAGATTATCCCAAAGTTCCAGGCTGAAACCCCCCAAAACCCAAACCAAATTTTCCCCCGTACCCCCAAACCTTTACAACCGTCCCGGGCAATTACCTGACAAACACAATCCCATCACCCACAACCTGTATCCCAGTCACTCCACAACCTGTATCCCAGTCACTCCACAACCTGTATCCCAGTCACTCCACAACCTGTATCCCAGTCACTCCACAACCTGTATCCCAGTCACTCCACAACCTGTATCCCAGTCACTCCACAACCTGTATCCCAGTCACTCCACAACCTGTATCCCAGTCACTCCACAACCTGTATCCCAGTCACTCCACAACCTGTATCCCAGTCACTCCACAACCTGTATCCCAGTCACTCCACAACCTGTATCCCAGTCACTCCACAACCTGTATCCCAGTCACTCCACAACCTGTATCCCAGTCACTCCACAACCTGTATCCCAGTCACTCCACAACCTGTATCCCAGTCACTCCACAACCTGTATCCCAGTCACTCCACAACCTGTATCCCAGTCACTCCACAACCTGTATCCCAGTCACTCCACAACCTGTATCCCAGTCACTCCACAACCTGTATCCCAGTCACTCCACAACCTGTATCCCAGTCACTCCACAACCTGTATCCCAGTCACTCCACAACCTGTATCCCAGTCACTCCACAACCTGTATCCCAGTCACTCCACAACCTGTATCCCAGTCACTCCACAACCTGTATCCCAGTCACTCCACAACCTGTATCCCAGTCACTCCACAACCTGTATCCCAGTCACTCCACAACCTGTATCCCAGTCACTCCACAACCTGTATCCCAGTCACTCCACAACCTGTATCCCAGTCACTCCACAACCTGTATCCCAGTCACTCCACAACCTGTATCCCAGTCACTCCACAACCTGTATCCCAGTCACTCCACAACCTGTATCCCAGTCACTCCACAACCTGTATCCCAGTCACTCCACAACCTGTATCCCAGTCACTCCACAACCTGTATCCCAGTCACTCCACAACCTGTATCCCAGTCACTCCACAACCTGTATCCCAGTCACTCCACAACCTGTATCCCAGTCACTCCACAACCTGTATCCCAGTCACTCCACAACCTGTATCCCAGTCACTCCACAACCTGTATCCCAGTCACTCCACAACCTGTATCCCAGTCACTCCACAACCTGTATCCCAGTCACTCCACAACCTGTATCCCAGTCACTCCACAACCTGTATCCCAGTCACTCCACAACCTGTATCCCAGTCACTCCACAACCTGTATCCCAGTCACTCCACAACCTGTATCCCAGTCACTCCACAACCTGTATCCCAGTCACTCCACAACCTGTATCCCAGTCACTCCACAACCTGTATCCCAGTCACTCCACAACCTGTATCCCAGTCACTCCACAACCTGTATCCCAGTCACTCCACAACCTGTATCCCAGTCACTCCACAACCTGTATCCCAGTCACTCCACAACCTGTATCCCAGTCACTCCACAACCTGTATCCCAGTCACTCCACAACCTGTATCCCAGTCACTCCACAACCTGTATCCCAGTCACTCCACAACCTGTATCCCAGTCACTCCACAACCTGTATCCCAGTCACTCCACAACCTGTATCCCAGTCACTCCACAACCTGTATCCCAGTCACTCCACAACCTGTATCCCAGTCACTCCACAACCTGTATCCCAGTCACTCCACAACCTGTATCCCAGTCACTCCACAACCTGTATCCCAGTCACTCCACAACCTGTATCCCAGTCACTCCACAACCTGTATCCCAGTCACTCCACAACCTGTATCCCAGTCACTCCACAACCTGTATCCCAGTCACTCCACAACCTGTATCCCAGTCACTCCACAACCTGTATCCCAGTCACTCCACAACCTGTATCCCAGTCACTCCACAACCTGTATCCCAGTCACTCCACAACCTGTATCCCAGTCACTCCACAACCTGTATCCCAGTCACTCCACAACCTGTATCCCAGTCACTCCACAACCTGTATCCCAGTCACTCCACAACCTGTATCCCAGTCACTCCACAACCTGTATCCCAGTCACTCCACAACCTGTATCCCAGTCACTCCACAACCTGTATCCCAGTCACTCCACAACCTGTATCCCAGTCACTCCACAACCTGTATCCCAGTCACTCCACAACCTGTATCCCAGTCACTCCACAACCTGTATCCCAGTCACTCCACAACCTGTATCCCAGTCACTCCACAACCTGTATCCCAGTCACTCCACAACCTGTATCCCAGTCACTCCACAACCTGTATCCCAGTCACTCCACAACCTGTATCCCAGTCACTCCACAACCTGTATCCCAGTCACTCCACAACCTGTATCCCAGTCACTCCACAACCTGTATCCCAGTCACTCCACAACCTGTATCCCAGTCACTCCACAACCTGTATCCCAGTCACTCCACAACCTGTATCCCAGTCACTCCACAACCTGTATCCCAGTCACTCCACAACCTGTATCCCAGTCACTCCACAACCTGTATCCCAGTCACTCCACAACCTGTATCCCAGTCACTCCACAACCTGTATCCCAGTCACTCCACAACCTGTATCCCAGTCACTCCACAACCTGTATCCCAGTCACTCCACAACCTGTATCCCAGTCACTCCACAACCTGTATCCCAGTCACTCCACAACCTGTATCCCAGTCACTCCACAACCTGTATCCCAGTCACTCCACAACCTGTATCCCAGTCACTCCACAACCTGTATCCCAGTCACTCCACAACCTGTATCCCAGTCACTCCACAACCTGTATCCCAGTCACTCCACAACCTGTATCCCAGTCACTCCACAACCTGTATCCCAGTCACTCCACAACCTGTATCCCAGTCACTCCACAACCTGTATCCCAGTCACTCCACAACCTGTATCCCAGTCACTCCACAACCTGTATCCCAGTCACTCCACAACCTGTATCCCAGTCACTCCACAACCTGTATCCCAGTCACTCCACAACCTGTATCCCAGTCACTCCACAACCTGTATCCCAGTCACTCCACAACCTGTATCCCAGTCACTCCACAACCTGTATCCCAGTCACTCCACAACCTGTATCCCAGTCACTCCACAACCTGTATCCCAGTCACTCCACAACCTGTATCCCAGTCACTCCACAACCTGTATCCCAGTCACTCCACAACCTGTATCCCAGTCACTCCACAACCTGTATCCCAGTCACTCCACAACCTGTATCCCAGTCACTCCACAACCTGTATCCCAGTCACTCCACAACCTGTATCCCAGTCACTCCACAACCTGTATCCCAGTCACTCCACAACCTGTATCCCAGTCACTCCACAACCTGTATCCCAGTCACTCCACAACCTGTATCCCAGTCACTCCACAACCTGTATCCCAGTCACTCCACAACCTGTATCCCAGTCACTCCACAACCTGTATCCCAGTCACTCCACAACCTGTATCCCAGTCACTCCACAACCTGTATCCCAGTCACTCCACAACCTGTATCCCAGTCACTCCACAACCTGTATCCCAGTCACTCCACAACCTGTATCCCAGTCACTCCACAACCTGTATCCCAGTCACTCCACAACCTGTATCCCAGTCACTCCACAACCTGTATCCCAGTCACTCCACAACCTGTATCCCAGTCACTCCACAACCTGTATCCCAGTCACTCCACAACCTGTATCCCAGTCACTCCACAACCTGTATCCCAGTCACTCCACAACCTGTATCCCAGTCACTCCACAACCTGTATCCCAGTCACTCCACAACCTGTATCCCAGTCACTCCACAACCTGTATCCCAGTCACTCCACAACCTGTATCCCAGTCACTCCACAACCTGTATCCCAGTCACTCCACAACCTGTATCCCAGTCACTCCACAACCTGTATCCCAGTCACTCCACAACCTGTATCCCAGTCACTCCACAACCTGTATCCCAGTCACTCCACAACCTGTATCCCAGTCACTCCACAACCTGTATCCCAGTCACTCCACAACCTGTATCCCAGTCACTCCACAACCTGTATCCCAGTCACTCCACAACCTGTATCCCAGTCACTCCACAACCTGTATCCCAGTCACTCCACAACCTGTATCCCAGTCACTCCACAACCTGTATCCCAGTCACTCCACAACCTGTATCCCAGTCACTCCACAACCTGTATCCCAGTCACTCCACAACCTGTATCCCAGTCACTCCACAACCTGTATCCCAGTCACTCCACAACCTGTATCCCAGTCACTCCACAACCTGTATCCCAGTCACTCCACAACCTGTATCCCAGTCACTCCACAACCTGTATCCCAGTCACTCCACAACCTGTATCCCAGTCACTCCACAACCTGTATCCCAGTCACTCCACAACCTGTATCCCAGTCACTCCACAACCTGTATCCCAGTCACTCCACAACCTGTATCCCAGTCACTCCACAACCTGTATCCCAGTCACTCCACAACCTGTATCCCAGTCACTCCACAACCTGTATCCCAGTCACTCCACAACCTGTATCCCAGTCACTCCACAACCTGTATCCCAGTCACTCCACAACCTGTATCCCAGTCACTCCACAACCTGTATCCCAGTCACTCCACAACCTGTATCCCAGTCACTCCACAACCTGTATCCCAGTCACTCCACAACCTGTATCCCAGTCACTCCACAACCTGTATCCCAGTCACTCCACAACCTGTATCCCAGTCACTCCACAACCTGTATCCCAGTCACTCCACAACCTGTATCCCAGTCACTCCACAACCTGTATCCCAGTCACTCCACAACCTGTATCCCAGTCACTCCACAACCTGTATCCCAGTCACTCCACAACCTGTATCCCAGTCACTCCACAACCTGTATCCCAGTCACTCCACAACCTGTATCCCAGTCACTCCACAACCTGTATCCCAGTCACTCCACAACCTGTATCCCAGTCACTCCACAACCTGTATCCCAGTCACTCCACAACCTGTATCCCAGTCACTCCACAACCTGTATCCCAGTCACTCCACAACCTGTATCCCAGTCACTCCACAACCTGTATCCCAGTCACTCCACAACCTGTATCCCAGTCACTCCACAACCTGTATCCCAGTCACTCCACAACCTGTATCCCAGTCACTCCACAACCTGTATCCCAGTCACTCCACAACCTGTATCCCAGTCACTCCACAACCTGTATCCCAGTCACTCCACAACCTGTATCCCAGTCACTCCACAACCTGTATCCCAGTCACTCCACAACCTGTATCCCAGTCACTCCACAACCTGTATCCCAGTCACTCCACAACCTGTATCCCAGTCACTCCACAACCTGTATCCCAGTCACTCCACAACCTGTATCCCAGTCACTCCACAACCTGTATCCCAGTCACTCCACAACCTGTATCCCAGTCACTCCACAACCTGTATCCCAGTCACTCCACAACCTGTATCCCAGTCACTCCACAACCTGTATCCCAGTCACTCCACAACCTGTATCCCAGTCACTCCACAACCTGTATCCCAATCACTCGCACTGCTTCCCGGCAGATACCATCCATACACTTCCTTTGTGTATGTTTCATCAGTAATTCAATTTCATTCCATCACTCATGACCCTTTCTCATACATCCACAATCCATCTTCTACATGCTTTACACATCCACACGCTCGTGCAGTTTTCCTACATACCTTGCAGTCCTCTTTCAACTCCAAACTCACGTTATTCCATTCTTCACTCAACTGCTCACTTTCACAGTTTCTTTCGCACATACGTAACTTCCTTTTCCTTTCACTCTCGCCTACCCCAAGAAATGATCAAACATTCCACATATCGTCTCTCTCGGCACGTTAACATTCAACAACCTCTCCGTCACACACCTGCCAATCAGCACATAACACAATATATATATATATATATATATATATATATATATATATATATATATAGGCCCATAGCCTAGCGGTTAGCATTCCCGCCTCTTGCACAGGGGTCCCGGGTTCGATCCTGGCTGTTGGAGGTTTGTATGATATATATATATATATATATATATATATATATATATATATATATATATATATATATATATACAAAGCTCTTACATAAAAAGAATCAGTCTAAATAAATCCATATATCTATGTATTAAAAAAAAAGTACATTACCACGAAAGCTAAACTGAATACCACACCACCTTAATGAACCAGGTGCCATTAACTACATAAACTCTGCTTTCTATTTCAGATATCTTTTGATTCACTTCCTAAATACGTTTCCCAGACATAAGTTTGTTGCATTGTTTTACAAATCCACTTATTTAAGGTTCATTGTCCCAAGTGTCCAGCACACGTGATTTCTTCCTTCTCAGGTACATCAAATCTTTTACTTATTTTCACAGTACTTTCCACTGCGTCTTTTCCGTCCATCCAAGAAATGTCTGAAAATCTACTTGACTTTCATCTTCCTCGTCTCCGTCATAGGATCACTCATCGTTTCACAATCACTTTCCATGATGTTATTCACCTTCACATTTCACTGAATTACTTCACGGGTTAGTCTGTTACCATTTTTTTTTTCTTACCATTTCGTTACAGCACATTTCCAGGACATCCCCACCAGTAACGTAATTCATACATCCACTGAACGTATCAGTTTTCCCGGTAATATAAGAGATATTTCTCATTTTTCGTTCTCCACCTCCTCTTTCACATACAGGTAAATCTATACGCATCATTCCCATCAACTTCTGCCATCGCATCTACCATATCTACCTTCTACAACGGCCGTTAAATAAGTAGATATCACCTACTACAGTGATCACCGAACCAACAAACAAACAATCTCCAATGAACGTTGTTCAACTTGCAAGGTCTACTCGATCGTTAAACGATGGTTAACTAGCAGATGATGTCTACAAACACCGTTCCACGCTCATCAAACAAGTAAACCCAGCTTACAACGATGTAGACAGTTTACAATAACCGTTCAAGTAGGAGACGTATACAGATATAGCTACTCCGACTTACAGAAACACAAGCTGCTGGTAGAAGACCAGGCAGGTGAGCAACCACGTCTCTCGCTGGCCATTTGCGGTAACCAACTCCTGCCATAACCAGAACCAACCACAACCAACCAACAACCATCCTCAGACAACCACGCTGGCAATAACCCAGGCACGAGCGTATGGTATGCAAGACACGCGTGTCAAGATGCAACATGATCAAAGCCACACAACATGCAATTGCTATACATAGGCATAAATATACAATAAAGCAAAAATATTCAGCGAATTGTACATAGCATTCGGCAAAGTATAGCTAACATTACTTGAAATAAAACGACCATCCTCCTAAGTACAACGACCATTTAGCGAAAATAACGACCATCCAGCAAAGTAAAACGACCATGTAGCGAAATATAACAACCATCCAGCAAGGGACAACGGCCATTTAACGACGTACAACGACCATCCAGCAGAGCACAACGGCCATCAAGCGTAATACAACCACCATTTAGCGAAGTACAACAACTATCAAGCGACGCATAACGACCAATCCTGAAAAGTACAACGACCATTCAGCGTGATATAACGACCATCCAGCGAAAATACAACGGCCATGACGTAATAAAACGAGCATTAACAACACAGCGCGAACATCACAACGAAAACCATACAGTAAAGCATCACATCCACAAAGAGCTGCCATCCAAGTAAGGCCAGCGACCACTGACCATCGTACAAGACCATCCGGCAATTACCACAGACCTACAGGACTTACCAGAGTAGTAACCGCCCAAGCAAACAATAAAGGACACCAATCAGTATTACAATACTCAGAAACCAAACAACGGGACAAGATCCAACAGCGACACACTATGCAACGGTCGACCAAGTGGCGCAACCAGAAAATAAACCACCACACAATATGATAACAGACACACAGAATGAATCTACACTAATATGCAACACCCATGCAAGATGCAACCACGTCAACACATGCGACCAAGCAAGATGCAACCACGTCAACACATGCGACCATGCAAGATGCAACCACGTCAATACATGCGACCATGCAAGATGCAACCACATCAATAAATGCGACCATGCAAGATGCAACCACGTCAATACATGCGACTATGCAAGATGCAACCACATCAACACATGCAAGATGCAACCACATCAATACATGCGACCATGCAAGATGCAACCACGTCAATACATGCGACCATGCAAGATGCAACCACGTCAATACATGCGACCATGCAAGATGCAACCACGTCAATACATGCGACCATGTAAGATGCAACCACGTCAACACATGCGACCATGCTAGATGCAACCATATCAATACATGCGACCATGCAAGATGCAACCACGTCAATACATGCGACCATGCAAGATGCAACCACATCAGTACATGCGACCATGCAAGATGCAACCACGTCAATACATGCGACCATGCAAGATGCAACCACGTCAATACATGCGACCATGCTAGATGCAACCACATCAATACATGCGACCATGCAAGATGCAACCACATCAATACATGCGACCATGCAAGATGCAACCACGTCAATACATGCGACCATGCAAGATGCAACCACGTCAATACATGCGACCATGCAAGATGCAACCACATCAATACATGCGACCATGCAAGATGCAACCACATCAATACATGCGACCATGCAAGATGCAACCACGTCAATACATGCGACCATGCAAGAGGCAATCACATCAATAAATGCGACCATGCAACCACGTCAATACATGCGACCATGCTAGATGCAACCACATCAACACATGCGACCATGCAAGATGCAACCACGTCAATACATGCGACCATGCAAGATGCAACCACGTCAATACATGCGACCATGCAAGATGCAACCACGTCAACACATGCGACTATGCAAGATGCAACCACATCAACACATGCAAGATGCAACCACATCAATACATGCGACCATGCAAGATGCAACCACGTCAATACATGCGACATGCAAAGATGCAACCACGTCAATACATGCGACCATGCAAGATGCAACCACATCAATACATGCGACCATGCAAGATGCAACCACGTCAATACATGCGACCATGCAAGATGCAACCACATCAATACATGCGACCATGCAAGATGCAACCACATCAATACATGCGACCATGCAAGATGCAACCACATCAATACATGCGACCATGCAAGATGCAACCACGTCAATACATGCGACCATGCAAGATGCAACCACATCAATACATGCGACCATGCAAGATGCAACCACGTCAATACATGCGACCATGCAAGATGCAACCACGTCAATACATGCGACCATGCAAGATGCAACCACGTCAATACATGCGACCATGCAAGATGCAACCACGTCAATACATGCGACCATGCAAGATGCAACCACGTCAATACATGCGACCATGCAAGATGCAACCACGTCAACACATGCGACCATGCAAGATGCAACCACGTCAATACATGCGACCATGCAAGATGCAACCACGTCAACACATGCGACCATGCAAGATGCAACCACGTCAATACATGCGACCATGCAAGATGCAACCACATCAATACATGCGACCATGCAGGATGCAACCACATCAATACATGCGACCATGCAAGATGCAACCACGTCAATACATGCGACCATGCAAGAGGCAACCACATCAATACATGCGACCATGCAAGATGCAACCACATCAATACATGCGACCATGCAAGATGCAACCACGTCAATACATGCGACAATGCAAGATGCAACCATATTAATACATGCGACCATGCAAGATGCAACCTCGTCAATACATGCGACCATGCAAGATGCAACCACGTCAACACATGCGACCATGCAAGATGCAACCACATCAATACATGCGACCATGCAAGATGCAACCACATCAGTACATGCGACCATGCAAGATGCAACCACGTCAATACATGCGACAATGCAAGATGCAACCATATTAATACATGCGACCATGCAAGATGCAACCTCGTCAATACATGCGACCATGCAAGATGCAACCTCGTCAACACATGCGACCATGCAAGATGCAACCACATCAATACATGCGACCATGCAAGATGCAACCACGTCCAATACATGCAACCATGCAAGATGCAACCAACATCAATACATGCGACATGCAAGATGCAACCACATCAACACATGCAAGATGCAACACGTCAATACATGCGGACATGCAAGATGCAACCACATCAACACATGCAAGATGCAACACATCAATACATGCGACAATGCAAGATGCAACCACATCAACACATGCAAGATGCAACACGTCAACACATGCGACTATGCAAGATGCAACCACGTCAACACATGCGACTATGCAAGATGCAACCACATCAATACCATGCGACCATGCAAGATGCAACCACATCAATAAATGCGACCATGCAAGAGGCAACCACATCAATAAATGCGACCATGCAAGAGGCAACCACATCAATAAATGCGACCATGCAAGATGCAACCTCGTCAACACATGCGACCATGCAACATGCAACCACATCAATACATGGACCATGCAAGATGCAACCTCGTCAACACATGCGACCATGCAAGAGGCAACCACATCAATAAATGCGACCATGCAAGAGGCAACCACATCAATAACATGCGACCATGCAAGATGCAACCACGTCAATACATGCGACCATGCAAGATGCAACCATATTAATACATGCGACCATCAAGATGCAACCACATCAATACATGGACCATGCAAGATGCAACCACATCAACACATGCAAGATGCAACCACATCAATACCATGCGACCATGCAAGATGCAACCACGTCATACATGCGACCATCAAGATGCAACCACATCAATACCATGCGACCATGCAAGATGAACCACGTCAATACATGCAACCATGCAAGATGCAACCACGTCAATACATGCGACCATGCAAGATGAACCACGTCAATACATGCGGACCATGCAAGATGCAACCTCGTCAACACATGCGACCATGCAAGATGAACCACGTCAATACATGCAACCATGCAAGATGCAACCACGTCAATACATGCGGACCATGCAAGATGCAACCTCGTCAACACATGCGACCATGCAAGATGCAACCTCGTCAACACATGCGACTATGCAAGATGCAACCACGTCAATTACATGCGACATGCAAGATGCAACCTCGTCAACACATGCGACCATGCAAGATGCAACACGTCAACACATGCGACCATGCAAGATGCAACCTCGTCAACACATGCGACCATGCAAGATGGCAACCACGTCAATACATCGACCATGCAAGATGCAACCACATCAACACATGCGACCAAGCAAGATGCAACCACATTAATACATGCGACCATTGCAAGATGCAACCACATCAACACATGCAAGATGCAACACGTCAACACATGCGACCATGCAAGATGCAACCACGTCATACATGCGACCATGCAACATGCAACCACATCAATACATGCGACCATTGCAAGATGCAACCACATCAACACATGCGACCATGCAACATGCAACCACATCAACACATGCAAGATGCAACACGTCAATACATGCGACCATTGCAAGATGCAACCATATTAATACATGCGACCATGCAAGAGGCAACCACATCAATACATGGACCATGCAAGATGCAACCTCGTCAACACATGCGACTATGCAAGATGCAACCATATTAATACATGCGACCATGCAACATGCAACCACATCAATACATGCGACCATGCTAGATGCAACCACATCAATAACATGCGACCATGCAAGATGCAACCACGTCATACATGCGACCATGGCAAGATGCAACCACGTCATACATGCGACCATGGCAAGATGCAACCACATCAATACATGCGACCATGCAAGATGCAACCACATCAACACATGCAAGATGCAACCATATTAATACATGCGACCATTGCAAGATGCAACCACGTCAATACATGCGACCATGCTAGATGCAACCACATCAATACATGCGACAATGCAAGATGCAACACGTCAATACATGCGACCATCAAGATGCAACCACATCAACACATGCGACCATGCAACATGCAACCACGTCAACACATGCGACTATGCAAGATGCAACCATATTAATACATGCGACCATGGCAAGATGCAACCACGTCAATACATGCGGACCATGCAAGATGCAACACGTCAATACATGCAACCATGCAAGATGCAACCACGTCAATACATGCGACATGCAAGATGCAACACATCAATACATGCGACAATGCAAGATGCAACCATATTAATACATGCGACCATGCTAGATGCAACCACATCAATAAATGCGACCATGCAAGAGGCAACCACATCAATACATGCGACCATTGCAAGATGCAACCACATCAACACATGCAAGATGCAACCACATCAATACATGGACCATGCAAGATGCAACACGTCAACACATGCGACTATGCAAGATGCAACCTCGTCAACACATGCGACCAAGCAAGATGCAACCACGTCAATACATGCGACCATTGCAAGATGCAACCATATTAATACATGCGACCATGCAACATGCAACCACATCAATACATGCGACAATGCAAGATGCAACCTCGTCAACACATGCGACCAAGCAAGATGCAACCACGTCAACACATGCGACCAAGCAAGATGCAACCACGTCAATACATCGACCATGCAAGATGCAACCACATCAATACATGCGACATGCAAGATGCAACCTCGTCAACACATGCGACCATGCAAGATGCAACCACATCAATATGGGGCACCGCCGTCTCCCACCACACAACAGGGTTATCCTACATTCATTCCCAATCACCTGAACACACACGCGGCACACGTTCTCCACGCTTACATCAACAATCTGTACACCACACCACAAGCCCGCGCAATATCATAACAAGGCTTTAAACGTCTTTTGTGGGTTTAAACCACTTTAAAGGACCGCGGCTGACAAAGTTATCCGCTTTCCACTCCTCTGGGACCCTAAGAGGGTTTGCTCCGTGGGTTACGACGGACCCAGGTTCAGAGTCCACGTGAGCGAATACATCACGGGACAAGTAGTACCTCAGGATGGTAAGCCAACATCCACCTACTCCTGCCACCACCGAGAGGGCGCGTAAGTTTCCTCCTGCCCTTCGAATATTCCCTTCTAACGTCTACTGGACCCCCAGAATTTCGTGGAGCAAGAAACACTGACAATTTATCTACTTCTTTATCATGAGATTTCAAATACAATCCAGGGATCACACTTATACGAGCCACATATACGGCGTACTATGCTGTCTGAAACCGAACAGTCTCCTTAGAGGGGGGGGGGGTCTGGTGAATCATGTTGCGGTGACTTGCCAAATACGCACACCTCCAGCCTAGCGGGAGGGAGGCCCCCCCATCCGGCGACACTTACAGGAGGTGGGGGAGGTCAGTCTGCTCTGACGGGAGGGGCATCCCCACATTCCCTCACCCAGGCAAGATATATCCACGACGCCGACAGTGGTCCACCTTCCCAGAGGACCGGAGCACGACTCCGCTCCACCACACAACACGCTAACTTACACGTCGTTCGTTATCCCACGTAGACCACATTCCTCCCACAGGCCTCTCGGGATTTCGTCTTACTCATCGAAATTCCCCATTCCTCCCCTCCCTTAAGCCCCCAACACTCCCTCCCCTACTTCCCCTCGTGGGAATCCAGTAAAACTGTTTTAACCACTGGAACATTTCATCAAGCCTGGAAACCTTCGTAACTTTGCTCCAGGTATAAGCCTCACTGTGCCGCTAGAGACATGACTGGCAGAACGATTACCAAATCCCTACAGTGTGTCTAGCGACAATTTGCAGACACGAGTGAGCTTTGTGTTAATTCACTTTTATTACAGATGAGAAACGCTGCAGTGTAACGGCGGCCGAAAACAACCAGGGACGTGTCAATACATGGGTACACCCGTGTGTGCTATGTGAACCTGGGGTATAAACGTCTGGCTAATCCCATCAAGCAGACGCGTGTCATGATCCTTAACCACAGCGTGTGCTAAAAGGCGAGTGTGTGGACGCCAACGGTTCATACTAGCCAGGATCAGCTCGCACACACCAGCTGTTACGCGTCGAGTGATCCAGACATACATGTCTTGCTTCCACAGTGTTCACAAAACAGACCCCATAAGCATATCACTACCTACACCTCCTCTATATACACCTACACTGTCCCTCACTTCCATACACCCAGACCCGCCTCCGGCACGCACCAGGGCCCGTCTCCTTCACACACACACACACACAAACACACACAGACACACACACACAAACACACACCTTCATCCGTAGCAACAACACACACTCGGCCACACCCAACGACCGACGTTAAGACACACAGAGATATCGCGGGGAGATTATTCCACGCCACTACCGGGGAAGAGCTACCGTGACGAAAACCGTGCCGACATGAAGACTCTGACCACCTGACTACGACGTTACCAACCTCACGGGTGTTGGCTGGGGCTGTCACCTGACCCTTGAGGGGGAAGGCGAAGGGGGTTAACCAGGTCAGTGATATCAATGATAGGTAATCTGTCATCCAGCCTTCTAGAAAAAAAAAAAAAGAAAATATTCAAATCTGAACAAAAAGTCACTTGAAAGCAGGACAAATTTATGAGCAAATGCCCTGCTTGAGAGAGCTCCACGTAATCAATTCGGGGGAATGTTTCTCTTTTGGGGTGGGGTCTACGGGGAACCCTCTTCTTGGGGGTGAGCTTCAAGGATTCTCTCTCTCTCTCTCTCTCTCTCTCTCTCTCTCTCTCTCTCTCTCTCTCTCTCTCTCTCTCTCTCTCTCTCTCTTTCAGGGTTGGTCTCCATGAGACGATTCGTCTGGGAGAAACTCTTCGGGTAAAGTGGCTCTGGGAAAGTGGTTTCCAGGGAGGATGCCCGTGTGTCTGCTCTCTCTCTCTCTCTCTCTCTCTCTCTCTCTCTCTCTCTCTCTCTCTCTCTCTCTCTCTCTCCTGAGAGGAGGATGTGATGGTGGGCGAGGTGAACACGAGGCAACACCAACAAATGTCGACGACCTTGATGGAAACCTGACCAACGAACGACCTTCAGACTCGGGCCATCACCACCCACCCGCAACATCACCCTCTCGTCCAGACCACACCCAAAAAAAAACTTGCTAATTTCGCCCAAACGCTCAAAACCTGCCACTTGTGCTCTATAAATCATGCCAAGGTCCCTACACGACTTAACGTTTCCTACAAAAAAAAAAAAAAAAGTACCTTTGCGACTACATCTCAAGCAGAGGGGGTTCAAACCTTGGATAAGAAGACCCGGCCATCATGCCCAGGGTCGTACCGACCTGTTCGCGGGTTTAAGGTACCTAAAGTATGCCAACTGCTGCTCCACGTCCCTGGTTTCGGCAGTCACACGAGAGGCGGGTAGCGAAGACAACCCGGCTCGAAAAGGACATACACACACACACATACACACACAAGAAAACCACTCCTTCATAACGACTACTACTACTACTACTACTACAGGTCCTGGGTGTGTATTTAGAACCAATCTTACTGTCGTTCGCAGCCATGGTCTCCGCGTGACACCCTACCACTACCAATGCCTCATTATTATTCCCAACGGCCAAACCTAATTTCGGCCGCCTCTACCACGGGGGGTCCAGGTTAATGCTAGCTTCAGCGAATAATTATATGTATTAACGTTAAAAACTGTTGTGTAATATAACCAATCACAACCATGGTATCTCCGGTACCCACCCCACGCCGGAGCCTTTAATTTTATAGCTGGGTAAGTAGCGCATGGCCATACCGTTACCTCGCTTTAAAAAAAAAAATAAAAAAGAACGCACGAAACTGATCAAAAATATTTTCCTTTATCCCAGGAATGCAAATAAAGCTATTCTCCAGGTGTCTTATCACAGGAAAAGCGAAGAATGGTACGACATGCAAGACGCCTCACAACACTTCTTGAGAGGGGGGGGGGGGGGAGCGAGTGAGACAGGTGGAGGAGGAGCAGCAGCAGTATGATCAGTGGCCGGGAGCGGTGGGTTGGTGAGCAGCGTCACACAGCCACACCCTGCCTCAGCTACTGACGTGTACCCTGCGATGGCAAGTAAGTGTTGCTCAAGCTGCCACACTGTACTGAGCACAGTGTGCCACCAAAGCCTGACGTGCCACAAATACCACACGCAGGAACGGTGATCAAACACGCCACCTGAGGACTTACGGCACTCAGATAATGTAGGACAGATGGCGAAGGGTAAATGGCATGACAAAGGAATGAAGAAGGACAGGGAGAAGGTGAAGAAGAGTGGAAAGAGAGGGAAGGGTGGGAGGGATCAATATCCGGGGCGAACGTTTATCTGGGGTTCCGGGACCTGCTCACGGCTGGCTGCACCAGCTGGCTCAATGGACAGACAAGAGGGCCGTGCAGGGTACTGCGGGCCTCACCAGCGTGTATGTGGGTGGTGAAACCATCTCCCAAGGCGAAGCAGACAAATGACACTACATCAACGGGAAGGGAACACCTGAGGAGGATTGGCATCTTACAAGATAGCTTCCAAGACAGCTGTCTGATGGAGAAGGATGGCCGTGGGCAGTTGGCCTTGGGCAGTCCCTCGTCAATACCCACAATCAGCCTGGGCTCCACTGGACCGACCGTACAGCAAACAGACAGCAAAACACGATCACCAAGCCTCAATCATGGGTGTCGAGCGTTGCCACCTGAGCATGACATCATCGGTAGCACAATCAACACAGCGTGCATAAAATAATAATTCCCCCCACATACCAGAAGCAAGACAGTGTGACATGTTCAACTAGACGCTCACCCGTCCGACACTTCTGCTCCCTGAGGGGGGGGGGGGGGTCACGACGAACACCGGAGCACAAATGACGCTATAAGCCAGAAACTTGAGAGAACATACCGAGACAGATATTACTCCTGGCGATGGAGAGTTTCCCTCTGTGCCATACACTGACCGGAGGGGCGTACCAGCTACTATCTCCTCGCATTTCAACACCTTCTAAACACACAAGCACGTGACATCTACCAAGCAAGCGTAAGTAAGGTCTGCTACAATCACTTAGAAAGCCTTTATGAAGACGAATCCTCAGACTACGATTTCTCGCCAGTATTCTAAGACTACCTTCCCCTTACGTTTTACTACAGTAACTTCTTCAAACCCTCTCCTCAGACACGGAAATCCCTGGCTAAATATCGTCTGTACGAGGCAATATTCCAATACGTTTTCGCCATTGTCAATGTTCAGCCTGACGCACAGCATTACACTCTACAGTGGTGGTGGTGGCGTGAGTGTTGGTGTGTGTAGCTGATCGGCACAGGTGCGGGCAGTAGCGCCAACACCACCAATATCCCTTTCACCGTCACACTCCTACACCCCTCCACGATCACTATGTTTTACTCTACCATTCATACAAACACGAAGTCATTCTAAGTTCATGGTCGAATACTTTTAATTCTACTGATCTCATCAATACACAGTATTCTTACTAATATCACTTATTATTTTTTTTTCGTCTTTTTCAGTATCATTATCATCATTACTTTAATAATAATAATACTAATAATAATAATAATAATAATAATAATAATAATAATATTATTATTATTGTTATTATCATTATCATTATGACTATCATTATTATTATTATTGTTATTATTATCATTATTACCGGTACTATGTTGTATCATCACTACGTTATAATTACTAATACTACCATCATTATTGTTAACAGGATCATTAATGGCAATGACTTACCCCCTGGTTACCCGTAAAGTTGTGCATGCCAGGTACTCGCTAGCCTCACTGTGTGCGATACCACGTCATTCTTACTTTTAAACAAGAAGGCGAAATTCCTTTTTATAACCATAAAACAAACGCTGGCAATATTGCTGTGCTTATAATGATAAATATCACTATTATTACCATTATTATCATCATCATTGCTATCATGTCTAAAGGTCCTTTAATTCAGTCGTGGGCGCTACGTCAGGCAAGACAGCGGCCGGCAACGTGTTCGGCTTGGGTAATGACGGGGCGTGGGTGTGGCCACATACCCCGGGGACCTGACGACAAAATAAATTAATTCTAATCTCATTCTAATGAGCCATACCAACAACAACACAGACGTCAGTACAGTGTGTGTGTGTGTGTGTGTGTGTGTGTGTGTGTGTGTGTGTGGGGGGGGGGGGGGGGGGTTGATACCCGTAACGGACGGGGGGAAACCTAGCGTCACACGCGATCAAGTCGTCGACTTCGTGGAATTTATCTAATCTAGAGCCAATGTCTAATCTGCGCCTTTTCAAAATAAGTAAAAATCAAAGTTATTTACACTGAATCATATACTTTTTCTCTCACGTGGCGAGCTCGTGAATACGACAGAACGATCATGCAACACAGACGGTACGACCCTTGGGGCAAGATTGTACGACCCTTTTGAACGCGACGATACGACCCGCGAACATGACATCACGTGACCTCTGAACACGCCGCGGCGCTGCTTGAGCATGACGCTGCGCTACTCTCCGAGTATGACCGTGACAGTACAACGGGACAACACTTAGCCAGAGCAAGCCCTCGACCAACCGTTACTGGAGACACGTTATGGTGTGTGACACGCTCCAACTGCAACGATGCTGGGTGTCACCCTTCTACACACACACACACACACACCTACGATCGCTGCGCTACGATACCCGTGAGGCACTAGGAGGGTGACGGGTCAGCTGGCCCACAAACAACACAATATCATTGGCGCTGCTGGTCTTGTTCTCCTGTAGGTGTGTGACGGGCATCACATCGTCAGGAGCTCGCTGTAGCCGCGGGCGTAACACACGTGCTTAGTGTTCTTGTGCATGTGGAGACGCCTGCGTGAAGTGCCTGCGTACGTGATGGGAAAGACGCATGCGCACGGGTTTTGCCTCTTGTATAAAGCGAGACCTGATGAGACAATCAACAAAATTACTCAGGTATCTAGACCTCAGCTAATGAATAACTGCTCTATTATCTATCAGGGAGATCGCGTGCAGAATGTGGTATGCCTTCCCTCCTCGAAGTGACTCAGCAACACAAGGATAACAAACAGTTACCTGACCTTCTCTTGCTGTTGAGAGACGAATACAAAATGAACGATAATCTGAAGGAAAAAAAAATCTTATACCCATGGCCTCTTTCCGCTTAACACCCTCCCCCCAACACTACCCCAGGCAGGGTAAAAAAAAAAATCACCTGGGCTTGAGGCCCATCCCACCCCGACCCTCGTCCACCTGCGAAGTCCCCCACAGCCCTCGACAATCTTTCCCCAACGAGGACCGCCACGTAAGTCATCGTCTCCTTGCACTCCAACAGGCTCACACCGTCTCTTCTACAACGAAGATACGCAAACCTTTTTTCTCCCTCTCTCTCTCTTTAAGTTAGCAAACCTTCTTTTTTTCTCTCTCCCTTTAAGTTATCCACGAGACCAACAAACGGTGGTCGGAGGAAACGAGTTGTCAACATCCTGATATCTATCTCGCGTACGGTGATCTCACACGGCATGTGTGTGGCGGCGAACTTTTATCCTCTCATTTCCGTAATCTCCACGAGAATTTCACGTTAACGCAATCTGGGTAAACCTTTTTTTTTTTTTTTTTTTTTTTTTGGGGGGGGGAGAATATTTTACCCACACACGCACTCTTACCTTCCATCCATATCCATCCAGTGCAAAGTGTCCCGGGTGGTGACTGTAAGTGCACCAATCTGTTTCAGTTAATAGCCACCCCAAAGACGTATATAACCTTGACATGTTGTCATAATCTACAATGACGGTAAATCTTAGCTGATCCTGATGGCAAACGATGCTTCCCTGCTGAGGGGCCTGGTTTACCAGGTTGTTTGTTTCTGCAGGACTCGTTATTACGAGCAATGTAACTTGGCTGGTCTGGTACGAGGAAGTTATTATCTTTATGAACATATCCTCAGGGTAATTGCTCCCACTGACTGTAGCAGGGTGAGCACAGACAGACGAGGGCTCCTGATATTTACACCATTTCCCATGATGTTTCCTATCTCTCGACCTTCTTTCTGCCCAAGTCATTTGCATAACCTGTCTGCCGTTCCATCCAGGTTCCATCTCTGTATGAAGGCTCGCTCCTCTCCCGGAATTTTCCTAATGGAAGGGCTCCTTTTTCCCCCACTTGAGAATAAAAATTTGAAATCTGAAAAATCTGAATCTTTTCTATGTCAAGATTTCTTTCGGGGGTCTACATGCTACCCGCGTGAAGGTACGACGCTTGCCAGCCCATGCCAAACATAAAAAAAAAAGTTCAAATTCAATCAAAGTGGCCGGTGAAGGACCTCTGGAAGTTTTGCCTTCTTTTTTTCCTCTTTCAGCTCTGCAATTTTTTTCCGGATCCGGTGAAACTTTTTTTCATGATCAAACTGGTGGTGTTTGCACACACCCATCTGAGAGAGAGGGGGGGGAGAAACATGGCCTTTAATTAGAGAGGTGATGTCACCACAGAAACATGCACCAGTAATCCCGTTGGGGGGGAGAGAAATAAGTGCTTTAATTTGCGTCACCAGAGGGCTTGCTGCCCTCGTTTTGAGAGTTCTCAAGAGCCAACCTGTCATCATCATCACCGCAGATTCACCAGATTCTCTGCAGTGTTCTTCAGAAGTCGGGTCATGTGTGCGAGTCTTGTGTATGGAAGGCACCCACGCACGACAGACGCCTGCTGCCGACACTCTACGTAATGTGAGGGAACCCTGACTCGGGTGACATCTACCATGCATGTAAGGGACTCCCGAGCTAGCTCGGCTGACGTCTACCTTTTACATAAGGGAACCACACTATCCCGGTATGTTAGGGATCTAGTATACTCGCATGACACCTCCTCCTCCTCCATGTTTAACACGGCCAAAGACGTTACGTCACGCGCACTGTGACGGACAGTGTTCCAGTCTGCAGTGTGGTGAGTGTGAATAATATCTTATATAAATACCAACGAGTTCATTATTCAGATTCTTATGCAGCTCATTCAAATATTACAATCTTTGTCGGCAATCACAATGGTTACGTGAACACTTGCAACATACAAAGCTATGCGTTATCTGTGTCAAATGACTTTTAATTACCTTACTAGATAGCAGCTTATTTTTTTTTTTCGGAGGACAAATTCATTACACAGCCGTTTCTTTTCTTGTGAAAAAAAATAAGCCACAACATTCCCGTTGCGGGGCATCTGACCGGCAATTCTTTGCCGATCGTACTGGCCCACGCCACGGATGACCAATATCAACCGTGTGCTCTAAAACCCTCCAGACCCACACGCAATCCTCCATGACAGAGAGAGAGAGAGAGAGAGAGAGAGAGAGAGAGAGAGAGAGAGAGAGAGAGAGAGAGAGGAAGCACCTCAACCTCCTTACAGAAGACACGCCCAAGCACGTGAGCCAGCCAGGTGGACCGCAGTTGATGATGTGACACACACCATGATCCCTCAGCTGCCAAGAACCCCTCCAAACCCACGCACCTTACCCCCATCCAACCCCACCCCCCCACCCGATACACTCCCAACTCTGCTGCTGCTGCCAAGACCTAAAGCAAGCCACACTCCAGCCACCTCACCCTGCCACTCGTATCACTTCCAGCCACCACCACCACCACACACACACCCGTCCTACACACCCTATACCATGACTATAGCCTTGTCCCTCCAGTAAGTTTAATGTATGGTACACAGTCTAGCCTAATGACCCCTGACAGCTGGTTGCCATTAAAAAGATACATGCCCCCACCTTCCTAAGATGTCCAACCCAAATCCTCAACTTTAACGCCACTTTGGAAAACGTGGCGCACACAGAGCGATCATTAACATTCATTAGTTCAAACAGGGAACAAGGTTCTATGCCTTGCTATTGACGCCACGGTCTAACAGTCGACAAAGTTTATCATAAAGCCCCTAGTTCCCCTTCACAGGGCTCCTGCAGCTTCGAGGCTGCTCTCCAGTCAGGAGCGGGGAAGTAATGGACTCCAGTGACGATGTTAAGAGGGAGCGGAGGGCTGGAAATCCTCCCCTCCCGCTTTTCAATTTTCCAAAAGAAGGAACAGAGAAGGGGGCCAAGTGAGGATATTCTCTCTAAGGCTCAGTCCTTTGTTCTTGGCGTAACTCGCTAACGCGGGAAATGGCGAATATGTATATTGTGTATATATATACATACATATATATATATATATATATATATATATATATATATATATATATATATATATATATATATAGTCATACAAATTCACTATTTGCCGCGTTAGCGAGGGAGCGCTCAGAAGAGTAATGTCTTTTCTGTTCCTTCTTTTGGAAAAGTAAAAATGGGAGGGGAGGACGTAGGAAAGACGTAGAACTGTGAGTTGATAAAAAAGGACGAGACGTAGATAAGATAACACAAGTAAACAAGGACTACCGACGGCGGTGGCAACACTTTACTAATGGCGTTTTAGCTACGTCTCTTCCTCGTATATCAACTGACTTCTACGTCTTCTATCACATTCTTGTATCTCTCCTGATGATGTGATTATTACACGAAAGTGCACTTGGGAACTTATCGTATTTCCTTTCGCTTGTGGTTATATACATACATATATATATATATATATATATATATATATATATATATATATATATATATATATATATATATATATGTGTGTGTGTGTGTGTGTGTGTGTTTTCGGTGCATTATACAAGACAGACAGAGACTGAGTGTGAACTTATGTGGCCTTCGTTGTCTTTTTCTAGCGCTACCTCGCGCTCGTGCCGGGTGGTATCATTTCATATGTGGCGGGGTGGCGACGGGAATTAATAAAGGCAGCATGTATGAATTATGTACATATGTGCATATGTATATGTCTGTGTATGTATATATATATGTATACGTTGAAATGTATATGTGCGTGTCTGGACGTGTATGTATTTACATGTATATGTGGGTGGGTTGGGCCATAATTTCATGTTTCCTAGCGCTACCTCGCTAACGCGGGAGACAGCGACAAAGTATAATAAATCATATATATATATATATATATATATATATATATATATATATATATATATATATATATATATATATATATATATTATCCCAGGGGATAGGGGATTAAGAATATTTCCCACGTATTCCCTGCGTGTCGTAGAAGGCGACTAAAAGGGGAGGGAGCGGGAGGCTGGAAATCCTCCCCTCTCGTTTTTTTTTTTAATTTTCCAAAAGAAGGAACAGAGGGGGGTCAGGTGAGGATATTCCACAAAGGCCCAGTCCTCTGTTCTTAACGCTACCTCGCTAATGCGGGGAATGGCGAATAGTATGAAAAAAAAAAAAAAAAAAAAAAAAAAAAAAAAAAAAATATATATATATATATATATATATATATATATATATATATATATATAATCGTTTAATTAACAAAACAAAGAATAGACGGAACGAATTGGTGGGTAGCGAAGATATGAATAAGAGAAAGGATGGAAGGAGGAAGAAAAAACCGGAACGGGGAAAGAGAATGGCGGGAAGGGGAAGAAAAATATGGGAAAGGAATGAAAACGTGAGAATGGGAGAGGGAAAGGTATGGAGGGGAAGAGCAAGCACAGGAGGGGAAGAGATGTGAGGCGAGGAACAAAGGCGAGGAGAGGGGAGGGGGTAGGGGGGAGAAATATGCAGAGAAGGGGAAGAAAAATGGTGGGGAGGGGAGAAGAATGGTGGAAATGGGAAAAGAATGGGGAGGGGATAAGAACAGTGGGAGGGAAGAAGAATGGGGAGGGGAAAAATTGAAGAATGGTGGGAGGATAAACGGATGGTGGGGAGGGAAAACTAGAATAGAAAGGGGAAGAGGGGGGGAAAAAGATAATGTAAGAGGGAGAGACGAAACAGCACAGGAGAACACAAGTGAGGGAGGGAGGGAGGGAGGGTGACAGAGAGGAAGGCAGGGGACGCGCCAGCATGGGAGGGAACAAGAGAAAAGCAGAGGTTATCTGGCAAGTACCAACAGCGTAGCGTTCACCGCCGAGACAATAATACTCCGCCGCGACACTGATGTACATCACTAACAATTCCGGGTTCCTCTCTGGCTTATCTTCCACCATACGTGAAAGTTATCTTTTAAATGATCCGCAGTTGTTCCCATGTTCTCTCTCTCTCTCTCTCTCTCTCTCTCTCTCTCTCTCTCTCTCTCTCTCTCTCTCTCTCTCTCTCTCTCTCTCGGCACACATTCTACGGCATTCTGACACACCTGACCCATTTCCTCCTCGTAAAGAAACTTTTCAGCTCGTGATATTGTCCTTCATCCCTTCCCTGCGCTGCCATGCGTCACGTTTTTCATGGGTCTCTCTCTCTCTCGTCTTTACGGCCTGGAAATTTCGAACCCGCCTGCCTCAACGTCTCATGACAGTTCATACGCTCCGTCCCCACACACATGCCCTGCTCGTGAGGGGCTTCTTAATTCTCCCTAACTTGTTTATATCAGTTTACTTCGTTGGATGGTGACCCTACGCGACACAGGCGAAGCCAATTCTACCCCTTATGTAAAAAGTGGACATCGTCAATGGCTTTCCGTCTCAAAACTGGAACGAACACATCGTCAATGGCTTTCCGTCTCTGGCAGTGACAGTTCTCATTATCATACCGCTCATTACTCGGCTCGATCGCGATAGCTTCTCAATATGGTCTTCAAAGTCAAGTCTCCCGTTTGAGAGGGCGATTGTTGCTCTCCCTCTCCCAGAGTGGGGGGGGGGGGGGGGTGCTTCTACACGGCGGGTAAGAGTGTGGAGGGGAGAAGGTAACGGGAATGGGGAGAGAGAGAGAGAGAGAGAGAGAGAGAGAGAGAGAGAGAGAGAGAGAGAGAGAGAGAGAGAGAGAGAGTCGACGAGGGGTGAAAGGAAGGTGGGGAGGGGTACGAGAAAGGAGGGAAAGGGTAAGAGAAAGGTGGATAGGGGGAGGCAAAAGCTAGGTGGGGGGGGGGGGTAAGAGAAAGTTGAACAGAAAGGTAAGGATGGGAAAGCGAAGGAAGGGGAGGGGAAAGAGAATGCAAGGGGAAGGGGAAGAGATTCACCCTCCCCTTGCGATTACTTGATAAATTAGATATGACTTAGGCTAAAACACACACACACACACACACACACACACACACACACACACACACACACTGTGTTGTAGCGGTTAGCATTACTGACAGCCACGTATGCATGGGCCTCCTGGGATCAAATCCTCAGAGGACTGAATCCTAACCGCGGCAACAGGTCCACAGTCCACCCAACTGTTCATCCTCCCTTTGGGGCTGGTCGACAGAATGTGTGTGTGTCTGTGTGTGTGTGTGTGTGTGTGTGTGTGTGTGTGTGTGTGTGTGTGTGTGTGTGTGTGTGTGTGTACGGGAGAAGAACCATCTGCTGGCTGATATCATAATAGCTTCCAGAATATGAATTACGACCTATCTAACAAGCTGCTCATTTCCTCCCTCGGACAAAAACTAGAATAAGCTTCTCAAGTTAGGTTACCCCCCTCTCCTAAAGAAGCACAAAGAGCTGAGAAAGTGTACACAGGAGGTTTCACAAAGAAGGTACCAGGACGAAGAGAAAGGGGTTACATTAGAAGCTTTCAATTTGCCCACCTGATCCCAACTTTAAACATGACGACGTGGACAAAGAACAGTTCTTTAAGGGATGTATACATACAGGAGCCAGAGAATCATAACATGAAGCAAAAAACTTGAAAAAAAAATGTAAAGAAGTACTTTTATGGTATTAGAGAGGTAGATGAATAAGAGGGTTTTGGAAACTGTCAATAAAGACATCATACATACACTAAATAAATGTATTACATAATGTTCATGAGATGGGGCCCAACGAGTGTCAAACCTCCTCCATGTGCTGTACAAACATTACACACACACACACACACACAGCCTCTAGGTGATTATGGTCTGCGACCTACCAATCTATCAGGCCCAGGTTCAAGTCCCGGATCGACCATTATGCTCACAGCCAACCTATCTCCCAACCTATCTCCTTCATCTTCTCCTTTCGGGATTGACTGACAAAATGAGGAGTAATCACGCATCTACACACACACACACACACACACACACACACACACACACACACACACACACACACACAAAAACTGATGTAGTATATGGGTACACAATGGTAAACTGAATCAGATGAGGTTAACAGTCTTCAACATTGATGAAAAGTCTCTGATCATCTTACACGAGCCTGATTGTTATGCGGGATGTTATGTACGAGCCAGACACACATGCATCACAATACATGCTTCCAGCTTCCTGGAGAGGGAGATCACACTCGCGGTGGGGTGTGTGGTGCAGGGTACTCTCCCAGGACGAAGAGGAGCCACACACTCCCGGTGTGGAGGTATCAACACAGTGGCAATCAATACCCCAAAGGGAACGGGTATCAACACAGTGGCAATCTATACCCCAGAGGGAACGAGTATCAACAAAGTGGCAATCAATACCCCAAAGGGAACGGGTATCAACACAGTGGCAATCTATACCCCAGAGGGAACGAGTATCAACACAGTGGCAATCAATACCCCAAAGGGAACGGGTATCAACACAGTGGCAATCTATACCCCAGAGGGAACGGGTATCAACAAAGTGGCAATCAATACCCCAAAGGGAACGGGTATCAACACAGTGGCAATCTATACCCCAGAGGGAACGGGTATCAACACAGTGGCAATCTATACCCCAGAGGGAACGGGTATCAACACAGTGGCAATCAATACCCCAGAGGGAACATTTTTCCCCCCCTTATCACAGGAGAGACATTATCACCATATCCACAGCTTCCATGTTCTCTGTCACTTTTACATATACACAACCACAAGTAAATGAAAAAAAAAATAATAAATACACATCCCACTTGACAAAGAAGTCTATGAAAGACAAACACTGCTGCTAAGGCTATCAAAGCGACGCAATATCAAGGACACAAACTGAATTCAACCCAACCTCTTGTTGATAAACTATAGTAAAAAGATAAACCCAGTCGAGAAACAGCTTCACGACCAACTTTATATGTCACACACAACAAAGTCAATAAGGTGGAAAAAAAAAGTTTAAAAAAAGTTTTGTTGACACGTGGCTCCCACAAAAAATCACTTTGTCTATGAACAAAAAATTCCACTCCACTCCTACAGCTTTTTAAAGATAAACCCAAGCCACTAAGTAACACAGCTCTGGTGAACTAAGCTGTAAAAGAGCTTCACTTGACCAAAAAAGTATATATATATATATATATATATATATATATATATATATATATATATATATATATATATATATATATATATTCCCCCCTTCATACATTCGCCATTTCCCGCGCTAGAGAGGTAGCGTTCAAGAACAGGTAACAAAGCCTTAGAGAGAAGACTCCTCACTTGTCCCCCTTCCGTGTTCCTTCTACTGGAAATGTAAAACTAGAGAGGAAGATTTCCAGCCTCCCACTCCCACCGCTTTTAGCCGCATTCTACGACGCACAGGGAATACGTGGGACGTATTCTTTCTCTCCTATCCCAAGGATTTATTATAATATATATATATATATATATATATATATATATATATATATATATATATATATATATATATATATATATTGGAAAGAATCACAATTTTGCGCGATCAAGTATATTTCTATGAGTCCACGGGGAAAATGAAACGCGGTAAGATCCCAAGTGCACTTTCGTGTAATAATTACATCATCAGGGGAGATACAAGAAAGAAATATAAGTCATTTGATATACAACGAAGAGACGTAGCTAGGACGCCATCTGGTAAACAAGTGGGGTCCTAGCTACGTCTCTTCGTTGTATATCAAATGATTTATATTTCTTTCTTGTATCTCCCTTGATAATGTGATTATTGCACGAAAGTGCACTTGGGAACTTATGGTGTTTCATTTTCCCCGTGGACTCACATATATATATATATATATATATATATATATATATATATATATATATATATATATATATATATATATATATATATTATTTTTTTTTATTATTATACTTTGTCGCTGTCTCCCGCGTTTGCAAGGTAGCGCAAGGAAACAGACGAAAGAAATGGCCCAACCCCCCCCCCCCATACACATGTATATACATACGTCCACACACGCAAATATACATACCTACACAGCTTTCCATGGTTTACCCCAGACGCTTCACATGCCCTGCTTCAATCCACTGACAGCACGTCAACCCCGGTATACCACATCGCTCCAATTCACTCTATTCCTTGCCCTCCTTTCACCCTCCTGCATGTTCAGGCCCCGATCACACAAAATCTTTTTCACTCCATCTTTCCACCTCCAATTTGGTCTCCCTCTTCTCCTTGTTCCCTCCACCTCCGACACATATATCCTCTTGGTCAATCTTTCCTCACTCATCCTCTCCATGTGCCCAAACCACTTCAAAACACCCTCTTCTGCTCTCTCAACCACGCTCTTTTTATTTCCACACATCTCTCTTACCCTTACGTTACTCACTCGATCAAACCACCTCACACCACACATTGTCCTCAAACATCTCATTTCCAGCACATCCATCCTCCTGCGCACAACTCTATCCATAGCCCACGCCTCGCAACCATACAACATTGTTGGAACCACTATTCCTTCAAACATACCCATTTTTGCTTTCCGAGATAATGTTCTCGACTTCCACACATTCTTCAAGGCCCCCAGGATTTTCGCCCCCTCCCCCACCCTATGATCCACTTCCGCTTCCATGGTTCCATCCGCTGCCAGATCCACTCCCAGATATCTAAAACACTTCACTTCCTCCAGTTTTTCTCCATTCAAACTCACCTCCCAATTGACTTGACCCTCAACCCAACTGTACCTAATAACCTTGCTCTTATTCACATTTACTCTTAACTTTCTTCTTCCACACACTTTTCCAAACTCAGTCACCAGCTTCTGCAGTTTCTCACATGAATCAGCCACCAGCGCTGTATATATATATATATATATATATATATATATATATATATATATATATATATATATATATATATTCTTTTAAACTATTCGCCATTTCCCGCGTTAGCGAGGTAGCGTTAAGAAGAGGACTGGGCCTTTTTTGGAATATCTTCACCTGGCCCCCTCTGTTCCTTCTTTTGGAAAAATAAAAAAAAAAAAAAAAAAGAGAGGAGAGGATTTCCAGCCCCCCGCTCCCTCCCCTTTTAGTCGCCTTCTACGACACGCAGGGAATACGTGGGAAGTATTCTTAATCCCCTATCCCCAGGGATATATATATATATATATATATATATATATATATATATATATATATATTGGAAAGGATCACAATTTTGCGCTTGATCAAGATATTCCTATGATTGGACAATCATATGTTTACCAAATGGCGTCCTAGCTTCGTCTCTTCGATGTATATCAACTGACTTATATTTCTCTCTTGTGTCTCCCCTGATGATGTGATTATTACACGAAAGTGCACTTGGGAACTTTTCGTGTTTCATTTTCCCCGTGGACTCATAGGAACATATATATATATATATATATATATATATATATATATATATATATATATATATATATATATATATATATATATATATATAAATTTTGTGCCTGATTCCTCAATCGAGCCGCACAACAAAGCTCTAAGCTACAACCAAAGCCAAGAGACAAATACCTGGTCCACAGGGAGGGTCTGATGCTCTACACGACTCGCAAATTTACAATACAAAAGACACTTTGTTTCGAGTCCTGAGCAAGGCAGTCGGCCCGCCGTTCACCCAGCTGTTCATCCTTCCTTCCTTTGAGGCTGTTCGATAAGCTGGACACCTGGCTTAAGATATATATATATATATATATAGCATATATATATATATATATATATATATATATATATATATATATATATATATATATAAAGGCAGCAAGTATGAATCATGTACATATGTATATGTATATATATATATATATATATATATATATATATATATATATGTATACACTGAAATGTATAGGAATGTATATGTGCGTGTGTGGACGTGTATGTATATACATGTGTATGTTGGTGAGTTGGGCCATTCTTTCGTGTTTCCTTGCGCTACCTCGCTAACGCGGGAGACAGCGACAAAGTATAATAAACATATATATATATATATATATATATATATATATATATATATATATATATATATATGCCGTAATGTGATGGTACTGACTAGAGCATTCATTTCCCGTGCAGTCTCAACACAGAGAAAAAATTCAAATATATATTCGATGGCCGAGATCTCAATTACGCCCGGCTCTTTCCCTGTAGGAGAACAAAACGCGGCCTCTCAAACTGGGGAAAACTAACGCAGTTACCCAAGAACCTGGAGGGAATGAAAACTACTGATAAAAATACCGTGCGAGTTAAAGCTGTTTTAGTACGTTTTCCTGGTAAGGAGAACTTCATTTCTGAAAAGAAATAATAGTACAATATCTACAGAGGCATATGTCTTGAAAGATATCAACCATACCTCATTTTACAGTCTACAATCTGCACTGAAAGTTTCGGGTATGGGACTGGAAATGAAAGATACTTTGGAGTGTCAATAGGGCCCCCCAAGATGTGGCAAGAAGAGGGCACTGCTCTTGTGGATGTGCGGTGCATTATCATGCAAGAGGCTTTGCGTCTGAGGCACAACGGTACGACCCCAGGGCACGATGCTCAGGCCATACTCAAGGGTCGTGCCGTCGTGCTCAAGAGGTTAAGAAACTGGTGTGGACTAGACACAAACCCAACACAGGACTAAATAAATAGATATATTTATAAATGTCACAGAAACACATGTCTAACACATCATATATATATATATATATATATATATATATATAAAAGCTGTACAAAAAAATAAGTACCACACACAATAAAATCTTACTATACTAAACATCAAAGCTGTGCATTACAGTATCCAACATCAACACTAAATAACCATGAACATTTCCATGACAGCACATGAACGGTAGATAACAGCCACTCACCACTACAAAGCAATATAACATGAAATCATGCACCAACAAAAGCCACAACTGAAGCTGCCTACCACAAAGAGGATCTCGGTGTGAATTAAGATGCGATCTACCACACAGGAAGTTACGATCCACACGGACAAACACAGCTCATTGTCTCCAAGCTGTATCACAAAACCAACACTGTTCCACACATGTTAAACAAGGCCACAAACCACGACTGAAGCAAACTACAAGCAGACACACGAGGTCACAAACACACACGCCCACACACACACACGCGCCTATTCCCTGTCACTCTACGCGAGGTAAGGACCTCTCTCCTGCAACCCTCACCGAACTCACCCACATCGTGTTAAGGCAGAAGGCTTTATCCTCGTGTCGTATCCTTCTATCGTCAAATATCACAGTCCTTAGTCTGTGTTCGTTTTCGTCATGGTTCAGACATGTTTGCTCAACTTACGCGTGTCAACAAGCCTGTAAATAAACACTACAACATTTCTACTGCAGGAATGATCACACGCACTGTGAACACCAACAGCTGGCAGAGGCACGGGTGGGAGGGAGGGAGGCACTTGAACCTGACATTTACTCCCCGTATTTGGCGATCAATGTCCAGGCGGGAGTCACGCTCATTTTCAATGTGGGTTCCGATGCCCTACTGGCGTAGCTCTCTCACTAGTGATACCCTGGTAAGCCGCTGTGTGTTATCACATCGGCTCCCTCTCAGGGATTCCCGCGTCTTTATTATCGCTACACTGAGGCCCACACGTCCATATGACAGGGATTTCCAAAACACGATAACGTTCACAGTGAGGCGAGTGGGACAAACGTTGAGAAGTGCTTCACACCACACCCACTCGTCTCCTCTAACACAGGTACAACGTTTGTGCCACCCGTAGCAACACTCGAAACACTCGGCAATATTCTGATGTTTCTGGTGTGTGGATCGTGTGAGGTGCCATGTGTTGGGCACAGCACATCGAGAGGGGAGGTGTGTAGGGAGAAGGAGGGAGCGTGTCACAGGGGAAGCGCATCTAGAGCTATCCATATGGCAGAAACTCCGCCCCCTCTCGCTAGCACTGGCCCGGCCCGACACCCGCCTACCCGCATTCCTCGGGTCTCCACATAATCCTGCTACACCAGCCACACACACTATCCACTTTAGCCCCTCAAAAACGACGGTAAGGTCCTCAAGCACCGCGAAATAACCCCGAGGGATTGGCCTCTGACCTGGCCCTTATGGGTAAGGTCGAAGGCCAGGCTACCATATCAGAGTCGTACCGTTGTGCTTGCAGAACGTACCGTCGTGTTCAAGGGGGTAAATGCTATGCTACTGTTGCCTCCGTATGGGTGGATGATAACGCCTGCCATGTGCAATATTTCAATATGGCGCACTGTACTGTTGAGTCCGGTGCACGAGAAGAGTGCAGCGATGGTGGTGGTACCAGACTTTCGGCACGGTGCCACCCATGGCACCATCTGTGTCTGGTACAGGAAGGGCGTGAGGGCCGCGGGCTCAACGTGGCACACTAACAATATGGTCCAGCGTAGGTAATAGGTGGGAGGGGGATGTCCTGACCCCCAGAGTACCTGTACGTATGACTGTCTCTCTAGCCCGACTGGTGGCCGGAACTCGGTGGTGCCTACACCTGGGCACACCCTGGCTGGCCGCCACGGCAGCGGGGAACAATATGGAGCAGGGGTGAGCGCGAGGACAGTGACAACTGTGGTGGAGGGCGCGAGGCAAGTGGCCCTGCGTGCCAAGCAGTGCCACGAGGCAAGTGAGGGCTGTATAGGGTGAAGGGGAGGCAGACGACGGGACAAACACTGGCCAGGACGACCTGTTGGAGGAGGTGCTGCTGTGGCGGCGTCAGTGTGACAGCGGCAGAAGCAGCGACCGCCTGGCTCATGGTGCTACTGGAGGAGGCCCACACACACAGCCTGCGCGCGCCACCACACCCCCCCACCACCACCCACCAACCCTCTCTCTCCCTCACTACCACACATTCCCACCCACACCTCTACACCACACACTCGCACTCTAGAACTTCCTCGTCCATAAATATGATGTTAGGGTGCGTTGTTTAAGGTACTTGCTTTATCGATTATCAAGAGGGCGATGAGGGGTCTGGCAGTGGGGTTGGGAGGGGAGACGCCAGCGGCAACGGCCAGAGGGGAGCAGTGCACCAGCTGATGGCGCGACCCCCTGCCCACCACCCCCTCTGACCTGCTCACAACCTGACCCACTCACCCACAGCCACCTGACCTACTCAAACATGACCAACTGACCTGCTCAACCCGTGCCCACCTGGCCTGCACACTCGTGGCCACCTGAACTGTTCATCCGTGTTTAGATGACATGCTCACCCCCAGCCACCTAACCTGCTCATATGTGGCCCCCTGACTTACTCACCCATGGCCAATGACTTGGTCAACCGTGACTCCCTGATCTGCGAACCCGTGGCCACCAGACCTGCTCACCCACGGTCATACAACGTAGTCACCCACGACCACCTGACCTGACCAGCAAACCTGTGGCCACCTGACTTGTTAACCCAGGGTACTATGACCTATTCATCCGTGGTGACCTGTCCTGCTCATCAATGCCATGACCTCATCCGAGGCCACTGACCTGTTCACCTGTAGCCACATGACCTGTTCACAGGTCCCCATCCAACCTGTTTAACATGGCCGCAGGGCGTGCACACCCGCGGCTATCTGACCTGCCCACGACCAATCTTCCTGGCGTCCCTCGAAACCCACCCTCTGTCACCCCACCACCAGAAGAGCTGACCTTTGTGGCCTCCCACGCCTAGTCTTACTCTACCATTCATTCACCGCCGCCCACACACACACACACACACACACACACACACACACACACACGAACCCCCTTCCCATTCATGCCGCTCCCTTTACCCACCCTTCATCACTGCCTTACCCATTGTGAGTTCTCGCCTCACCTCACCAACACACGCAGGGCACATTCATAACTCACCTGCGAATCAAGTTCTCTCTTTCCGAGTGGGGAAACAAAAATACAACACGGTAAAAACAGAGACCTCCCCCCTCCCCCTCCAGAACCGGAGTACAACCTCCAGTGACAATTCTTAACAACACATGACGTATGTTAGGGGAAAGGATCTCCTCTGGGAATATCAAGATGTGAGAAGCAATATGAACGGGATGTCGTGGGCACTACATCTGGAACACAACAGCCGAGATCGCTGCTACTTCCGTAGGCTTCCACACCTGCCAATGACCCAGGTGGTGATGATACTGAACCGGTCGAAATTCAAACTGGCCTTTTATTTTCGTCGTCAATTTCTTCCGTGTACCGTCCCCTTCTTAGCAACGGCCAGGTTGCAGAACACCAAACATCTACGTATTGCATATCATTCTCATAACTTTTTTAAACTGGATAAAAAAATTAATGTTTACCAATGTTTTCATCAACTCGTATAAACTACTCGCAAATAATTACGTACGAGACGAACGTAACTTTCATGACTTGCGTTATGTGATATACGTTATACTGCCTCCCTTTCACGTGTGTGGGACCCAACAGACCAGACCAGTTCCTCCACTGATCTATCACGCTCTTTGAGGCACAGCCACCCGACCCTGCAGGCCTACGTACGTACACCTCACAACCTAACTTATCATCAGCCAGTCTGTGTAGCATTAGCGATTTCTACCACTTTCCAAGACGCGGTTCAAAA
Source organism: Panulirus ornatus (assembly GCF_036320965.1). Classification (NCBI taxonomy): domain Eukaryota; kingdom Metazoa; phylum Arthropoda; class Malacostraca; order Decapoda; family Palinuridae; genus Panulirus; species Panulirus ornatus. The sequence continues at coordinate 14,730,397 of NC_092234.1, forward strand.
AGGGTGGGGATCTTACTAGGAAGGCAGTCAGTCGAACAATCTTAGGGAAGATTGGTAAGCTGCATCTTTTTATGTTCGTTGGCAGCCATTATTTTCAGTGGAGTTATCCCAAAGTTGTCTGTTCCTCTCCCGGGCACGACCATAAGGTCTTCAGGGATCAAAGGCCAGCCCTTCATATCCATAGGGTCGTACAAGTGTAGACTGGGGGAAGGGTTTATCACGTGTACACCACATTATGATTCCTCTCTCTCTCTCTCTCTCTCTCTCTCTCTCTCTCTCTCTCTCTCTCTCTCTCTCTCTCTCTCTCTCTCTCTCCGTCTACTTCCTCTGGATACCACAGTCTGGTTTCAGCAATGGTCATTGTATCAGTGTAAGCGACCCGTGTGTACTATCACTAACATCCTCGTTCCACTGTGGAACTGTTGCTAAGTGTATGAACAATGAATCGCATGTGTGGGTATTTCAACAGCACCATCACTTCTAATCATCTGACCATCAATACACCGACAGGGTTATTTAGAAGAGGGGACAAAGTGGGGAGCAGTAATAACAAAGTACAGAATACTAAAACAAATTTGCTTCCATATGGAAGCGCCGAAGATGAAAAGTGTGGTCGTGCACAGGTTACTTTCCCTAGTGAGGGAGGAGACCTCTTTGTTTGGGTATCCGGTCGACGGCGCCACGGTTACTACTAACCTTGTGGGATCGTACTACTGAAGCGGTTCGGATCAGAAACGGTATAAAGGTCTACAGAATCTGAGCATCGAGTCAGGTGGATGTACGAAGTCTGTCCTCGGCAGGAGAGGTAGTTCGCTGAGGGCATCTTCGGCGTCCCGTCCTCTGCTGCAAACTACATCAAACAACATCACGAACTGTGTCTGTCGGATTCCATCTGAAAGTCACCACAATAAATGCGAGTCCCTCAATCAAGTCGTCCACATCTTTGTATACATCTCGATCCTTATGATGCCCGGCGCCATCAGGACACACACCTCCGAATCTATGGAAATTAGCCATTACCACACCGCACACTTCATCCGCGCGCTCCAAAATGAACGATCTTTTTTTCTAACATTTCATTTAACTTTATCATTACTCAGCCCCACATTTTCTTTCCCCTCACAAACCTCCTCGTTATTCGTTATAGCATCAGAAATAAAGCGCTAATTAAAACAATTCCTCATCTTTATATCACACATTAATTTCATAAGACAAGAACGAGGATCCCAAAGCTAGAAGTCGCGTGTCCTTTAAACCTGTGCATTTTCTCAGTCGTTTCCAGTGGCTCACATTTTTGCTAAGGTGGCCCTTCCCAGGCTTACCCTGGAAGATGGGTATACATACCCACACACCACCTCCGTAGTGCAGTGGCTGGTGCTGCCACCTACCAGTCTAACGTGCCCGGGTTCGAGTCCCCAGCAGCCGGCTCACTGCCAACCCACTTTGGTGCTGGTCGAGAAGTGGGTACCTGGCGTAAGCTGGCGTGTGTTCATAGGGTGAAGACATGGTGTATATATATATATATACATGTGTGTGTGTGTGTGTGTGTGTGTGTGTGTGTGTGTGTGTGTGTGTGTGTTTAACAGACGAGGCAACTCAAGTATGAAGTTCTCTCACCATAACACATAAACTAACGAGCAAGATCACGAAGCTTGTCCGACAGCGGTGCTGGTGGCGGCGGTGGACCTCACTCTTCTGGGCTGTGGTGTCATGGTCTCGGTCACACTCCAAGTCTTTCCCCACTCGAGTGGCAAATTTCCCCTCAAGTCACATTTACCACCTCACGCTGCCACTCACCGACTGCCTCTTGCCGTCCTCGTAGCGTCTGATGTTTGTGTCTATCCTTGCATTACGTTATCGGTCATTCAACTGATAATACGTCCTTTCCTTGACGTTCATCTTCCGTACACAACGATCCAATCACTCGTTAGTCTGAAGAAATTCTTGTCGTCCGCAGCACCTTTATAACCATCACTGTGTCAGACCGAGCATTAAGTAAACATTACGAGCACTTATAAAGAAATTTCAACATTTCTACAGATCTTCTACGATCATTACCACACACTCCTATTTCAAGGCTTCACATAACAGCGATTTTCCCGAGAAAACATTTGCTAATATCATTAAAAAAAAATGTATCCAAAAATCGTTCCTATGTAGACTCATTCAAGATTAATATCATAATGAAAACTACCATGAAACTACGGTGACGTCTAACTAATGATCATCCTTATTCACCACCAGAAAAAAAAGCGCTCGTAATTTTTCCTGAAAACACTTGAAAGCTTTATAGAGGAACCCAATTTACCACCATTACTCTCAGCTTATACTAGTATACACACACACACACACACACACATATATATATATATATATATATATATATATATATATATATATATATATATATATATATATATATATATATACTTATTCGTAATTTCCCATGTCAGCTAAGTAGCGCCCAAAACAAAGAAATGACCCCGCGTTCACATCCACTCCAGCCATCATGTATCCACTACCAAACCGCATAGACCTTTCTGTGGCTTCGCCCGACCGCTTCACACGCCCTGGTGCAGTCCACTAACAGCATGTCGCTCCCTATATGTCACATCATTCCAATTCACTCTATCCCGTGCACGCCTTACGACCATCGTATGTTCAGGCCACGAACACCCAAAGCGTCTTTCATTCCAACCTTTTATTACCAGTTTGGTCTCATCTTCTTCCCTCCACTTTTGAAATCTATAACCTCTCAGTCCTCTTCTCCTAACCCATCCCTAAATATATCCAAACCATTACAGCACACCCTCCTCGATTCTCTCGTACATATATAGTCCTCTTACCACCACAACTATGTCAAACTATTCGTTCAATCGTCTTCGCGCCACATACTGACCTAAAATACTTCACTTCTGAAATAGTTCACCCTCTTTCATAGCGATTCACCTACAGCCAAGGCCTCGCATCTGCACAACACCGTCGTGACGGATATGCCATCGAACATACCCATCTTTCCCCTCAGAGACAGTGACCTCTCTTTCCACACATTCCCTAATGTGTCTTGGATTCCCTCCACTACCACCCCCAACCCCTCCTCACCCAGTTCAGCTTACATGGTTCCATTCGCTGCCACGTGCGCTTGCAGATACCTTAAACACTTCACTGCCTTGAAGTTCTCTGATTCCAAACTCACATGCCAACTTATCCGTCTCTTTGCATTGCTAAAACTAATAACCTTACTTTTTCACATTATCATTATCATCTATCTATCTATCTATTTATCTATCTATATATATATATATATATATATATATATATATATATATATATATATATATATATGTGTGTGTGTGTGTGTGTGTGTGTGTGCGTGCGCGGCGCGCGTCATTGGTGAGTGTGTATGCTACCGACCTCCGCCTGCCTGTGGTTAAACATATTTGATGAAAGGTCACACACACACACACACTTGCTTTAAGTAGTACGAAGATGCCTAAACAAATCATGATGAAAACTAGCAAGGGCCCGACTCACAGTAATGACGAGTCTGTAGTACACAAGTATGTATGTATGGCTATGTCTCCCTGCGACCTGCGGATCTCACCGATGCAGCCCACAATGATCGGCCCTCCGGCAGCCGCTCTACGTGATCAGGTAGCGTGAGCAGCAACTACTGACAGGAAAAAGATAGAAACAGGTGGTAGACATACACGGCGGCAGAGAGAGAGAGAGAGAGAGAGAGAGAGAGAGAGAGAGAGAGAGAGAGAGAGAGAGAGAGAGAGAGAGAGAGTGGCATGGAGACAAGATGGCAAGGAGGGGGTGGGTGTAGATAACTGTACGCCGACGAATGGCACGAGTGGAACAGGACGGCAACGTAAGAAGTGGCCTTCCTCATGGCGACGCACGCGGCAACTGCTCCCCAACAGGCAGTCCCCAGCGCTTATTTCTAGCACAAGAATTCCTCCCCTGGCAAACACTGTCAAGGTGATCCGACCCCCGACAATATTAAGGAAAACTAATAAACGATACCACTACAATGTGGTATACCCCTCGCAGCAGGACTCTCGTAACCGTAACCATGTGGGATGAGCCGGGATTTCCCAAAGGCGACACGGTTCGAAACCCGGCAGGCCAAGACGCACGTAGTCCTCAAGGTCGTCTTCCGACCCAAGTGTGGATGAGCGGACGTGTCTTCATCCTCAGGGTACCACACCATGCCAAGGGGGACAGCCCCCCTCACCCCATTGTGTCAAACGCACACGGACATCATCCAATGAATACCCAAGGTACCCCACCACACCCTCCCAGGCGTCGGCGCTCCACATACGCCCCCTTGTACGCAAACGTTCTAGTGCTACATGACGGCGTCAAGCACCGCTTCACACCCAAGAACACCAACTCCAGTCCAAACGTAAGGCATAAACAAGAGAGGAACTTTTGACGCTGACAGGACCAGCGTCAACACACAAAGATATACGACCACACAGAACACGACTACACCATCAGCCGTGTACCCATAAAAAACAGGTGCCCCAGTCGGGTCACCACCCGTGACTATGAAAAAGAGCACACAGCCCTACACAGGGCTACACACACACACACACACACACAGACACACACACACACACACACACAGAAAAAAAAAAGCCGGCCACTAGAAATGACACACAACCACTGAGCTATTTGCCAAAACAGACCTGCCACTAAACTCAATCACAAGGAACAGCCAGATATCATCCACAAGAGAAGGACGGTTATCATCCACACGAACAGGCCAGCAGCCTCCAATCACAAGAATGAACTACCCACGAATCACAAGAACAGGCCAGCCACCAATCAACCACCACTCACAGGACCAGAAGAAGCAAGCAGTTCACACGAAGAGGCGGCACACCAGCAACAGGCAATTGGGCCGTTCCAAAAACAGACACACCAACACTTGGACAAACGTCCACACACACGCACACACCCAGAACAGAATCAAGTGCCCGACACCCCAATGTAACGGAAAAGCGACTAACACACGCAATAACCAACATACAGGGAACAAAAAGATGCATTAAGTAGTAACTGTCATAAGAACAGGCCAGAGAGAGAGAGAGAGAGAGAGAGAGAGAGAGAGAGAGAGAGAGAGAGAGAAAGGATCAGCGGCACCATCACCACCACCATCAAAAATCATTACGATAGCCGCGTAATGTAGGCACTGTAGGAGCAGCAACAGCACCTCACAAGATCAGCGACCTCCGGAGAGGAAGGAGGGATCATCGGGCGACATCGCTACTTCCATCCGTAGCAATCGACCACAGTCAGGCGAAGGCAACACCCACACGCTCCGATGTTACACCGTGGTCAGCCATGATCCACACTCGTACCTACACCCCCACCTGTCTACCTGCTTCCCTACCAGCCCTCACCGCTGTCAGCGACGATGAAGTGCCACTAACCCACGGCAGCCACCATCAACGGCACCAACATGATATTTCATGCCGGAGGCAACGTCGACCACAGCCATAGTAGTAACCTGTCCAGGGTATACCTGGGCACAGACCCCCCACCGAACAACATCAGACACAATAACTACATCATCGACATTTATCACCACCCATGACAAAACGTATCCCGCGAGAGCAGACGACTAAACCAGAAACAGATGCAGCATACACACACACACACACACACACACTGCACCAGTAACAGTGGTAGTTGGAGGCAAGTGACAGCGGCACATTTAACAAGCCACCGGCCACCAGTTCAGCGTGACCCAGGCACATACACCATACTCAAAACCACAACAATTCCTCCACGAAATACACATTTCTGTTCCCATGCAATATACACAAAGGGCCGCGACCTAATACTTTCCTCAATAACACATAACGAACCAGCATCGGTGATTCGAAACAAAGTGTGGTTTGTCACAACCACCCTCCATTTTCATGTTCCTAACCCTCTACAACGTTAAACTTACATAACTCTGGTTAAATCTAATACAATTCTATACAAGTGCCTTTGCACTATAACAATATCAGAGGGAAACGACCCTCATCCGTTCCACATGAAGAGAGTTTAAAGAGATTGCGTAAATATATACCCACGTAAAAACATACTTATTTACAGATCCATTTTCCATGTAAATGTCATATCATAAACATCTCTCAAAGTTAAAGTCTTTAAACCAGAAAATATACAGTCTCTCATGAAACAATACTCAGTCCGATGTGCCTAGCTGGTCCATGTACCCAGTCGGTCCATGTTCCCAGCTGATTCATGTACCCAGTCGGTCCATGTGCCCAGCTGATCCATGTACCCAGTCGGTCCATGTGCCCAGCTGATTCATGTACCCAGTCGGTCCATATGCCCAGCTGATCCATGTACCCATTCGGTCAATGTACCCAGCTGATCCATGTATCCAGTCGGTCCATGCACCCAGCTGATCCATGTACCCAGTTGGTCCATGTGCCCAGCTGAACCATGTACCCAGTTGGTCCATGTGCCTAACTGATCCATGTACCCAGTCGGTTACGTGACCAGTTGGGCAACAATCTCCAACAGCAGTTTCACTGCTCAATCTCCAACAGCAGCTTCACTGCTAACTATACCAGCAGCAGCAGCAGCAGGAACTAAAAACAAAATAAAAAAAGAATGATCACAAAAGCTGCACTAAAAACGGCAAAACAGCCATACATAGAGCAGTGGCACCAGCAAATACAGCAGCAGCTGCAGCAGTAGGCTAAATATAGATATTCCAATGGCATCTTCATACAACGTTTCACCCGCACAAACACCTCTTTAAGGTGCGTCTGCCCTAATAAATTGAGTGTGTGTGTGTGTGTGTGTGTGTGTGTGTGTGTGTGTAATCAGGGGAACCTTACAGGTCAGGTCAAAGGTCACTTGAATGTCAATGACTTGCCAATATCCCTTTCGTAACCAGACAAGAATCCCTAAGCTAGAAGCCAAGGTGGGGGGTGGGGGGTAGGGTGGGGGGAGACTATTCTAGTACACCACCCATTCTCTACCCCCCCACCCCCCATAACCCCCAGCAGAGGGGGGGGGGTACAAGCTACCCGGAGAGGATCCAACACACACACACACACACACACACGGCACTCCTCGACCAACACAGAGTAACTCTACCAGGTCTCAACTAGATACCGGGGAATCTTATTCTAGTGCAGGTTTAAGACTGCCCAAGGTGTAGGTCAAGCGTGGCTGCATCATGTGTACACCTTCCTCTCTCTCTCTCTAGTGTCAGACAGTGGGCAGAGATGGAGGAGGAGGAGGAGGAGGAGGAGAGGGGGGGGGGGGGTCGTCGGGAGGCAACGTTGGGGGGGGGGGGGGGTTCATGAGTCGTGCCAGCTGGCTCACGGGGCGCTTCATGGTCACTCATGCCTCACCCCACCACTGGAGGGTGAAGGAACCTTCCCCTCACACATCCCTGCCTCCGTAACTCTCCTTGGAATTAACTAATAGTAACTTACGTTACCCTCTACTGTTGTGACTAACTGCCCCTTTTGATCATGACGGTACGACCCTTGGTCATGATGACGGTACGACCCCTGGTCATGATGACGGTACATCTTTGATCGTGACGGTACGACCCTTAGTCATACTGACGGTACGACCCTTGATCGTGACGGTACAACCCTTGATCGTGACGGGTACGACCCTTGGTCATGACGGTACGACCATTGATCGTGACGGTGCGGCCCTTAGTCATAATGACGGTACGTCCCTTGGTCATGATGACGGTACAACCTTTGATCGTGACGGTACGACCCCTAGTCATATTGACGGTACGACCCTTGATCGTGACGGTACGACCCTTAGTCATACTGACGGTACGACCCTTGGTCATACTGACGGTACGACCCATGAGAGCGAGCACACGATGGTACGATCCCTGACCAATCACTGTCTGAACCTTGAGCCACGTGGGGAGTGACCCCTGGGTATGAGAACGTGCCCCTTCTGGAGTCGGGCCATCTCACCCAAGGTTCGTACCGTCGGCCTCCAGGGGTTAAGTGTGGAGTACCAGGCGAGCGTGTGGTACCCACCTTACGGCAGGTAGTAGCGGTGGTGACAGTGGTGCTGTGGTTTTCGGTGGTAACAAGAGTAACAGCTGTTAGGCCATGTGACGGCCTACCGCCCACCGTCACATGGCCACCATCCCCCTCCAAGTGATGTCTCGCTCCCCCAGCAACGCCGCCGCTCACGACCGGCCGTTGAAGTACACGGTTACTCACTCCCTCCCGGCCAGCGCGAGTGTTCCCTCGTGACAACTCGACGGCGCCAGTCTCCAGCAAGTGGACAGCCGCGGAGAGTGGGGGGCGGCGAGGGGCCAGACACAAGCCTAGACGAAAACGGTAGCCTCACGTCCAGATGAAAACTGTCACGATAAATATACTTATAAAAGCCAATTCACCTTCAAATACCCGCAATTTTTTTTCCCCCTCCACGAACAATCTCCGCTAAGTCATATATTCTTCATATTAAAGAAAAAATATCAAGCACGAAGCTAATAACGACCACATCTGTCTAGCGTACGAGAAAAAACATGGCGCTGATGACGGATGGAGAGTAATTTGATGACATCACGAAGAGCGCAACCAGCGCGCGCCCTCGGCAGAAATCATCAGCTTGGCCAAACACACCAGCGGGTGGGCGCGCCAGGTGACGACCACCAAGACCACCTCACACGGTTGGCCGGGGGGGGGGGGGGGGAGGGGGGTCAATAGAAGGAGGCGGGAAGCATAAAGTAGGGATAGTACGTTCAAATGAATGAGCTACGAGACGCGTGATGGGATGGGAGACGAAGGGGTTAACTCAGGGAGAGTCCGTGAGGGAGGCTGTCGGTGCGGCGATCACCGGCTGCCTACACAGGACCTACGTCCTCCACGAACCATCGCCGTGAACCACTCTGTTGTAACGCCTTTGTTGGGTCTTACGAAATCTCATCACCTGAGTACAACAACGGTACGAACTCCTCAGCAACCCTCGACGGCTAGGTCAGAGGCCACGCCGTCATACCCAAGGTCGTGCCGTCGTGGCCATAGGGGTCGTGTTATCGGCCTCAAGAAGATAAGGTCAGCCTCCTCCAACATATCAGGGAAACTAGCAGACTGACGTGTGAGGAGGCCTGGGGAGGGAAATGGTGGCACGGCTGGTGATGGTGACGGACGAGGCACCGGCTCCTCTACAGGTCTGAGGACGACGACCAGGACTGCTGCACTGTAGCATAAAGCTCTCCTGGCCCACACACACACACACACACACACACACACACACACACACACACACACACACACACAAAATAGGCGAGGACGGCCAACAGAAAGGGTTACAACAGGCGGAGACGGGCAACAGTCAGGGACACATCAGAAGGGGATGAGGCACAGACCGAGTCAACAGATTGGGTCACACCAGACAACGGGGGTGGGGACCGGGGGGGGGAAGGGAAGGGTCACACCGGAAGGTCAGTAGATACAGGGTCACACCAAGCAGGTCGGGGAAGACACAGGGTCACACCATGCAGGTCGGGGAAGAGAGGGGGTCACACCATGCAGGTCGGGGAAGAGAGAGGGTCACACCATGCAGGTCGGGGAAGAGAGAGGGTCACACCATGCAGGTCGGGGAAGAGAGAGGGTCACACCATGAAGGTCGGGCAAGAGAGAGGGTCACACCAGGCAGGTCGGGGAAGAGAGAGGGTCACACCAGGCAGATCGAGGAAGCGAGGGTCACACCAGGCAGGTCGGGGAAGAGAGAGGGTCACACCAGGCAGATCGAGGAAGCGAGGGTCACACCAGGCAGGTCGGGGTAGACATAGGGTCACACCATGCAGGTCCAGGAAGAGACATTTACACCAGGCAGGTCGGGGAAGAGACAGGGTGACTGCAGAACAGGTCTTCAGGTTAGCACACCTGCCGTGCCTCCTACATCGGGTACTGTCATCGTCAGCAGGAACACAACACCACGGGAGGCCCGCTAGACTGGTCCTCCACCAGCAACAAAGCAACTTTCAATCGACATAAGAAATTAGGTTTTTACTCCCAGCAGCTCGTGCGTCTCCAAGTGCTGCAAGTTCGCCAAAATGTCACGTCAAATATAACATGCTGTGAAAACCAGTGTTTCATGTGGTGGACAAGTTAACAGCTCATACGATACAATTCCCTAAGGTGAGAGGAAAGGAATCATCACTTCTAAAGCAATCAACCACCTCAACACGACACACTCGCGACCTTTGGGTGTGATGGTCCGGCTTTTGTCTTGATCCTCAATGATCTGGTCAAAAAGGGTTTGGATATCATCGTCGTGTTCATGGGGGGTTACGTAGGTGAACGACAGAAAGAGTTGGAAGTTCCTAGGACGTCTGGTGTGGTCTGACTTACCGTGTGTAGATATCCATTCACTCCATCCACCTTGCACTCACCTGGAAATCAAAAATAATCGTAATCCTCCATCCACGAGAGAACACATAATCATGACAATTACTTTCCTACCAACGAACTGAGAACAGTAACTACCATTAACAAGCAGACTGTTCTGCTCTTCATTAAATACATGATTATATTTACGACTGTTAGTGAACAAAGTCATAATGCTAATTACCATTCCCAGGATACAGTGGGATGAAGGATATCATTAACGCTAATTCCACAAGAGATTTTTTTTTATCTACTTGAGCATTAACGTGCAACCCATGGGATTGATGGCCTGGCCTCTGACCTGACCCCCTGATGGTCAGGTCAAGAGGCTTGGCCATCGACAAGGTTGAAAGGCCGTGCTTAAGAAGTTGATTTTTCCCCTTCACAGCTCATCATGGAACCTGAAGATTAACACCAAGAGGTTACCCCTGCCCACTGATGGAACCAATGCCTTACCAGTGTTAAGATAATCCAACCCACCTATACCAAGGTAACCCAACCCACTGCTTAAACCACTGCCCACCTGTACCAAGATAAAGCAACCCACAGCTTAACCACTGCCCACCTGTACCTAGATAACCCAGCCCATTGAACCACTGCCCACCAGCACCTAGATAACCCAGGGCAAAAAAAAACAAAAAACAAAAAATCAAATCATTATCAGAGGGTTTCTTATCAGTAACCAATGTTATCACCATTAATCATCCAGTTCTGTCCAGAAATAACCATAACACCGCTCCACCGTACCATGGAATAGCTTGTACACAATAAATAATGGAATATCTTCCATACTTGCAAAAGCTGACCTTAAGGAGAAATATCTTCTATATTGCTCTCCATAACAAGGAATATACTCCATATCGCTCACTAGAACAAGGAATAACCTCTATACCGTTACCCACAGCAGAAAATAGTCCATAAACATGTAACAATAACAATGAACATCCTTTATGTCGCTATCTCTAACAAAGAATACCCTTACATTGCTAATCATAACACAGAGTACCTTTACGTAAGAGAGAACATGGTCCACATCGCTACCTGAACAGGTAATATCTATATTGCTACCAATAAAAAAGAAATATTCTCTATATCACTATAAAAAAAAGAATATCCTCTCCATCTCTAACTATTAGAGGGAATATCCTGTACATCGCTGACTATAAGAACAAATATCGTGTACATCGCTAACATGGGATATCCTCTACGTCGCTCAGAAGAGCAGATGATGTCCCTTGCAACAGTAACACGGCGATACTACACCACCAAAAGCAGCTGTCGGCCACATGATGATACAACCACTGAGCACGATGGTACGATCCTTGAACACGACGGTACGATCCTTGAATTCACAACCGTACGATCCCTGGGCACGATGGTACGATCCTTGAACACGACGGTACGATCCTTGAATTCACAACCGTACGATCCCTGGGCACGATGGTACGATCCTTGAACACGACGGTACGATCCTTGAATTCACAACTGTGCGATCCTTGGGCCTGGTACGATCCTTGAAGACGGCGGTACGATCCTTGAATTCACAACCGTACGATCCTTGAACACGACGGTACGATCCTTGAATTCACTACGGTGCGATCCTTGGGCACGATGGTACGATCCTTGAATTCACAACCGTACGATCCCTGGGCACGATGTTACGATCCTTGAACACGACGGTACGATCCTTGAATTCACAACCGTACGATCCTTGGGCACGATGGTACGATCCTTGAACACGACGGTACGATCCTTGAATTCACAACTGTGCGATCCTTGGGCACGATGGTACGATCCTTGAAGACGGCGGTACGATCCTTGAATTCACAACCGTACGATCCCTGGGCACGATGTTACGATCCTTGAATTCACAACTGTGCGATCCTTGGGCACGATGGTACGATCCTTGAACACGACGGTACGATCCTTGAATTCACAACCGTACGATCCTTGGGCACGATGGTACGATCCTTGAATGCGACGGTACGATCCTTGAACGCGATGGTAGGACTCTTAAACACGACGGTACGATCCGTAAGCATGACGGCACGATTATCAAGCAAGACGGTACAACCCTCCAGAGATGACAGCCTGGCCTTTATCACTGCCTTTTAGAGTTACACAAAGGACTTAACTATTACGCCTAAGGGTCGTAACGTCGTTGCTTAAGCAGGTAATATGGTAGCGTCTGCTTGCCACCAGAGCAACACGGAGAGGGGGGGCTGCAGCTAATATCAAAGATTAATAACTTTTATAATGGATGGAAATAGTCTCTCTGCAGTATGAAAAAAATAAATAAAGATATAATGAACAGTGAGTCACGACAGCTTGTGGCAGAAAGAAAGGGGAAAAAGTGTGTGTGTGTGTGTGTGTGTGTGTGTGTGTGTGTGTGGGTAAGAGGGGTAGGTGGATTTGGCAGAGTAAGCTGCCAGCTGGAACTCGTTCGTCACATTAGGTGGTTGCCACTAGTACAGGTGGTCGTGGTCGACGATGAGAGGGCTGGCGAGGGTAAACTGATGGACGACCGAATGGACGACGGCGGTCGTGGTGGGAAGTTATGAACGAACGTATTTAGCCACCGTATGACGTCAGAGGCATGGGCTGCCTGACAAACCCAACTTTAAGCTGAACTGCCTCGCGCTAAGGCCGAAGGGCCTGTAAATCACTACTACCCACCCCCCCGGGGGGAAGAAAATGCCGAACCTACAAAGCCTGTCCTCCGGTAAGTCTTCAAAACATTCCCGTCAATGTCCACCCAAATGTTCCTCGCTACTCCTGGTTGTGATGCTTAGAAACGTCGTCAGCGAATGGCAAGCGTTTCTCCCAGTGCCTCAGACCAACTGAGGAAGACTATGCAACCTTTGAGCAAGACGGTGCGACCCCTCGGGTATGATGACCTGGCCGTATTACCTGGTCATTAAGGGGTCAGGTCAGATTTCCCCCAAAGATACCCAAGGGTCATATCGTCGTGCTTAAGGGGGCGACTTCTTAAACACTTCCGCCTCCATTTCTGTACGTACAAGTGAGGTGTGGCCACATTTCTGTCCATACAAGCGAGGTGTGGCCAGGTATAAGGCGGTCCAGCTAGGCCACGGGGTATACGCAAGCTGTATCAGTGTACATGGTGTACCCGCAAGTTCCTGATGGCCAAGACATCCCTCGTCCCCCAAACTCTCTACACCAGTAACAGTGTGTCAAGGCACTGGGGAATCTTCAACGGGACACGACAGCGTTACCACTGCTCCAGGGAAGGCAAAGACTGGCCATCAGAGACAAGTGGGCGAGCCATGAAAAGATCTGGTGAATGTAACTCAGCGTCTGATACGTACCTACATAATACGTCATACTGTAAATAAGCAACATAGCCTTTTTTTACACACATAATACATCCAAAGTCAATCACTTATGATGAAGTTCGATGACTCTCCACACAATCTTCAGTCATCTATCACTACAACTGCACGGAGATCGATTACAACACAACAGCTTATAGTTCATGCCACCACCTCACACAGCTAGCGGCGATGTTGAAAATCGTCAGCATAAATTTCCAGATTTCCCGGAGAACACATCGTACCGAATAAACCGAATAGCCTATTCCTGATCTCAGGAATCCGGCGTTGGCACAGGGCCGGCCGGCGCAGAGTGCCAAAAATAGCAGACCGTGATTTTATTGAAGAGATAACTTTAGAGAGGCGGCCAAGCATGCAAGGCTGTGAGTGATGAGCCAGTGAGGGTGGCTGTAGCGAGGGGAGGAGGAGGAGGAGGAGGAGGAGGGCGGGCCTCCTAGATGGGCGGCCGTCCACCGCTGGTCTTCTGAGTGGGCGGAGAAGGAGACTGAGAATCAGTCGCCCTCTTGAAAGGGCAAGGGGAGAGGCCTTCTACAGTAGGCATGGGTGTGGTGTCCTCTTAAGCAAGTGACAGGGGGGGGGAAACCTTGTGAGAAGGTCTGCCAAAGGTTACCATCACGAACCCATACTAAAAAGTTCTAAACGACACACGATATCTCCAATCCTCACCAGAAACATATTGCACCACTCACCCTCCCTGTAACCTATTCCTATATCCCCAGCTTGGCAATAAGTCACGATCCAGAGGGGGGTGTTCCCAGCCCTACCAAAGTGAACGTCTATATATAAACCAGCTACATTCTCTCCCAGGATAAATCACATTTCCCAGTATGAAGGAAATGCGGACTCTGCACGCACCAGTCACAAACAGAATCATGGATCCATGGCGGTAACTTGCCCATATGACACTAAGGATACCCCTACATCACAAGACCTCCGCACCACCTGCACTAGCCACCTACACCGTCAACCCTTAACCCATACCGTAATGACGTACGCCACGCGGTAATTGGCCCACACCGAGCACATCTCCAGTTAACCTGCCAACAATAAGCCAACGCTTCAATCAAACAAAGTCAACAAACACTTCATAAGAAGAGAGGCAAACATCCCACAACACAGCAACAGCCCAAGTCAATTCATCATCTAAAACCAACGAGGTAAAAAAAAAAAAAGGATTGTACCTCATACAGGAACAAACGTTTAACACACGCCACAACAGAATGCGTTTAACCCACTCACTAAAGTTTCAAACCACCACACAAAAAATGTAACCTACTCTACAACAGAAAGAGTTAAATCCATACAACAATTAACGTTTAACTCACCACATAAAAGGAAACAATAAACCCACATCACAACAGAAAAACATTTAACTCTACTATTACAAAAAAACGCTGAACTCATAGCACAAGATAAAACGTTTAACCTGTACCACATTTGGAAACGTTTAACAATATCACGAGAGAAAACATTTAACTAAAGATAAAAAGTTTAGTGAAGTTTTATACTATGACAGAAAACGCTTAATCCACACCACGAGAAGACAATTAATAAAAGACTCAACAAACGGTCACCCATCACAGAACAAACGTTTAACACATGGTACACCAACAAACGTTGACCAACACCACAACAGCGAACTCTTAACCCACACTTTCTGAATTAGCGTTCAACCTACGTCTACTGCAACTCAACCTACCAGAAGAAAAATTATATATATATATATATATATATATATATATATATATATATATATATATATATATATATATATATATAATTAGGCGCTTCCCATGACCTGACCTCCAGCAGATAACCTCGTCACAGGTCTCCTGTTATCTTTCCGTGTCCTGACCCCCAGCAGATAACCACATCATAGACAATCAGGTCTGTTATCTTCCAATGTACTGACCCCCAGCAGATAACCACTCATAGACAATCAGGTCTGTTATCTTCCAATGTACTGACCCCAGCAGATAACCACATCATAGACAATCAGGTCTGTTATCTTCCAATGTACTGACCCACAGCAGATAACCACATCATAGACCATCAGGTCTGTTATCTTCCAATGTACTGACCCCCAGCAGATAACCACATCATAGACAATCAGGTCTGTTATCTTCCAATGTACTGACCCCCAGCAGATAACCACATCATAGACAATCAGGTCTGTTATCTTCCAATGTACTGACCCCCAGCAGATAACCACATCATAGACAATCAGGTCTGTTATCTTCCAATGTACTGACCCCCAGCAGATAACCACATCATAGACAATCAGGTCTGTTATCTTCCAATGTACTGACCCCCAGCAGATAACCACATCATAGACAATCAGGTCTGTTATCTTCCAATGTACTGACCCCCAGCAGATAACCACATCATAGACAATCAGGTCTGTTATCTTCCAATGTACTGACCCCCAGCAGATAACCACATCATAGACAATCAGGTCTGTTATCTTCCAATGTACTGACCCCCAGCAGATAACCACATCATAGACAATCAGGTCTGTTATCTTCCAATGTACTGACCCCCAGCAGATAACCACATCATAGACAATCAGGTCTGTTATCTTCCAATGTACTGACCCCCAGCAGATAACCACATCATAGACAATCAGGTCTGTTATCTTCCAATGTACTGACCCCCAGCAGATAACCACATCATAGACAATCAGGTCTGTTATCTTCCAATGTACTGACCCCCAGCAGATAACCACATCATAGACAATCAGGTCTGTTATCTTCCAATGTACTGACCCCCAGCAGATAACCACATCATAGACAATCAGGTCTGTTATCTTCCAATGTACTGACCCCCAGCAGATAACCACATCATAGACAATCAGGTCTGTTATCTTCCAATGTACTGACCCCCAGCAGATAACCACATCATAGACAATCAGGTCTGTTATCTTCCAATGTACTGACCCCCAGCAGATAACCACATCATAGACAATCAGGTCTGTTATCTTCCAATGTACTGACCCCCAGCAGATAACCACATCATAGACAATCAGGTCTGTTATCTTCCAATGTACTGACCCCCAGCAGATAACCACATCATAGACAATCAGGTCTGTTATCTTCCAATGTACTGACCCCCAGCAGATAACCACATCATAGACAATCAGGTCTGTTATCTTCCAATGTACTGACCCCCAGCAGATAACCACATCATAGACAATCAGGTCTGTTATCTTCCAATGTACTGACCCCCAGCAGATAACCACATCATAGACAATCAGGTCTGTTATCTTCCAATGTACTGACCCCCAGCAGATAACCACATCATAGACAATCAGGTCTGTTATCTTCCAATGTACTGACCCCCAGCAGATAACCACATCATAGACAATCAGGTCTGTTATCTTCCAATGTACTGACCCCCAGCAGATAACCACATCATAGACAATCAGGTCTGTTATCTTCCAATGTACTGACCCCCAGCAGATAACCACATCATAGACAATCAGGTCTGTTATCTTCCAATGTACTGACCCCCAGCAGATAACCACATCATAGACAATCAGGTCTGTTATCTTCCAATGTACTGACCCCCAGCAGATAACCACATCATAGACAATCAGGTCTGTTATCTTCCAATGTACTGACCCCCAGCAGATAACCACATCATAGACAATCAGGTCTGTTATCTTCCAATGTACTGACCCCCAGCAGATAACCACATCATAGACAATCAGGTCTGTTATCTTCCAATGTACTGACCCCCAGCAGATAACCACATCATAGACAATCAGGTCTGTTATCTTCCAATGTACTGACCCCCAGCAGATAACCACATCATAGACAATCAGGTCTGTTATCTTCCAATGTACTGACCCCCAGCAGATAACCACATCATAGACAATCAGGTCTGTTATCTTCCAATGTACTGACCCCCAGCAGATAACCACATCATAGACAATCAGGTCTGTTATCTTCCAATGTACTGACCCCCAGCAGATAACCACATCATAGACAATCAGGTCTGTTATCTTCCAATGTACTGACCCCCAGCAGATAACCACATCATAGACAATCAGGTCTGTTATCTTCCAATGTACTGACCCCCAGCAGATAACCACATCATAGACAATCAGGTCTGTTATCTTCCAATGTACTGACCCCCAGCAGATAACCACATCATAGACAATCAGGTCTGTTATCTTCCAATGTACTGACCCCCAGCAGATAACCACATCATAGACAATCAGGTCTGTTATCTTCCAATGTACTGACCCCCAGCAGATAACCACATCATAGACAATCAGGTCTGTTATCTTCCAATGTACTGACCCCCAGCAGATAACCACATCATAGACAATCAGGTCTGTTATCTTCCAATGTACTGACCCCCAGCAGATAACCACATCATAGACAATCAGGTCTGTTATCTTCCAATGTACTGACCCCCAGCAGATAACCACATCATAGACAATCAGGTCTGTTATCTTCCAATGTACTGACCCCCAGCAGATAACCACATCATAGACAATCAGGTCTGTTATCTTCCAATGTACTGACCCCCAGCAGATAACCACATCATAGACAATCAGGTCTGTTATCTTCCAATGTACTGACCCCCAGCAGATAACCACATCATAGACAATCAGGTCTGTTATCTTCCAATGTACTGACCCCCAGCAGATAACCACATCATAGACAATCAGGTCTGTTATCTTCCAATGTACTGACCCCCAGCAGATAACCACATCATAGACAATCAGGTCTGTTATCTTCCAATGTACTGACCCCCAGCAGATAACCACATCATAGACAATCAGGTCTGTTATCTTCCAATGTACTGACCCCCAGCAGATAACCACATCATAGACAATCAGGTCTGTTATCTTCCAATGTACTGACCCCCAGCAGATAACCACATCATAGACAATCAGGTCTGTTATCTTCCAATGTACTGACCCCCAGCAGATAACCACATCATAGACAATCAGGTCTGTTATCTTCCAATGTACTGACCCCCAGCAGATAACCACATCATAGACAATCAGGTCTGTTATCTTCCAATGTACTGACCCCCAGCAGATAACCACATCATAGACAATCAGGTCTGTTATCTTCCAATGTACTGACCCCCAGCAGATAACCACATCATAGACAATCAGGTCTGTTATCTTCCAATGTACTGACCCCCAGCAGATAACCACATCATAGACAATCAGGTCTGTTATCTTCCAATGTACTGACCCCCAGCAGATAACCACATCATAGACAATCAGGTCTGTTATCTTCCAATGTACTGACCCCCAGCAGATAACCACATCATAGACAATCAGGTCTGTTATCTTCCAATGTACTGACCCCCAGCAGATAACCACATCATAGACAATCAGGTCTGTTATCTTCCAATGTACTGACCCCCAGCAGATAACCACATCATAGACAATCAGGTCTGTTATCTTCCAATGTACTGACCCCCAGCAGATAACCACATCATAGACAATCAGGTCTGTTATCTTCCAATGTACTGACCCCCAGCAGATAACCACATCATAGACAATCAGGTCTGTTATCTTCCAATGTACTGACCCCCAGCAGATAACCACATCATAGACAATCAGGTCTGTTATCTTCCAATGTACTGACCCCCAGCAGATAACCACATCATAGACAATCAGGTCTGTTATCTTCCAATGTACTGACCCCCAGCAGATAACCACATCATAGACAATCAGGTCTGTTATCTTCCAATGTACTGACCCCCAGCAGATAACCACATCATAGACAATCAGGTCTGTTATCTTCCAATGTACTGACCCCCAGCAGATAACCACATCATAGACAATCAGGTCTGTTATCTTCCAATGTACTGACCCCCAGCAGATAACCACATCATAGACAATCAGGTCTGTTATCTTCCAATGTACTGACCCACAGCAGATAACCACATCATAGACAATCAGGTCTGTTATCTTCCAATGTACTGACCCCCAGCAGATAACCACATCATAGACAATCAGGTCTGTTATCTTCCAATGTACTGACCCCCAGCAGATAACCACATCATAGACAATCAGGTCTGTTATCTTCCAATGTACTGACCCCCAGCAGATAACCACATCATAGACAATCAGGTCTGTTATCTTCCAATGTACTGACCCCCAGCAGATAACCACATCATAGACAATCAGGTCTGTTATCTTCCAATGTACTGACCCCCAGCAGATAACCACATCATAGACAATCAGGTCTGTTATCTTCCAATGTACTGACCCCCAGCAGATAACCACATCATAGACAATCAGGTCTGTTATCTTCCAATGTACTGACCCCCAGCAGATAACCACATCATAGACAATCAGGTCTGTTATCTTCCAATGTACTGACCCCCAGCAGATAACCACATCATAGACAATCAGGTCTGTTATCTTCCAATGTACTGACCCCCAGCAGATAACCACATCATAGACAATCAGGTCTGTTATCTTCCAATGTACTGACCCCCAGCAGATAACCACATCATAGACAATCAGGTCTGTTATCTTCCAATGTACTGACCCCCAGCAGATAACCACATCATAGACAATCAGGTCTGTTATCTTCCAATGTACTGACCCCCAGCAGATAACCACATCATAGACAATCAGGTCTGTTATCTTCCAATGTACTGACCCCCAGCAGATAACCACATCATAGACAATCAGGTCTGTTATCTTCCAATGTACTGACCCCCAGCAGATAACCACATCATAGACAATCAGGTCTGTTATCTTCCAATGTACTGACCCCCAGCAGATAACCACATCATAGACAATCAGGTCTGTTATCTTCCAATGTACTGACCCCCAGCAGATAACCACATCATAGACAATCAGGTCTGTTATCTTCCAATGTACTGACCCCCAGCAGATAACCACATCATAGACAATCAGGTCTGTTATCTTCCAATGTACTGACCCCCAGCAGATAACCACATCATAGACAATCAGGTCTGTTATCTTCCAATGTACTGACCCCCAGCAGATAACCACATCATAGACAATCAGGTCTGTTATCTTCCAATGTACTGACCCCCAGCAGATAACCACATCATAGACAATCAGGTCTGTTATCTTCCAATGTACTGACCCCCAGCAGATAACCACATCATAGACAATCAGGTCTGTTATCTTCCAATGTACTGACCCCCAGCAGATAACCACATCATAGACAATCAGGTCTGTTATCTTCCAATGTACTGACCCCCAGCAGATAACCACATCATAGACAATCAGGTCTGTTATCTTCCAATGTACTGACCCCCAGCAGATAACCACATCATAGACAATCAGGTCTGTTATCTTCCAATGTACTGACCCCCAGCAGATAACCACATCATAGACAATCAGGTCTGTTATCTTCCAATGTACTGACCCCCAGCAGATAACCACATCATAGACAATCAGGTCTGTTATCTTCCAATGTACTGACCCCCAGCAGATAACCACATCATAGACAATCAGGTCTGTTATCTTCCAATGTACTGACCCCCAGCAGATAACCACATCATAGACAATCAGGTCTGTTATCTTCCAATGTACTGACCCCCAGCAGATAACCACATCATAGACAATCAGGTCTGTTATCTTCCAATGTACTGACCCCCAGCAGATAACCACATCATAGACAATCAGGTCTGTTATCTTCCAATGTACTGACCCCCAGCAGATAACCACATCATAGACAATCAGGTCTGTTATCTTCCAATGTACTGACCCCCAGCAGATAACCACATCATAGACAATCAGGTCTGTTATCTTCCAATGTACTGACCCCCAGCAGATAACCACATCATAGACAATCAGGTCTGTTATCTTCCAATGTACTGACCCCCAGCAGATAACCACATCATAGACAATCAGGTCTGTTATCTTCCAATGTACTGACCCCCAGCAGATAACCACATCATAGACAATCAGGTCTGTTATCTTCCAATGTACTGACCCCCAGCAGATAACCACATCATAGACAATCAGGTCTGTTATCTTCCAATGTACTGACCCCCAGCAGATAACCACATCATAGACAATCAGGTCTGTTATCTTCCAATGTACTGACCCCCAGCAGATAACCACATCATAGACAATCAGGTCTGTTATCTTCCAATGTACTGACCCCCAGCAGATAACCACATCATAGACAATCAGGTCTGTTATCTTCCAATGTACTGACCCCCAGCAGATAACCACATCATAGACAATCAGGTCTGTTATCTTCCAATGTACTGACCCCCAGCAGATAACCACATCATAGACAATCAGGTCTGTTATCTTCCAATGTACTGACCCCCAGCAGATAACCACATCATAGACAATCAGGTCTGTTATCTTCCAATGTACTGACCCCCAGCAGATAACCACATCATAGACAATCAGGTCTGTTATCTTCCAATGTACTGACCCCCAGCAGATAACCACATCATAGACAATCAGGTCTGTTATCTTCCAATGTACTGACCCCCAGCAGATAACCACATCATAGACAATCAGGTCTGTTATCTTCCAATGTACTGACCCCCAGCAGATAACCACATCATAGACAATCAGGTCTGTTATCTTCCAATGTACTGACCCCCAGCAGATAACCACATCATAGACAATCAGGTCTGTTATCTTCCAATGTACTGACCCCCAGCAGATAACCACATCATAGACAATCAGGTCTGTTATCTTCCAATGTACTGACCCCCAGCAGATAACCACATCATAGACAATCAGGTCTGTTATCTTCCAATGTACTGACCCCCAGCAGATAACCACATCATAGACAATCAGGTCTGTTATCTTCCAATGTACTGACCCCCAGCAGATAACCACATCATAGACAATCAGGTCTGTTATCTTCCAATGTACTGACCCCCAGCAGATAACCACATCATAGACAATCAGGTCTGTTATCTTCCAATGTACTGACCCAACTACATTCATTCAAATATATCAAACTTAGATGTTGGTTAACTGTGCCCGGGTGCACACACACACACACACACACACACACGAATTAGGTTTCCCCTTATATACACTACGTAAGCAAACGACAAAAGACCTTGGCCATACGTAGTTCCCAAAGTAATTAAGTAACCGCGTAGTGTAGCTTGTCTAAGCCTTGTAATATACTCCGTGTTAAACATGTCAGAAGGGAACGATTCA
Source organism: Panulirus ornatus (assembly GCF_036320965.1). Classification (NCBI taxonomy): domain Eukaryota; kingdom Metazoa; phylum Arthropoda; class Malacostraca; order Decapoda; family Palinuridae; genus Panulirus; species Panulirus ornatus. The sequence continues at coordinate 14,753,328 of NC_092234.1, forward strand.
TATGTGACATCTTTCGATAGATGTTACGTCAGCTGTTGTGCGCTAACAAACAAGCTATTCTTTTTTTTTTCCTCGGTTTAAATATCGCTAACAAACAATTTATTCTTTTTTTCCTTGGTTTAAATATCGTGACAGCGAGCAGATGACAACTTGTCATTTCCCTATAGCTCCTTTTATACAATGAAGTGCATGTAATGAGCCGATCCGTCGACCGACAGTGAACGCACACACGACTCCCGTCTAGTGGTAATCAGAACACGATCTAAAACCCGATCTGATGTACTGACCACAGACACGGAGACATAACTTCCCCAGGCACTCAGCATGGGGGAATCGAAGCCCAGCCCCCCCCCCCCCCCCTACATCCTCTGAATACAGTAGGTTGGGAAGATCAGACGACAGGAGCAGAACCCGTCCCACACCCTGTTCACGTGAGGTCGAGGGTATACTAGGGGGGGGGGGGGGGGTGGAGGTCCGTCTATCCCAAATATAATATGGGGGAGAGGGATGTAAACAACGGAGCTCCCTCCATATCCCAGGAATGGGGAAGGGAGGGGAAAGCTCCCATTGTTGCAAAGTTAAGAATGGGATTTTTTTTCTCCCCTCCAAGAGGAGGCTCCATCCTCCATCATAATCCTTAGGGACCACGGAGGATTTGGGGGGAGGGGCTCCGGAGCCCTCCGTCCTTGGTGTGTATGGTGGGGGTGGGGTTGGGAATCAGCATTCCCCCGCGCTAGGATTGGGCAGGGGGACCACGGGAGTGCGTGGGACAACCGCCCTGCATGCTAAGGTGGTAGAGGAGGTGGGGGATCCCTCTCTCCATCCTGAGGTTGTGGGGTTTGTAGATATGGAGGGGGTGGGATGGGAAGGGAAGTCCAACCCAATCTTGGGAGTGCACAGACGATACCGATCCCGGGACAGAGCCTCCTAACCTCCTGGGATTATGGGGAGAGAAGCGTTTCCCCCCTTCCCCTATTCTGGGATGATGGAGCCAGGGGGTATGGAGGAGAGATACTGAGATGGTTGCACCCTTCCCCTCGACCATTCTTACACCACGAGGCACTGGGGTATAAAGGAGGGGTTCTGGGATGGATGGGCTGCAGGGGAGCCCAATATCCTGGCAGTGCTGAGAACGGGACCCACCCATTGTCATTGGGGGGTAATGGGGTGGAGGAGCTACCCTCCCCTTGTAAGTAGGGTTGGGGAGAGGGCAGAAGCTTGGACCTCCCCCCCCCCCATCTCACCCTAGAACAGAAAGGCAGGGGGGGGGGGGTGACGGAGACCCAGAGGCGACCTTAGCTTCATAAAGTCTGGGGTCCCGTCCTGACGGCCTTCCAAACTCCCTTTTTCTAAACATTCGAGGAACACGTCAAACAGACGTTCCTGCTAAGCACATTCAACTTACATCAATAACACGCATGTTCAACATGTTTCATACATCGAATTTAATTCTCTATATATAGTTTGCTGCCCTGAAGCGCCTTAGCAAGATAACACCAGCAAGAGACGACTGAATCTTCCAGGAAATTAAAAAAATCCTCGTTCTACTCCTCCTCCTGTCCCTACATTTAGAAAGTAATAGCACAGAAGGGAGAGGATTTTCAGCCCCGTCCCTCTTAGACGCCTTCTACGACACACAAAAGATAGGTATGTGCAATTGTTTCTCACCTGTCCCAGAATCAACAATGAAATCATACAAGGAAAACATCAATACAGAAACAATTCATCATTCACATTAAGACATCACACTGGCCTGGCGTGAGTCATACTGTCCACCTGAATATCTGAGTGATGAAGTTTACATCTCAAACCTTCGTAACTTGATCCTTTCGTACCTTCAATAACACCCTCAACATATACTGGCTGATCCCTATAACACGCAAGAAACACCCGCTTGTCAGTCGCTAAACGATCCTTTAGGACAATCCAAACCCCTAATTCTTTGGTTCTAGATCCCTATTCACACTCACGAACCACTAACGCCACCCTACAACCCCAACTAACAACTTCGAGGACTTCAACCCCTCCCCCCCCATAACACCGCCATGGGCAAGCTTCACACGAGGTCAAAGCTCAAAAATCTCGACCGGAAGTCACCTCATTAGCAAGCGTTAATTTACCTCGTACTGAACGCTCCTCATAAACCTTTACCTCAGAAAAAAAAAAGATGAAAAGAAAAAGCCCACGATAAAATTGATGCTCATTAAGTAAACTAACGGGAGTGACAGCTTTCCTCATTAATAGGCACAGTCATAATAATTCAAGGAACTTGTCCTGAAAAACACGATGGTCTTACAACTGTACTGAATATAAACAAAAATAAATCGACATGGAAAAGGTTCAGATCATATAGAGAAAAAAAAATCTACTGTTTACCGAAAACTCAAAAGAAGGAAAATTACATTTCAATGAAAATATAGTTGAAATAAAAAAAAACACCGTACACCAAATAACACAACAAAGTTCGAAAAGAAAAAAAGAAAAAAAATTAAAAAAATTTAAAATACCTAGGTTTGTATGCATATCAAGATTCCTTGAAAATTATTCAGCATTCAAATTAGATTATAAATATACGGGGGGGGAGAAATATGATAAAGAAAGGACACTGCCGAAGACATCAAAGCACGGAGGATGAACTAAGAAAATCAATTAACGGATACTAACGTAGGCCAGAAGACAAACGATAAAATTAAACGAAAAAATAAAGTAAGAGTCGGACTGAAATGGAAAACATGTGACGGCTTAAAAAGATAAAAAAAAAAAAAAAATCCGCAGCCCGAAGACAAAGAAAACAGGATACCCGACTGAAAAAAATCAAAGCCCAATAATTCAACGGAAAAAAAAAGACCGCTGGAAACAGGAAACCCGAGACAATTGAGGGAAAAAAGTGATGACAAGAGAAAAACCAGCAGATAAATGAAGACAAAGACCAGGCCGACTAAAGACTGCTCCAAAAAAAACACACAAGGAAACAAGACTTGACTTACGGAGAAACAGACGCTACACCAAGCATGGAAGCAGAATCAGCCGAGAAAGAATACTTTTGGATGACTAACCAAAGTACATACTCGGGTAACCAAACCTCAGGAATGAGGCAAAACGATTACAATTAAAAGAAAGAACTCACAGAAAATAGTATCCTCAAAATGATTCTTATGGATGACAAGAACAGCCTCTGCACAAAAAAAAAAAAAAAATGAAAGGAAATGACCACGGGTGAAAGTTTGAATGCAGCGACAGTGACTCCCTCGTCAATAATGGTTGGCTGGCGTGTAGCGGCATGACTTCCCCGTCAACACTGGTTGGCTGGCGTGTAGCGGCAGACTCCCGTCAGCAATGGTTGGCTGGCGTGTAGCGGCAGTGACTTCCCCGTCAACAATGGTTGGCTTGCGTGTAGCGGCATACTTCCCCGTCAACACTGGATGTCTGGCGTGCACCGGCAGCAACTCACCCGTCAATACTGGTTAGCTGGTGTATGGTGGCAGTGATCTCGTCAAAAATGGTTGGCTAGTGTGTTGCAGCAGTGACTCCCCCGTCAAAAATGGTTGGTTGGCGTGTGGCGGCAGTGACCCCCGTCAAAAATGGTTGGCTGGTGTGTTGCAGCAGTACTCTCCATCAACAACGGTTGGTTTGCGTGTAGCGGCAGTCGCTCCCCCGTCAACATTCGGTAGCAGGTGTTCCGGGAACCGTCAATACTTGCCATGTCCAGGAACCAGCACAGCCTCACCCCTAGCATCGTCACCAGCAGCGGTGGCAAGTAACGAATTACTGTAGCTTTCGGTCGTTATCTTAATTACGTTGATTATTTATGGATTATCTTTCATTCTTACACAATTGCATTATCTGGAAAAAAAATTATACGTCTATTCGACATCAGTTTCTTTTGATCTGGAGGACTCATCACTTTGCTAGTGGGATGGGAGGTGGCTCGGTCAATGTGGATACATTTCCAGCGACGTGACGCGGGTGGAGTGTAGCAATATATAACCAAACTTGACTCCATCCCAAAAGCAGCAAGTAACAAGACAAGCGAAAAAAAAAAATATCAAGTAAACGATACTTCTGAAAGTGCTCAAGTAACAGTAGTATACATTCGACGTACGCGAGTAAAAGTCATATCTGTTAGAGTAAGGAGGTAATCCTCTCGTGTTCTACACACCAGACTGTCTCCCTCGTGTGGTGAGAGTCATTCATTCCCAAGCCAACCACGTCACAAACCGCTGTCCTCGCCGCCCCCACCCCGCTTCACTCTCGAACCACCGCTCTCACACCAACGCCACCAACCACAACAACGATCGACATCGACCACGACCTTACACACACACACACCACTATCTTTCACTACCCCCCTAGCTAGGACCATGATCTCTCATACAACTTAACAAAACATCTAAACACCCTAACAACTCAACTACCGACCATACCATCACTAAAATATATAAACGATGAAAATGTCACCAAACCTCAAGAGATCTAACCAAGCTAGTCCAGTCACTCTGAGTTCCGAGCCGTCGAACTGCAGACAAGTTACGTCATCACACAGTCGCACTGCTGGACTGGAACGACAGTTACATAATACTTCCACCATCGCTATCATTTCCAGCCAAATGCCGACAAGGACGTCATGATGTGTGTCATACCATCATATTCTTATGCAGACTGAGAGTCCCTTAGGCCTGCAGCTTCCATCATCGAACCTTTTTGGCGTCTGGGTGAACATGGCAATCATCGTACATCGGGGAGCCCGAGAGCCACATCGTTACTGTCGATCGATCGCGCGGTTGCCATATCACCACCACCAACAGAATTCTCAGAGGGTGTGGAGCGGGGTTAGTGTCACCTAGCGTCGACAAAACTGGCTTGCCGTTTACTCACCCACACACATGATCCACACCTGACATAGTGAGAGTGTCGGAACGGCGCGGGAAAACTCTCCCCGCCCTCCTTCCCATGCCGTCCACACCCCTTCCATATGATCACCACAATCACTCGTTCCGTCGGGTGTTACGCTAGTAACCCTCTCTCCCTCCCTCCCCTTGTACTTGGGACTTGGCCTCCAAGTAGCAGCGGCAGTAGGGAAGGAGCGGACCGACAGTGAAGGGGGAGAAATCTAAGCCAACGGTACAGGCAGTGTGAGAAGCCTGACCACCACAACAAGCAGGCCGGGTGTGAGAGGTTCGACATCCCTCTAGTGGGCCACTGACCCACCACCTCCCAACCCCCGAGACACGCCAATGCCGCAGCAGCAGACAACCCCTGGAGCATTACGGAACGATACTTGAACATGATGTCAATCCTGGTTATCATAGCCTGGCCTCTGACCTGACTATTAAGGTCTGGGTCATAAATACTCATGAGTCGTAACGTCGTGCTCAAGGATCGTACCGTCGTGCTCAAAGGCCGTATCGCTGTGCTCAAGAGGTTAGCACAATCACCCCCAACACAAGACAATCCACCTACCCCCAGCCAAGCACTCCAAAACAATACGATACGTCCCACTGAACCCTTGGTATTCCACATAACAGATCCCCAGTTTAACACCATTTTCACAATGGATTACTAGACTCTATTACAGAACAAATGAGTGCAATATATATATATATATATATATATATATATATATATATATATATATATATATATATATATATATATATCTTGGAAAGGATCACAATTTTGCTCGTGATCAAGATATTCCAAAGAGTCCACGGGGAAAATGAAACACTTATCGTGTTTCATTTTTCCCTGTGGACTCAGGAATACACACACACACACACACACACATATATATATATCCTCACCTGGCCCCCTCTGTTCCTTCTTTTGGAAAATTAAAAAAAAAACGAGAGGGGAGGATTTCCAGCCCCCCGCTCCCTCCCCTTTTAGTCGCCTTCTACGACAAGCAGGGAATACGTGGGAAGTATTCTTAATCCCCTATCCCCAGGGATAATATATATATATATATATATATATATATATATATATATATATATATATATATATATATATATATTGATAGATAGATAACCGTACATCAATATCGGATGATGGTAGCGAGACCCACACTGTCTAGGGACGGACATGACGTGCACAATATACTTCCTTATATTAACCTCTTGAGAACGATGGTTCAACACTTAAGCAAGATGACCTGGGCATTTCACCAGACCGTTGAGGGTCAAGCCATGGGCCACCACACCCAATGGTCATCCTGTCGTGGTCAAGGGGTTACACGTTATAAGACAAATCTGATACAGCGACAGTATCAAAACGACAGTGCAGCCAGGTGCCACAACGCAGTACACGCCCGGCTAAACAAAACTTCGGTAAAGGTTGAGCGCATACCACAACCCATTTAGTTATAGGCCACACGTGCATTACTTATGGGCTGTTGCCTGGGTGAGCCCAGCCCAACCAACGACCCACCTGCCTACTACTACACCCTCAGCACTACCGCGCACCACACACATGATCCTTACCCATAAATCCCAGCGGCAGGAGGTCTGGAAGGAGGATGACATCCAATGGTACGAAGGTCACATTCCAAGAAGTAGCATTTGTAAAGACCTCTACACTGAAACCCCAACAGTTCCAGTAACTCCCACCCCCCACCACACACACACACACACACACACACACACACACACACACACATACACACATCTCCCACTCTTATGAACCAATCTAGCCGCAGGACCATCAAATCTACGTAATTCCGGAATCTTTTCCACGGTTTTAAAAGGGGATACCATAACTGTAGAGCGTGTATTCTGCGCCAGCGGGCCTCGTCTCTCAAATCCCGTCAGAAACAAAGAAGGGTATGATCATTAGCTCCCTAACTAGTTAGAATGGGTTAACAAGGAATCTTACATATCAAGTAAAAGCGAGGGAGGAACCCTTATCTCAATACCTAGACATAGCCACATATGCTCATGTTGGCCACAGTAGTACATCACCGGCAACAACCACCACAATCAACATCACCTGTTCACCATCAACATCACCACACACTGTTCCTCACTTCCCACATCTGGTGCAGCCACCGTCATTATAATGAATGATTTTCACAGGTGTTCTAAAACGCTGTCACCTGTGCACCACCAACAGCACCTGTCCATGAAGAACTTCCGCCACAGGTGATGTAAACGCTGCCACTTCTACAGCATCAGCACTCGCCTATACTACCGACGCTTGCCAGAGGTGCCCCTTAAGGGTGTACAATAGTGCCAACTGTTCACTATCTACATCTGTACTCCCCCTGTGCCTGTTCATTACTACCAACACACACATGTGGCCATCTCCTAACCCCCCAATCAGACATGAGTGTGGAGCCATGTATCACCTGTGGACCAATATGCACACCATTACAAGTCACTAACTGCCAAACGCAGCGAAACGCTTCAACTTAAACCCTTTTTAACGTGACGATGAGACCCTCCTTGGACACGATGGCACATCGTGCTCCAGAGTCGTACCGCCGTGTTAAGGATCGTACCACCAAGGTGCTCGAGGATCGTGCCGCCAGGCTCAACGAACGTACTACCATCGTCCTCAAGATACTGTTACAGTTATGCTCAAGAATCGTACCGTCGTGCCCAAGGGCTCTTAACCTTGGGGAGGTGCACCTTCAGGAGTTCCAGCTTCATTAAATCCATCCAATGTTATTGCCCGTGTTATGGCCACGAGCACATACTCGTGGACGCTAGCCTTCAAGCTAGTTCCCGCAGCGTGACTCTTAATCAAACCTTTACTTATTGTCTGTGTGTGTGTGTGTACGTATATATATATATATATATATATATATATATATATATATATATATATATATATATATATATATATATATATATATATATAATGGTATTTATTTAATCTTGCTTGTCACTTCTTAACTTCCAGGAAACTATCATTGTCATGCATAAGAACAGGTCAGGAGGAAATGTGGAAGTGGAGTAGTAATGGGAGGAACAGAGAAGGAGACAGTGGGTGATGAAGTCAGGAAACTCGTCTAAAGGCTCAAGAGAAAACGAAAAGAATCGAGCATAAGAGCAAGACCCTTGACTGATAAGGCCTAAAGCCCTAAACTTTAGCATGAGACGGTACAACCACTGTGTGTGTGGAGCACGACTGTACAACCGTTTGGTATAATGGCCTAACCTCTGAAGCACGGTGGTGCTGCGACCCTTTGGGTTTGATGGGCTAATCTTCGAGGCATGATAATACGACTCCTAGGTATGATGGGCTTGGCTGTGGAGCACGACCGTACGATCCCTGGGTATGATACAGTGAACTTTGATTCACAGGCAATGCCATCAAATCCACGGGTCGTGCTCAAGGTCTTACTTCTAGTGAAAGACCAGTTATTCATGGCACTATCAAACGAGAGGTGTGCTCTATTCCCACAAGCAACTGTTTGTGATGACCTTACGATAAGTACAATACTACACCTGCTTATTACAGGTACGTACTCATCATACCACTAATTACTTCCTCACAAGGGTCTACTCCACGACCTATACAAGGGGGCAAGCGTTTCTGTATTATTCTCAATACAGATGTGATCTCCCGTCATTATAATGGAACAGGCGTTTTAAAGAGACTGCTCTCTATCATGCATCTAAGGTCACTTCCCTCTCACTGTGTAAAGTCATTCACTGTCAAAAGAGGTGCCACGTTTCGCCTTCTACCCCATAAGTTATTCCTTGCAACACAGCTGTGCTCCTCCTCCCTACCTGTCATTCCTTCTATACCTGGGCATCCCACCAGGGTTAAGTCCTTACCGTACTTCGGTACAATCCTCCGCTATCACCACGTCACTCCTGCTTTTACAAAAAAAAAAAAAAAAAAACCTGCACCACAGTATCCCATTCCCTTGCAACAGATGCTCCAAGCCAATCTATCACAGGTGTTCGCTCCTCCCACTGCCAACTCACTCCCTTCCACTGCGATAAAGCTATTCCACTAACGTCTGCATTCCTGTCTAACCCGCACCTTGTTCCTATAACAGGTGTGCATCCCTTCCCCTATTATAAGTCGTACGTATTACACAGGGCATGCGGTCTTGCGAGACACACGTTGCTCCCTCTGCCGCACCGATGACCGGCAACCCCGAGTCGGCCCGCGACCCGTAACACCTTTTACTTTGGCTATTCAACTTTGCAACCGGACTGAGCAGCGCCGTCCTAAAATCAAAACCTGATCTAATAACGGCAAGACCTGACACCAACGACAGATGATGAACCAGACACTCCACCACCCTTGGCAATAATTCTCGTCAGCTGGAAACTTGGTCGCTGATGTTTACTACCACGGGCGAGTTAACTCGTTATCTCTTAACTAAGGGACGGCGCCTGCAGGTACAGGTACAACATGATGGACGGAGGCTACGTCAGGTTAGACTACTTTAAACACAACCCAACGGAACTTTTAATAACAACAACGGCAACAACAACAACTAATGGTACGAGGATCTCCTATTCCAAGTTCCTGTATCCCGCCGACGACAACACTAGGAAAACTTCTTAGCCAATCAGTTACGAGACGGTGGGAGGCAATCCTCTGGCCCAATCAGGTGGAGGCGCTGACGTCTACACTTCTTGCAATACGTGAGGCGAGCGACCAGCGGGGTACTCCTGTCTCCTGGGTGGGTAACCTCCCTTCCAGGAGGCTCACACCATACCCAGTCCTGACGGTGTATGTGTTATTATGAACGTCCCTCACATCACTTCTTCCTTCTTAACAAAATAATCATCATCGGCTTATTCTCAAGTCAAATAGTCATCCGGTTAATCATATCAAAGTCGACTGTGTTTAATAACTATGTATTACTGGAGGCGGTGGATACCCTCCCAGGTCATCAAAGGCCATAAAAGACTCCTGAGTCCCGGTCGTGTCTGGCAGATCACCACACCCTCACGTTGATCCCCCGTACAACAGGGTACGAACCCCCTGGGTATATCGGCCCTGCCGTAGATCTCTGGACATTCAAGGTCGAGTAGCATCACACCCGAGGGTCGCAAATGCCGCCGTGCTCTAGGGGGTCGGGAAACAAGACTATACGACTCCTCTCCGACTGGGGCTTCCATACTGCGACAAAAGAGCGGGCGGCACTACGTCAACCAAGGAGAGCGACGGCAGTGGGGTGGGCGAGGACAAGAATAACCGAGATAAGATAAGGAGGACGGGTACAGCTGGCACGCTACGAGCAGCACCTCCAGCAGGTTAGGAAGAGAGAACCAGACAAGAACTGGAGGAATGACGCTATGATGAGGAAACAAAGGAAGTAATACAGGGAAAAGACGAGGGAGCGGAATGAAAAACGTAAATGAGAAAAGGGGTGATAACTGGGGAAACGCAACGAATATGGCAAACCTGACGTGGAATAAGGAAAATATTTTTTGACGAGACGAAATTGAGAGAAAGATAAAGAAAACACGACGGGAAGGGTAGCTGAACGGAGAAACGGGAGAGGGAATGCAGCAGAAAGTCGATGTGGACAGGACAGATAACACAAGACTTGATAGTGTATGACTAGACCATGGGCAGAAACCTCAATCATAAATACATCCAAATATGGAGAAGGGACACTAGAGGTAGAGACGAAGATGAGATGTGATGGTCAATGACGAGGTTATCCGCTGGGGTACAGTAACATCATCTAATTATCTATGTAGACAGAGACAGGATAGCCAGCTGGCTACTTCCATAACGTCTAACAAACGATCGAATACAGCCTTATTAGCACACGGCACACGCTTTAAACACATCAACACCTGGAAGACTGTGTGTTGCAGCTACATTCTCAACTCCGCTGGCATTATCCCAACACCCACAAGAACACAACGGCAGGCCTACCGAAACTGCGATCGTGGCGATGGCTTCCGCGAGGAGCTCTTACGTTAACGATGACGCACAGCTTTGAAGGAGCCACCAACCCGTCGAACAAGACGGCCCCATCCTTGAGTTACCACACGGTACCACCACCTGGGGGGTTATATGGCCCAAGCACTTTAACCTCACGGCAAAGGGTCACGTCAAAGGCCAAGCCATGCTCGAGAGAGAAAAGACGACTGCGTTCAAGGGACACGAAGATGAGTGGGTGGACAAATTGTAGTAGAGACAGAGTGAGAACCAAAGAGAAAATAGCGAAGAGATTTCAGGGCGTGGGGCGGGCCCCCACTTGTGAGTCAGACAATGTTCCACCGGTGGGTGGTGGGCCACGGGGGATGCAGACAACCCAAGACCCTGCGGATCCTCCCGGTGGAGTCCACGTGGCGGGGCCGTATTGGCTGGCTGGTCAACCGCGTGTAAACAAATCTCTGATAGCGACCGTCTAAGCCCGGGGGACGGCACCCGGCGCGGCTTGACGGGGTCGAGACCTACACAATGTGCCGTTACGGTCATCCGCAGAAAGGACTTAGAGTGACGTCACTAACGTGACGTCACTCCTGTCTGCCGTGGATGACCATAATGGCGTAACGTACGTACATCCACACCACACCGGCTAGCCTCGCTACGGAGGGATTTGTTTACAAGCCGATGACGGGGCAGCCAATGCCGCCTCGCCACGTGGTCTTACACCCCCCCCCCCCTCCCCCCCTTCCGCTCGTTCATTTACCTCGAGGGGAAAAAGAAGGAAAACAGCAAGAAATGTGGGAACAACATGGGAATAAGAGGATAACAAGTGGAAGAGAGGAAAGGGGTAACAGAGACAGAAACAGGAAAGGGGATAACAAATAGAACCAGAGAGCAGGAAAGCTACGAACGGCAAACTAGGCGGAGAATATCGACTTACAGGGGAGGGGAAATGCGGGGAAGGGACGCGGAACCCGAGGCACGGGAAAGAACAGAGGAAATCCCGGATGACACATATGGCGGAGGGTCGGGGAGGGCTAGGCTAGGTAGGTAGGCAGGCAGGCAGGCGGGTGGGTGGGGAGCAGAGCCCTCCCAGTGCTACTTCTCCTCCTGAGGTACTGCTTCCACTGGAGGTCTGAAGGGATGACCACCCTGCCCAGACTCGGGGCCCCGGGCGGCACTAACACGACGAGTAAACATGGATGGCAGTAAACACGACGCTCCTCCCGCAACCCCAACAATAAATACCTTAACACGTGCAGAGACTTTGAAATTTCTTCTCTTTTTTTTTTCATTTCTCGCATTCAGGAGTACGGTGGAGAGGAATGAGGTGGAAGCGAGAGAGAGAGAGAGAGAGAGAGAGAGAGAGAGAGAGAGAGAGAGAGAGAGAGAGAGAGAGAGAGAGAGAAATGGGTAGACTGGGGGAGAAGTAACCGGGGAAATCAGTGATGCCCATGTTACTGGGAAAGATGGCCATCACTGGAAGACTCAAGTTTGACGTGTGTGTGTGTGTGTGTGTGTGTGTGTGTGTGTGTGTGTGTGTGTGTGCGCGCGCGATAAGCGTGGCACAGGTGGAATGGGCGGGAATGGAAAATAAATGATCTTACTCCTGCGACAGATAACCTGGGTTCAAGCATAAAAAAAAAATGAAATTCAATTTCAATAACAGCGAAGTTTTACTACATCGGTGGTGGCAACACAAGCAACAGCACGAATTCAGTCGCGCTACTACACATGTTAAACACGGAAAAAGACGTTGGTGTAATGGCCTCCAAATAATCTACAGTTACCTGGACACTTGAACAGGATATCTAAGGCAAACATAGTTGTACGATTCATATATAAAGACGAGGGACGTAAAATATGGGTAACTAATGTTTTTTTTTTTCTCTACAGATCACAGTTACATTCCCCTTGGTAAACAGGGTTCAGATTCGCTCACCCTACATAAACAAAAGACAAGAAATAATTCCTCTGACAGCCGACTTCGCGCCTCAAACTTGAGGAAAAAGATGAGGTTAAGAGGTTAAAGAAGTGGTTTGTTAAAGGTATTCACGACTGACTATCCAAGACCATTCACGACTATCCAAGACCATGGAGATCTTGATGCACAGAAGCTCTCAAGGACTAGATACGTCTAATTACACACGAAGCAAAAGATACAAACTTGTGGGTAAACCATTCCCCTGAGAAGGGAGCGAAACGCTTTTTTTTTTTCTTTTCACAAGGCTTAACAGACGGAATGACTAACCAATCAACTCAACATACGGAATGATTAAACAATCGTAGCAGACGAAGACAGTGCCATGGATATATTTAAGAACACACCTCTCAAATACTTTCAAATCCGCGGCCGGCATTAACTGCGTATTTTTCCCTGTGTCATCCGTTTGTTTTCCTAGTCTTACATCAGGGATCTCTGGGCTTCTGATCTCTCCCAGTATCACAAACAGCCATAAGAAGTACCCGACAGCACGCTGCTCTTAGATCTTCGTATTCTATGTCGTACGAGGAGTGTGGGGTAGAAGCAACGGCCGGAGGGGAAGACTGGAGTAATTCTGCTCAGGTCAGTAGAACATCAGCAGCAGCAGCAGCTGGACTAGACCGATGATGATGATGCTGCTGCTGCAGCACACGATCAGCGGGGCGGTCCGCCTGAACCCTCCCTCACTCCCTCCCTCCCCGCAGGGATTCCCCACCCTTCACACCCACCACTCCCTCCCTCCTGCCTGCACGCGCCCCTCCCCCACCACTCCTGCCTGCCAGGGTGTGCACGTGCCCTTCCCTCTCCCTACTGCCTGCCTGTTAGGGTGTGCACGTGGCCCCCCCCCCCCCACCCAACCCTTCCCTCCTAAGCCATTATTCTTGTGTCTTGTGCCTCTGAAGTTGAACGTGGCAAGTCTATTCTACAAAGTATATTCCAAATCTTCCTATGAGTTGATCAAATCGGTAAATCACTCCCTTACCTCACACACAGCTTCCCAACCTCACTCAACCCACTACCCACGGCCGAACTTCCACCCCTACCCTAATCCCACAACTAACCAACCCCTTCCTAAATTCCCTAAACCTCCTCTACCACTACCATCCCTAATCCAACCCCACTACACACCAACCCCCTAATCCACTTTTCAAAACTTAAAACTCCCACCAGCATCACCACCCTAACCCCTACTACACACAGTCACACCTCACCTACCACCACCATCAGTGCTAACCCCCCCTCACCTAACTTCAATCCACCAACATCATACCTCCTACCTAAACCTCACCTACAGGCAACACCAACCCAACCGCAGAACCAAGACCTTGGGCATCCTCGCTGGAAGCAGCCCGTGTCTTTCCCCAAACATCACCTGACCACCCGCCCTGTGGAACTTCCGGAAGAAGTATCTATCAACACAACAATGCCGTAACTGGAACCTGCCCCAACCCAGCCATCACAGCAACATCAGCAGTCGCTGCAACACACTCCTCATTACTTGCCTAGTCGAACACACACACACACACACACACACACACACACACACACACACACACCGGGTAATTTATCACAACACACCACAACCACTGTGTCCACAGCAGCCAACTCTTGTTTCTTACAAGTTCTTCTTCAGCTACACAGTACCACACATGATTACGACGTTACGACCCTTGGGGTTAAATCGGCTTGGACCCGAGCCTTGAGGATCAGGTCAAAGGCTAAGGGCCATCATACCCAAGGCTCGTGCCGTCATGGAGTTATTTCCTCTTGAAAGAATTCACCCACGGAGCCAGGACAATCACCAGACCTTGGAACATATGAAAGTCAACAAGTTTTATAAACAGGTCTGAATATGACGCCTGCCTCAACCAACATGCAATCTCTACCATTTCAAAAGGCAACATTCAACACATAGAATACATCACCCCACCCACCCACCCACCCTCGAAGAAAAATATTCATGTTCGTGACAGTTTCTATTCCTGAGCATAACACAGGGAATCTGCAAATCATGCCACCTACTGGTCTACGATCACTGCCGAGGGTCGAATAAAATTTATGGCCAACAAAAGGAGACATGCCAAAGCATAAGCTTCTCAGAGACAATCAACAAGTAAATTTATAAATAAAGATAAACACCAATAAAATACTACTACAGCTGATTCTACTACTATTACTAATACTTAATAATAATAATAATAACATTTGAGAAGAACATAAAAAGAGTCAAAACAAAAATGGAAAGGACAACGTAGAAGTAATAAGATAGATATGTAGAAAAAAAAAAGGAGCGGGGGGGAAATCGAAGAACTTGTAACATATGAAAAATGCCAAAATAAACAAGACGCACTTGGGTTGCCTAATGTCCCGCCACAAGTTAAATACCAGGAAAAAAAGAACAATCAATTTCACAACACTACAATTCAGCCTTGCAATAACAGGAACATGCTTGAGGTTCCACCATCTTGGAGAACCGATATAAAGAACATGGCAAAATCTGCTTCCCCAAAGCTGTCAAGTTATTTCCAGTGAGCAGATGCTTCATACTTTACTGGGGGGACCATCTTACAGAGGGTCACCCACTCGTCCCTGCAGTGATGACTGCCTCGCATATCTAAGATGCCTCCTCTCTCTCTCTCTCTCTCTCTCTCTCTCTCTCTCTCTCTCTCTCTCTCTCTCTCTCTCTCTCTCGTAGCCTAAGCGGCGGAATCAAAAGATTACCTTATCATCTCTTTGTGTTCGAGGGCTGTACTGGCGCCTCACAGGGTGGGTTAACACCAAGTCAGACACACATCCATTAGGCAACATTCCAACTATACGAAAGCAACACTTAAGACAAACAAACCACTCACACAACACATACACGTTGAACACGGAAGTATCGCTGAGTACCCCCAGAAAACCAACAAGCTCAACACACGGAACACAACGATATAACCAAGAAAATGCAACCACAATGGTGAACAATGCCATGACTAAGCACCGAAGCACAAAAGAGAGAACACCGAAGACAATACCCGGAGCACAGAGCATTTCTGCATTACTGACCGAAAGAACAATGAGGCAACAGAGAAAAACCACTTGAGGCAATACAAGGCAAAAAAAAGAACACAAGAGGCACATCTCAGCAAAATAACGCTAACACCACGGAACAAAAATCGTGAGCAACCAAACGAGAAAAACCAAAGAACTGCAAGTGTAAACGATAACACACCACAGAACAATGCAGAACACTTATACAAGTAAACAATCAGTGAAGAACAATAGCAACGAAACAACAAAAATCAAAGAACACTTAAGCAGTCCAGAGAACAAAGAACATTCCCAGAATATATAATCAACACTCCCATCAAAATCATTCAAATAATACACCAAAAAAACAAAGCAAATATAGTCATTGAGACCACGTCAAATATTACACACAAAACACACAGCGTAGCAAGCAAGACATATCCGAAACAATGTATGAGATAACGCAAACTCTACTAAGCGAAAAATATTATAATTACATATGAAAGACCACAGCAATCCACTAAGTACAGAACAAAGGAGCAATGAGTTCAGATTACATCGTACTAAGAACACTGAAGCCATACTACGAAGCATAGAGCACTGAAGCAATTCATTAAACCTAAGACAGTGAAACGATCCACAACACAAAACACGAGTTATACAATGAACATAAAACAATGCTAAAAGATACATCAAAAACAATCAAACAATAAGCAGAGAGCACAAGCAATAAACAAAAAAGAACATTAAACACGGGAGCGAAAACGTAGAACACAAGCAATATAATAAACACAAAACTCCTCAAGCAATTGTACTAAGCACAGATCGTTGAAGCAACACTTCAAGATCAGAATACGGTAAGCATGTAATACACGCACAACACGGAAGCAATAAACTTGCCCAAGAACACACAAAACACTGAATAATACGGAGAACACAAAAGGAATACACAAGGCAAAGAACAAAAACGAAAACTAAACGCATGTAACACATATAACACTAACGAACTAAGAATAACAAAGAGGAGACAGAGTAACCATTACACAGAGAAAAAAAAAACACCAAAACACACGGGAGAGAGAGAGAGAGAGAGAGAGAGAGAGAGAGAGAGAGAGAGAGAGAGAGAGAGAGAGAGAGAGAGAGAGAGAGAGTATAACTAACATTACGAGAGGTAAGGAACACACCAGGCTGCAGGGAGGACACTGCAGGGGGGTAAAGAAAGAGTGGGAGTAAAAGTGGGGTTGTACATTACCCTGGTCATGATCCTGAAGGGGCAGGAGACAGAGAACACAGCCTGTTGAGATCAGTGCCTGCAAGCAGAGCACAACAGCTGCAGCAGCACACCAGGTAAGAGGCACACACGGGCGGGCTCACACCAACACCAGCACCACCACCAACAAGACTGACGCAACATCCACCACCACACACTGATACATTCACACACACACACACACACACACACACACGCAGTCCGCCGCACCTCAAGGCTGCTGTCGCTACAGCTGCTGTTGCTGTTTCTGGCACAGTCCACATCCCACCTGCTCAGGGCGCACGCGCGCTCTCCTGCCCCAAACCACTGCCCAACTTTTATTCCAGGATGTTCGTTCGTGTCAGGATTTGTTCTTGGGTTGTATGGGCGCATAATTAATGGACACCTCTATACACCGGTCTCCACAGGTAGCGGCAAGTAAATGATTAACGACACGGGCGCGAGGGTCGACGGTGAGGTCCTGGAGCACGAAGGTACGACCCTTGGGTAATGGGCCCGGCCATTATACAAATGGCCGAGCCAGGAATCATGCCAAAGGGTCATATCGTCGTACTGATGGGATGCTAAGAAAACCCCTTGTTCAGACACAAGTGCCATTATCACGTCCAGCCGTGAAGGAGATCTACCACAGGTCGCTCCACTTCTTGAAGAGCGACGTTCATGAGGGAAGAAACCAGTTAGCTCCCAGTGAGAAGCGAATCTATACATTTCTCTGGCACAAACCAACATCCATCATCAGACAAGCGCAAGCAACCCCATATCTTGTCAATCCTTAAAGACAACGATTAAACGCTACACCAACACATCCATTATTCTATTTCGTATGGCAAAATAACGTTTATGTACGTTGAGGTGGCCGTCAGGCAGTGACTAACACGGGGAAAAGAAGTTGTCGCATGTGACTAGTGTTGATGGTAACATACAACGGGGTTCGTCACTGTCAGTGCCCACACACTCACGGCGTGTGGTGGGGATGGGGAGGCTGAGAGTCCTTGTAGTGGTAATTTTCATGACATCGGATAATGGTTGTGGTGGCGGCTGTTAAGAATGGGTGAGAGTCCCGAAAACATGGGAGGAAGTCATGACGTTGTGGAGTAACTCACATTCAAGACGTGAGAAAAAGAATAATGGGACATGGTGGTTAAATGGCAAGTGAAGAAGAAAAAAAGGGTACGGAAGGGGAGATGACAGGCAGAGAGCAACAAGAAATGGTGGCAGAAGGGTAAGAGGAAAAGGAGGAGGAGAAATGGAATAGAATGATTACATTTTTTTTTCCTATGATAGCGGGTAAAGTCACCGTACGTTAAGTTGGCCCGGAAGCCACGCCCATCTTCCATAGCTAAAGTAGCTGATTGGTTTTTATACAATGTTCGCGTCGTGATCCACACACAAAGTGTGTTCACAGTTTATAATCAGACTTGTTCTTCTGTACAGTAATGTAAAAATATAATAGGGAACAAAAATCAAAATGATCTTCAGGCATTAATACTTTAGAGATGTTAAAAATGTTATGTACACAAACGGTCGAAGTCAAGGACAACATCGTTTTCGAGTGATGCCTATTCATTATTACTGTGTTTTGCGGCAAATGTAACGTGATAACGCCTTAAAATCCCCCCCCCCCCACTTTTTTTTTACATTACTATAAAGAACAGGTCTGATCACAAACTGTGAACACACCAATTGCGAGTAAATGGATGGCGACACGAACACTGTATATGAACGAATCAGCTACCTTAGCTACCGAAGAGGGGCGTGGTATAGCTTACTTGGCTCTCCAGTCTAACCTGTGAACTGCGGCGCAGAAGAGGACACCGAGTGTACAAAAGGCCTAGGGGATTTGGCCTCGATGGCTCTAAGTCCATTTACAAGCTACACAACGAGACGAATGTTCACAAGGAGGAGCAACAGGAAGGTAAGAGAAGGGTAAGGAAGGGGAGAAGGTAAGAGAAGGGGGAGGTGACAGAGTGCGGGGTAGCATTGCATCATGCCCCACCCACAAGGTCCCGTCATGCTCAACACCACACCAACAATGACTCATCCATACTCCCTCCCTCCCACACTCACTCATGCACTTGTTACCACACTGCTTCGCTAATTCACGCAGCTCGTACGGATAAATGCTCTCCGACGTGCACAGGTGCACACAAATACACACACACACACATGCACAAAAACTGGCGCATGCATGCACGAGAAGCAGACACGCATTCACGACAACGATCAGGCGGACACCTGACACACTCGAGAACTAAAAACGAAGTACAAGATCAGTCAACTTCTCATCCGATGCCGTAAGGGGAAATGCGAAAACGTTACCAGCTGGACCCATCCGGCTCCAGCGAGGCAGCCGCGACACTCGGGTACCAACAACAAACCCTCCACCAGGATTAGACTTAAGTCTTTCCACGCTCATCCCCTTGTGACGTAACACTTGTAACACGCCTCCAGCACCTAACCAAGTCCACATGACGTTACGGCGTCACGCCAGACAGAGAATATTCCAGGGTTACTGAGTCGGGATAACTTCAGAGAGCCACGCCAGACCGAGAATATTCCAGAATTACTGAGGCGGGATAACTTCAGGGAGCCACGCCAGACCGAGAATATCCAGGAGGTGAGTAACTTGGACGTACGAAGCAACAAAAAAGAGAGAGAATATCATGAAATTACCAAGTCTAACATTACAAAGTGATGAAAAAAAAAAAAAAACGAACATTCTGGAGTCAAAAACTTGGGGTAAGTCCAACTTTACGTAGAACCAACAGATAAGCTGGGCACAAAGACACCACCTGTGGATGTTTAAGTGAAATCTTTTACCACGACCAAGTGATCGAGTCTCCACCACCCGACAACACACACACACACATACCGGAACACGTCACCACAACACTACTGGCACGTGAGAGCGCACATACACATCCGGCTTAGGGTGAGGTAGTACGTGTGTGTGTGTATCCACGTACAAGTAGACTATAAATAAGGATGAGACACAGCAACACTAACGTAAAGCCTTTTCCTATTCACACACATGGAGTAATATTATATATATAATATTATATATATATATATATATATATATATATATATATATATATATATATATATATATATATATAACCTTGCTTGTGTGTGTGTATATATATATATATATATATATATATATATATATATATATATATATATATATATATATATATATATACACACACACACAAGCAAGGTTATGAGACGAAGCAACACTAGAATAAAGCTATCTTCCAGTATCACAAATATTAACCATACACCAGCTAGCGCCGTCTGGTCACAATATGGCTTTACACACACACACACACACACACACACACACTTCCTATCAGCGGTTGCAAGGCATTCCATTCGCCGTGTATGATGTCTAATGTGATTATCCGTACGGCTTCTACGGTGATGCCTTCAGATATGTCCTCCTCTCTACATAGGCTGAACCACTGGCTTTTACCGTCTCTTCTCGAGCAAGACAGGACGACCTGAGCACAACAGAAGGACCTGAGCATGACAGTGAGCCTTTAGCACAACAATACAACTTGGGCAGGAAAGTATACGACTTGACAGTCCTTAAGCACGACGAGTACGACCTGACGATGACAGTGTTGTGCTTGTCTACGACCCGAGGACGACAGTACGATATAAACAATGTTACGACCACTACGTATGATGATTTGGTCTTCGACGTGAAGGTAACCGAGGCCGGGCCAGCCACCACACCCACAGGTCGTAACGCCGTGCTCAAGGGATTTTAAAAACCTTTAAACCCCCACCCAACTGGAAAACCATATTCATGACGTCATTCACGAGTGGGCGAGCATTGCGCCACGGTCGGCAAACACCGCCAGACCGCCCGAATCAGGGAAAAGCCTTTGAAACTACATCACGCGTAACTTCAAACATTGATTAAACGATAAAAAATATATAAGCATAATAATAATAATAATAATAATAATAATAATAATAATAATAATAATAATAATACCGAGTCTCGCACAACAACATCGAACCTGCGTCTACGACTTATTGGCAAAACACTTAACAGTCCGAGAGGCGATGCGGAGCTGATGATGGCTTCCGCGGCGGCTTCTCTAGAGTGGGGAATTGCTACTAATCAGCCAGTCCTTGATGCCACTCGACACCAACTGTTGTAATCCACCCCACCTCCACCCATCAAGTGACCGACCTTACACTACCACATTCTCTACTGCCGGCGTCCACACTGCGTCACAGTGAGCTCTATGCAGGAACATCTTAAATCATAATTTAAGGTTACGATACGAGCAGTCTCGGGTCCTCTCCTGGCAAGACCGGATATATGAAAATGTCTTGAGCAGCAAGCCTCACACACACACACACACACACACACACACACCTCCCCCCGAACCCCCAACGGCTCGGTCACTCGTCACACCACTATCAGGCAGAGATGCCAATCACCACGACTCGCTAACATGGCTGGTATGCTCTTGGCTTGCCACTCAGGGGGGAAGGGGGGGGGGGGGCACAACAAGGTCAATTACCTCGGCTCTACCCAGGAGGGAAATGACGACGCAGCTACCACCACCACACCACTCTGCAGGCGGCGTGGTCAAGCACGCGGCACCACGCAACGCAAGGTTCAACTCGGGAGGCCAACTACGTCTCGCAGACTTCCTACCTCACTCCACAGCCCCAGCGTCTCATTCAGAGAAACACTAATAATAAGGTACAGCATCACACACATAGAAACAATTTCTACAGTCACACACACACACACACAAACACTAATTCTACAGTAACGTGTCACACACACACACACACACAAACACTATTTCTACATAACGCGTCACATACAAAGAAACACTCGTGCTTACACAAACGCGTCCCATAAAACACAATGAAACGCGTTACCAACACAAACGCGTCCCATACAACACAATGAAACGCGTTACCAACACAAACGCATCCCCATACAAGAAACACTCAAGGGTCAGTACCAAAGTATCCAAACACACACCCTTCTTGAATACGCGACCCTCCATGACAACGCAATTCACACGTCATACACACACACTCCGTAACAGTACACATGGACTAGAGCCTGTGGAATGGCCACTTGGGACGGCTTCAATCGGCCTTCACCCACCCAACATTACGACCTGATACATACACCCCCCCCCCCCCCCCCGACACCCACCCAACATCACGACCCGATACATACACACCCCCCAACACCATGACCCGATACATACACCTCCCCACACACCCACCCAACATCACGACCCGATACATACACACCCCCCAACACCATGACCCGATACATACACCTCCCCACACACCCACCCAACATCACGACCCGATACATACACACCCCCCCAACACCCACCCAACATCACGACCCGATACATACAACCCCCCCCCCCCAACAAACAAACACACACACACACACACACACACACACACACACAAAACGGTCTGACAGTCATGGAATCGTAAGGAACAAAACAAAAAGAAAAAAGCAATACAGTCATACTGAGAGAGAGAGAGAGAGAGAGAGAGAGAGAGAGAGAGAGAGAGAGAGAGAGAGAGAGAGAGAGAGAGAGAGAGAGAGAGAGCTCTGCTTAGTCTATTTATAATCTGTATTGTTTTCCCGCGCTTGACAACAAAACTTGTGTCCCTCGAGGTTTTCTCTGTACTTCCCCTTCCGCGCCAGTGACCACCAGCGTCGCACTTACTGCTAAGCCCCCCCCTCATGAACCACCACGGTACGATCCCTCCTCAGACCCACGGTATACGACTGAAGCATAGTATGGCCTGGCCTTTTTAAAAAACCTGGCCATCGTACCAAATGGTGAGTGAGGCCGTCGTGCTGAGGGTTTGTATCATCGTAATGCCAGGATCGTGCGCTTGCGCTCAGGCACCGTGCCGCTGCGCTCAAGGGCGCACCGTCCTACAGGAGGGGATATTCCCACCAGCAAAGTGGCCAGAACAACAACGGTCTTTGTCAGGTAATTATTTACACACACACACACACACACACAAGCAGCGTGGATACGTTTCTCATCCCGTCCCTGAATATCAACCGCGTACCGGACTCGAACCCACGTACGCAAGTTCCACAGCACATCCGTAAAGGAAATCCAACCCCGTTAATCTCCTGATCAAGACTGTCATGGTTTCTTAACAACTTGCAAAACTAAAAAGTTACTTAAACCAAATCTTCACACACACACACACACACACACACACACACACACACACACACCTCGGTATTCCACGTGTAATATATTTGAACTATTTCTTGGTTAAAATTTGAAAGACAACATGTCTAGCTACCATACGATATCGCAAATGATTTCTAGATTACTTTCTCACATATCGTGAGGTTAGGTTAGGTTACACGAGGAGGAGGAGGAGCTCGAGGTAGCTGAGCAGCAGCATCACGCGGTCCTCACTAGGTATGGTGGAGGACTCGCCTCACACACGCCCGACCCTAACCACAACACCCTACCTACCATTCACCAACCCCAGCCACAGCTGACCCTACCCACACCACCCTAGTCTACCGTTCATCAGCCAGCCCTAGCAACGCCTAACCCTACCCACAACACCCTATCCTACCGTCCACCGGCTAGCCCTAACCATGCCTGATCCTACCTACAACAACAGCCTCGTTTGCTCCCAGTGGTCTGTTGCGGTCTGAATTCATTGGTATTCAGTTGCATGCATCAACCTACCCAAACGTCAACCAGCCAGCCTACACTACACCTGACTACCCAAGTCGCCCTCTTCTTCCGTCCGTCTGGCTAGCCAGCAAGCCCTAGGCCATGCCTGACCCTAACCACACTACCCTACTCAACCGCCCACCAGACAGCCCTAGCTAAACCTGGTCCTACCTACACAAACAGCCTCGTCAGGAACCGAGTGGTCTGTTGCTGTCTGAATTCATTTGTATTCAGATGAAAACACCACCCAACCCAAATGTCCACCAGCCAGCTCAAGCCAGGCCAGACACTTCCTACACCAACCTGCTATGCCGTCCACCAGCCTATCCCTATGGCCACTGAGCTTGTTAATCACTCCAGGATAGCTCCTATCGCTCATACTCATAACTTGGACGTACATCAACGTAATCGGTCAAGTACCTTGCAAATGCTGGCGCCAGTCTTACTGTTGTCACGGAGCTCAATAACCCTCTCGAATGCTTCTAAAAACTATAACATCTGGCATGAAACTCCCCTAGTTATGTCATCATATACACTGGAAACATGAGCGTACACTAGACCCCCGAGCCCTGTGATTACCCTTACCCAGTCTAGCCAGACAGCTCTGCGAAATGGCCTCGGATCCCGTACGTTTACCTAATGTGGATCCACCCAAAAGAGCCCCCGTTGTGATGCCCGGTGTATCACTCCTCATACAGAGGACATGGTCAAGACCCACACATTCCAGCCATCAGAGTCTCTGACGCGGCCCCATGCTCTCACAAACGTCTGAACCTTTTTATTCTAATGCAAGACCTCTTTCCCCCGACAATGCTCTTCTGTAGTTTTATTTCTCTCTGGAAGCAATCAATCCCTCTGGTTCCTGGTGATCTTTTTCCCTCCAGCAAGCCAGCAGCCGCAGGGGTGAAGTGAGTCCTGTGAATACGTTCGGGTTATGCCACTCATAACAACACAAGACCTTTCCTACTGCGTCCGTCAGTTATAATGTTAACTATGACGGCATGGGCAACTGAGGCACTAATCAAGGCCTTCTCATCAATGCTATATATATATATATATATATATATATATATATATATATATATATATATATATATATACCTAACTGGATTCAGGTACCCATTTCAAGGACCAACCATTAGGGGGAGATGAACAGCTTTTTTTACTGTGCACCAACCGACGCAACCAGGATTCGAACCCAGCCCAGCCACTCTACCAATAACAAAAAAAATGCTCCTCTAATTTAATGATCTACTCTACCTAACAGTCCACGACGCATCTTAAAATGTTTCCTTGTATCTCCGTTCGTGTGTCGGCCCGCTGAAAGCAGGTGTGCACACCCGCTCGGAACTGACGAGTTACAGGGACGTGTTTTGAAGCAGGTATGTGCGTGACCATTAGCAAGAGTGCTATGCCTGCAAACGAACACTCCTTCCCTCCCCTACACTCAGGAGTGGTGCCCTACCGCCTAGGACCACCACACACACACACACACACACACACACACCACCTCGTCACAGTGAACCGCCAGGGTAAAGCTAATGACCCGTGGGTCGTCCTTTCCATAACTTGCCTCATCCAAGCTGAAACGTTCGGCTGAGGTAGAACCTTCACTGACTTTGCAGTGATCCAAGACCTTCTGTCAGTAACTACACAAGAGTTAGGATGTTTTGTAAAGTGACGACCTTTGTCTGATCCCACCACACCAATGGCTGGAAACAAGGCCTGGAGGAGATGCGGGGGATGTCCAACGATGGAGGAATGTACTGAACCTGCTGCTGCCGTTACGACACGACCCATCTTACACCAGACCGAGTCACAAGTCTTCCAGTACATCCCATTCCCCCTCCACCACACCACACCCTCCACCACACCACACTCTCCACCACACCACACCCTCCACCACACCACACTTCACACCACACCACACCCTCCACCACACCACACTCCACACCACACCACACCCTCCACCACACCACACTCCACCACACCACACCCTCCACCACACCACACTCTCCACCACACCACACCACACCCTCCACCACACCACACTCTCCACCACACCACACCCTCCACCACACCACACTCCACCACACCACACCACACCCTCCACCACACCACACTCTCCATCACACCACACCACATCCTCCACCACACCACATCCTCCACCACACCACACTCCACCACACCACACCCTCCACCACACCACATCCTGTCTGACAACTATTAACATTCAATTTTTCTTCTGGACTAAAAGGATAAATGTCACCTCCCTGACAGGTTTGACTCGTAATACACATAATATTACAGAAAAACAATTGGCTGTCGATTAGGAGACTTCGATGAGAGACGACACTTCTCCACACCTGCTATGCATCAAAGATGTGTGTACCAACCTAACCTAAACTGCTGAGAACCTCAGACTGGTGTGCCAGGCTTCCTGCATGACGGTTCTCCCACGAAATGTGTCGAGGTAAAGAAGACACTCATGCAAAGGTTTAACCCTAACCAAAAGGCACGGGGTAAACGATCAGTATCTTAAGAGCAATACTGCCCAGCAACCTCCACCCAATTCTCTATATTGCCAGCCTTACATGAGCCACAATGAGCAAGTACTGATCAATATTGCCAGCCATAATCATTCGGAATGGAAACGCGTGTTGACGTATGGTCCAGGCAGGATGGGAAATACCAAGTCAACCCACTCAAAAAAAAAAAAAAGAAAGAAAAAAGAGACCCGGCAGCGCAGGCCGCCTTGTGACGTCACGCGGCCCTGAAACCTCAGCTGCAAGGAAACTGTGAGGAGAGGTATGGACACTCTGAGAAGAGATATAGATGATGTAGGGTAAGGTATAGAAACTGTGAGCAAAGTACAGATGAATATACGTTTTCCTTAGCCCTGTATAAGCACGTCTTCTTTAAGGTCCAATGACGTAGCATACAGGTTCCATCTACATGCGTATGGGTCGCCTTGGCATATACAGGCTATGAAAATTCAACGATATTGCCGGGTTGAGTGCCGTTGCAAGCGCCAGTACACTCCACGCAAGGGTGTGTGTGTGTGTGTGTGTGTGTGTGTGTGTGTGTGTGTGTGTGTGTGTGTGTGTGTGTGTGTGTGCATGCGATGTTTTCACAGAACAGCAAGACGAAAGACTTTATCAAAAGTACGCAATGCCATCGTGAGGGCGGGATTCTGTTATCCCATGTACGGTAACCTCACTTGCTGCCCTCGTCTTCGTATCACAATTTTCCGTGTTTCGAGAACAGCAAAATTGCAAAAGCGCCTCAGAGACATTCTCGTAAAAATTCAGCATATACTTGTCTAACTATAACTCTCCACACACACAGCCGCAATACAAGTTCAGTCTTCCCGTGATACTCTGCTCTTCATGTGTGGCTTATGAATCCTTCCTAATACGGGCGGCAGCGACAATTCCAAGACCCATTTTCAAGAGCACAACCTTCACACAGGTTGCCCGGGTGACTCACTGGCTAGTGTGAACACAGCGGTCACGGTGCTTAGAATTGCTCCACACTGACGAAGGAAGGCGGCATTGCGTTAACCACGGTCATGGCGATGTTTTTGTTTTTTTCAGTATTCCCAACGGCAATGCTGCCTGATGTTGCTCAAGTTTTACTTCTCGTGTAACCGCGTCTACACTGCTATGGTTAAACGCACAAACAAGTTCAAGGCAGTAAGGGAGTATCAAGCGACTATGCTCGAATTAAGATCTGAACCTCTTTCTTTCCAGTAAACGTGGACAGCTCGTCGAGATGGTCAAATTTCAGTTACAACTGGAGGTCAGAAGTCGTTGATATACTCCTATCTAAATGGTACAAGAGGTCAAAGGTCATGCTGATGGCGCATGTATTCTCGCTACAGGATGTGAAAGGCTACGCTGATGGTCCATTTCTGTTTACGACAGGTCACAGGTCATGTTGATGGTGCATTTCCAGTTACGACAGGAGGTCATAGGTAATGAACTTCAATTTCTAAAGAAGGAACAGAAGGAGCCAAGCGGGGAGCGCTCATCCTCCTCGAAGGCTTAGGTTGGGGTGTCAAAATATATGTGGATGCAACCAAGATGAGAAGAGTGAGGGAGTACGTCTGAGGAGAGAAACCTGAACGAGAGATAAGGAAGGAGTAGCACTACTCCTTGAGCAGGGATTATGGAAGTGTATGAAAATGTAAGGAAGTAAATTCTACATTGATCGGGGTAAAAATGTAAGCCGATGGCGAGAGATGGGAGATTATTAGCGCAAGATAATGAGAGGCAAGTGCTCTGAGAGCAGCTAAGTGAGCGTGTCAGCAGTTTTGATATGAGATTGGATATTAGCGATGGGTGATTTAAATGCAAAGGTCAGTAATGTGGCAGTTGAGGGCATAAATAGGGGGTCTGCAGCATTCAGCAATATGAATGGAAATGGTGAAGAGCTCGTGGATATGTGTGCTGAAAAAAGGACTAGTGAGTGGGAATACTTGGTTTACAAAGAGGGACATAAACGAGTATGGGTATGCGAGTAGGAAAAGTGATGAGCGAGCATTTTTGGATTACATATTAATCGATATACGTGTAAGAGAGAGACTTGAATGTAAATTAATCGATATGCGTGTAAGAGAGACACTTGAATGTGAATGTGCTGAGCGGGTTAGATGGCGGGATGTCTAATCACTATCTTGTGGAGGCGAGGGTTAAGACTTCTGAAGAGTTTCGGACATGAAGAAACAGAGCGTCGGTGAGAAGAGAGTGGCTAGAGTAAGTGAGCTCGGAAAATAGACTTGCGAGAAGAAAAACCACGAGAGACTGGGTGCAGAACGGTAAAAGGTGAGAGTAAATGAAGCGAGGGGAGTGGGTGAGGGATGGGATGTATTTAGGGAAGCAGTGATGGCATGTGCAAGAGATGCATGTAGCATGCGAAAGGTTGGATGGGAGAGAGAGAGAGAGAGAGAGAGAGAGAGAGAGAGAGAGAGAGAGAGAGGGGGGGGGGGCAGTGAGAAGCAGAATGAAGTAAAGCTGCTAATGAAAGAGAAGAGAGAAACGTTTGAGCGGTACTTACAGGGGAGGCGTGGAAATAATTGGGGAATGTGTTAGAGAAAGCAGCAGAACGTGAAGAGGAAGGCGCAAGGGTGAAAAGCGGGCAAATGAGGATTACCGTGAGCGAGTATCAGGAAACTTAGCGGAGAATAAAATGTTTTGAAAGAAGGTAAATCATGTGCGAAAGACATGAGAACACATAGGAACATCGGTGAAGGGGCAAGAGGGGAAGTGATAACAGGCAGTGATGAAGTGAGGAGGATAGGGTGCGAGTATTTTGAAGGACTGTTGAATGTGCTTCAGAGTGCAGTAGCAGATGTAGGGTGTCTGGGTTAGAGTGGTGTGCGGAGGGAGACAGTCACGGCGGGTGGTTTGGTCATGAGAAAAAAGGAGAGGAAAGCCTTACGAAAGATGAAATGTGGCTAGGCGGCCGGAGTGGATGGTACTACGGAAAAATTTATTACGAAAGGGGGTTAATGTGCTGTTGATTGGTTGGTAAGAATTCAATGGTTGTATGGATCATGGTAAGGATTGACGGAATGAATGCATATCGTTCCAATGTATAAAGGCTTAGGGATGGGGCGAAGGTTCTGGGAACGCTGAAGAATGAGTGGAAACAGAGAGCGTTATGTGGGAGGGCAAAAATGGTTATGTTTGACGGAATAGTCCTCCCAGCAATATAATATGGATGCCTGGTATGTGCTACTCACAATGCTGTGCGGAGGAAGTTGGATGTGTTGGGAATGAAATGCTTGCGGACAATATGTGTGAGACGGTTTGATACAGTAAGTAATCAAAGGGTAAGAGAGATGTGTGGTAATAATAAGTGTGGACGAGGGGTGAAGAGGGTGTGCTGAAATGTTATGAAGATATGGATGGAATGAGTGAGGAAAGGTTGTCCAAGAGGATATATGTGTCAGAAGTGGAGAAACAAGAACGGGGAGTCCAAACTGGAGTTGGAAAGATGAGTGCAAAAAGATCTTGAGCGATCGGGGGCCTAAACATGCACGAGGGCGAAAGGCATGCAAGGGATGACAGTGTAAACTAGAATGATGTGGTATACTGGAGACGATGTGCTGTCAATAGACTGAATCAGGGAATGTGAAAAGTCCGGGGTAAAAGTTCTGTAGGGCCTAGTTATGGATAATGGAGCTGTGGTTTCGGCGCATTACACATGACAACTATAGAACAGATGAAGTGGCTGTGGTCTTTCTTGGTCTGCTTATGGCGCTTCCTCGCTATCGGGAGAAACGGAGATCAAGTAAGGGGGGGGGGATACTATTGACGATATAGACAAAGCGATTTTGCACTGTAGCAGCTGTGTGCTCTTCAATATAGCCCTCTTGCAGGAGGCGGCGAGGCTGCGTCTCCTACCTGAAGGAGACACAAAAGCAGGCCCACGCCCTCCACATCCCTCTCCTGAGACTGGTGCAGTTCAAGGCCTTCACATCGCCCGTGAAGGTGGTCCCAGACGTACCCATCTCCTCATTGGGCGATGTATAGGAAGTTCATAAGTACAGTCAGAAACACGCTGACCCTGAGGGACCTGGCCACCAAGCCTGTCGTACAAGCAACATACCTCGACATCCTCAAGGACAACTTCTGCCAGTACATCCTATAATCCTGGCACTGGGGCCTTGTGGTGTGGCTGATTTGCAATCAGCTGTTGATGGGGCACCTATGGCGCGAGATGCATCGAACGCGTCTCGCTCGACGAATAGCATGAACTTACGGAGAAGAGCAGCCCAGAAGTTCAGGGAGAGTATCCCATCCCAGGGGGTTAGGGACAGTATCCCAACATCCCAGAGGAATAGGGACAGAGTATCCCACAAGCCCAGGAGGCTTGAGAGAGTGTATCACCAGCCCAGAAGGAAATATACCTTTACCACCAACCTACAAAGAGAGGAAAAATTACAAGCAGCCTAGAAAGATAAGATGGTTACAAGCAGATAAGACACGTTTACAAGTAACCCAGAAAGATAAGACAAGTTTACAACCATCCAGGACGATAAGACAAGTTTACAACCATCCCAGAACGATAAGACAAGTTTACAACCATCCCAGAAAGATAAGACGTTCACAACCATCCCACAAAGATAAGACAAGTTTACAACCATCCCAGAAAGATAAGACAAGTTTACAACCATCCCAGAAAGATAAGACAAGTTTACAAGCAACCCAGAGAGATAAGACAAGTTTACAACCATCCCAGAAAGATAAGACAAGTTTACAACCATCCCAGAAAGATAAGACAAGTTTACAACCATACCAGAAAGATAAGACAAGTTCACAACCGTCCCAGAAAGATAAAAGTATACTACTAGCCCTGAGGTTTAAGTAAAACCAGACAGCGACAGACCCGGACACTCGTGAGGCCAATTAACGATCGCGGTAGACGGAACGTACCTAGGAGGACGTCAGTCAATACACCACACCGAGAAAGAACAAGTGGATGGAGACGCCATTCGAAGAACAAATTCATATCAGGCGGCAAACCCCATCCATACATGAAGACTACTACCACAATGTCAACATCATGTTCCCCAGTCGTAGGGAAAGAGAGGAGAGAGAGAGAGAGAGAGAGAGAGAGAGAGAGAGAGAGAGAGAGAGAGAGAGAGAGAGAGAGTCACTCAGGCCTTTGGTCGACATGACTCACTGAAGCCGATCGACCTTTTCTCGCCAACGTCGAACGCCAACTAGGAGGACACCACCTCCAGAAAATGGCCATCAGGTCATGTGCTCAAAATGCTTACCATTATGACCTAAGCGTACATGGGATGATTCTGTATTAGGGCGAACAAACCTTGTTACGTTATAAGAAAGAGACATAGGGTCAACATCAAAGTCCTCCTTCACAAAGATGAACGGTTTGAAACTATAGATATTCTCGGACGCAAGAAAGATGTGTCCAGAGGGCCGAGATATACTGCAGCTCATTGAACGCAGATTAAATGTCCTTACAGGGTGTGCGCATGCGCCAACGGACAAACATCCAGTAGAACCCAACTTTTCCACCAACCAGTCTAATGACATGGCTGGAAGACTGAAGAGTACGAGGCAGAGTCTGATGAACGCTGCCACCCCTTAAAACCATCTGCCGCCAGCTGGTCCCTTGTATGTTTCATTCATACAATAATCTTATTACATAATACTTTTAGTCAGCATTAAGTTCAATTCCTAATAACCTTAACAAGTCATGCACCAAGACCAAAGCTCGCCTAGCACTGTGGGTTACAGAGCGGGTGAAGAAGTCTAATTGAGTGAGACTCTGTATTGATGTGAACTGACGAGAAGGAATACAGTCACCCACAGCAACTTCTCAACCCTAAAGAAATCCATATCCTACTACCAGACCAGATCTATATGTCTTCCTGTGCGTAATCTTTTAAAAGGGTCTGATGGACGCAGTGACGAAGGTGATAAGGATCATGTGTGCTTTCTCTTGCCTTACAACCGTGTTTTCCCTGCTACTGTGTAGCGCATTTTTGGGCAGTAGAAGCCTCAGCTAAATTGTTCCAGAGGCAACACCTGGACCCTTTCAGAAGGGGGTGTCTGTATAAATTATATATGACTCTACACTAAATTATATATATATATATATATATATATATATATATATATATATATATATATATATATATATATATATATATATAAGTGAATGAAACATCGACTTCAGCCATATATGACCTCTACAGGGATGGGCTCGAACTCTTCCCTGTGGAGGACAATGTACGAGGACGCTCCACGCACTATATCAAACTGACGTGTTTGAACGGTAAAACTGGTTACTGTCTAACCACCGGGAAACGGCAGAGAGGCCCTGTTGCTTTTGTTGGTAGTTCGAAGGACATTTGATTACTTGTAATCGAATAGCTCTTGATTATACATAATTAACCGGCGGAATAATTTGGAACATCAAAAGCTCCCCGAGTCCTATGTGTGTGTGTGTGAGTTTCATTTATAATGTAGTTTGCTGCATGTTAGCCTTCGGCAACGCTCGGCCACCAGAGGTACAACTCAGCCACGTGGTGAAATCCCCTTCGACAATGCGTCTCACCGACCGACGTACCTATGTGTCATACCACGCCGTGCTCACGTGGTCAGGAAAGCTACAGTCTGAGACCCGCGTGACGTCGAACAGACAAGCCATCCAAGAAAAAAAAAAAAGAAAAAAAACAAGGCACTGTACGAACGTACCGCATGGGTGATAAATCGATCGAGCCGGGTGGGGAATCCAGCTGCAGAACGACGAGGGGTGTGTGAATTAGTGCGGGATGGAGGGATTGGGGGTGAGAAGGGTGTCGAACTGACCTTCGGCTTGTGGGTCATGGCGTGTCCTTGCCGCGGTGCCTCCAGGAGCGTGGTGCCGGCAGAACTCATCACGCAGGCATATGGCTGTGTGCCACACTCGCCCACCTGCCGAGCGAAAACAAACAATTGTTAGTGGGAAGCTACAGTAACACCATGAACCAACACAATAACAATGTGTACATACATAAACACACAAACTACGGTGTATTTATAGATGTGTGTGTGTGTGTGTGTGTGTGTGTGTGTGTGTTTACCTACCTGTGTAGTTCGGCAAGCGAGTTCTACAATCATAGGGCCCCATATCGACCTTTGATGGGCCATCAAGTTGCTTTTATAACTTTTATAAACTGATAAAAATCAGCACCCCAGGTTATTCCATTGTCATCTGTCCTACCATTGAACCAGCAGCGAATTCTTTACGTTCTTTCCAACCACACTTTTGCCCTAGCTTCCAGTCGTGGCCTCTGGCAACTATGGTACAGCATCCATTTTAGACCTGTTCACTCTCAACACCGTCCGGTTTATTTACTAACATAAAGGCTGTTATCACGCTACCACCCCCCCCCCCCTCCTTCCCAATGGTGTAGAAGACTGTAGCCCTCGGCCTCTCACTGTAGATTAGTCCTCTTAATCCTGGCACCATCTTGGGTGTTTATCTCTGGACCCTCTCCATCATATCTTTGTTATCAAATCTCTGGACCCTCTCCATAATATCTTTGTTATCAAGTGCGGTGACCAGACTCACGTAATACTCAAGTGCGGTGACCAGACTCGCGTAATACTTAAGTGCGGTGACCAGACTCGCGTAATACTTAAGTGCAGTGACCAGACTCGTGTAATACTAGAGTGCGGTGACCAGACTCGTGTAATACTAGAGTGCGGTGGCCAGACTCGCGTAATACTTAAGTGCGGTGACCAGACTCGCGTAATACTTAAGTGCGGTGACCAGACTCGCGTAATACTCAAATACGGTGACCTGACGCGCGTAATACCATACACCGCCTGCAGGTAGTACCGCCAGGAGAGGTGTTACCTTCGACAAGTCAGTGGACAGAAAAGATTACAGCTTCATTGAGGAACCCCTCGACCCAAAGGATGCCAACTTAACCTGCTTCTGTGCGAAGCACGGCCTCAAAGCAGGAGGAACCAAAGAAATGTTGAGCACCTGTGTAATGACCTACCCGTAATGTACTTGGAGCAAATTCTACACTCGAACATTTCTTTCAAACAGAACAGCATTTGAAATTTCTGCATGATGTCTGCATTTACCATGTCTTCATTCCTATCATTCCATTTATCCACCATCCTTATATTTTGAACGTACTTATCTAAATTCTTTCAACAAGTTTCTTGTTTAATGCCAGGCTTTGGCCTATGGTAGTTCTACCTTATATCTCTCAAAGACTCAATCAACCTATTCTGAAAACTTAAAGGTTTAAGTCAACCATAACATTACTCTTCCAAGGTCAGCATATTTAAGGCCTTGAACCCTTTCACTCTAAAACAGCACTTATTTCTGAAACCGTCTTTGTTTCCCTCCTCTGAACCTTCTCTATTAGCTCCTCATGCTTCTTAAGGTTTAGTGACCATACTTGAGAAGCATATTCTAGTTTTGGCCTTATGTAGGATGTCAACTTACTGAATATTTTCTTATCCATGAACTTTCAGGCAATTCTAATATTTGCAAACATAAAGCTGGACTCCTTAACTATCCTACTAAGATGACACATAAGGGACAGGGTGGGGGGGACACTGTCAACTTCCAAGTCACTCGAGCTTATTTCCTCTTGTATGAGTCGGCAAAACTGTCGGTATTTTAATGCTTGCATTGGTAAGACACCTGTAGAGAAAGAGCGCATTGCGATTCTGCCTGACAATTATATTTCTGCCCAAGGTGCAGTGGATGGCATTAAGATCTCCAGTAAGGGCAGCAAAATCAGTCACCATAGGTCTCAAGGTGCTATAGATCTAATGTGTTGTCCTTGCCGCAGGCAATGACAACAGTGACACTAAAGCGACTGCAGGTGTCCGTTATCCTGACTGCAAGAGCATTGTACCCATTGCTGATGTTACGCTGGGTTGCATGGAGGGATTTCCTGACATATATTATCAAAGCCCTGCAGCACCTCACTGTTGACCTCACCTCAATTTCTGGAGTTTCCTCTAACATGCATCCTTTCTACCCTTCCTCAAAGTTAATCTTCCATCCCCTGTAAATGTCTCCCACTTGTTCCTTCTTGGTGTTCCAGCTTCTTCAGCCTCCCATGCAGTATTTTCAAATGTTTTTTGGCAATTGAGATAAAAATAACTGACTCCAAACTCCTTTTGTCTAAGTCTGAGCTCAACTCCTGTAGGGATCTAAGAGGTTCATTTCACATGACCCTTCCCTAAAACTGTAATGTCTCCCACCTATGTAATTCCTCCTCAGTAGGTTGTCATTCATTTGCTTCTCTATATATTTTCTAAAATCTTACATATCTTCTAAAATCTTACATATCTTACATATGCCACTTCCCAGTCATCTTTCTTCATTCACAGGTCTAAGTGCTCTGTCGCTTTTTTAGGTCCTGCAGAACATTATCACCACTTGCATTTGTCTGTGGACACAAGCAAGTTAAATTACACAAAAGTAATACATGGCAGAAATTACTTTTTACTAACACCATATAATATGTATACCCTGGAGGTTATTAATGGATTGGGGTAAACAGTTACATAAACTTAAAATAACTATCTATTAGGAAACATCTTTCACCTCTCTCTGCACCCAAGTGGAATCAGAATTTTTCTGCCATATTAACTTCCCTACAATCACCTCTTTTCAACCACCCCTCTCCATCCATTATAGTGTTGCTGCCTCCTCTCACTTCAACTTTTATCATACTACTTTGGCTACTGCTTTCATAAGGTGTCTGAGTGTGTCCAACTGACGAATGCCTGGACATGCAGCATTCAAATTGGCTACTGCTTGCCACAGTTTCTGTGACTTATGATACCTTCTTTTCTCGAGCACCAAAGATGCAGAGTTCTCTTCTTTATTTAGCCTTCCTGACTCCCTATAATCTTTCCAACTTAAAATGTCTAAGCCAAGTCTACAAACACAAAAGCTTATATTCATTTCCCTTGCTTTCTTTTTCTAACCATTCTTCCTTTCAATAAATATGGCAATGATCAGGGTATGATTTTTGCCTTTGTCATTTACTATTACTTACAAATATAATAACTATAATTCAAGCTATAAAAATGGCAGTCCTGCCTTCAGTCTGGAGACATCTAAAGGAAGCTGCCAGATGCATGAAAACTAACTTGGTTACCAAAAATTCATCCATTTCCTTAGAACAAGAGAAATCGCTAACAGCTGGAGTGATACATTTTTGGAGAAGTATCATACTAAATTCCAGAAAACTAACCCTATCAGCAGAGATCCAAAAGAAGTTGCCAGATGCAAGACTGCTAACCTCCACACACCGTTCCCAATAATTTATCAATTTCTGAGGCAATACAGAAATCGCTGGCAGCTGGGCGATACATTTTTGGAGGAAAATATGTTAGTTCTGAGCATTATGGTCGTGCTAGAAATATTGGAGGTATGAAGAAAAGCGACAGTGGTGAGATATCATACCACTGAATAATGCTACTCCACCATACTCCAATTAAAGACAAAAAGGGTTTACTGTTGTTGCAGCATCAGCTCAGAATTAGTCCATAGGCCAACTGGTTATCAGCATCCTGCTCCTCCACAGTAGTAAGGAGACGAGGGCCTGAATCTGCTCATGACAGCAATAATCATAATAATTCATAATAATAATAGTTCCATTTCTTGCATACAAAGAATGGTATTAGAACAATAAATGTACACATTCTATACATTAACAAGTCTGGCAGTGATAGGTTGTGTATGAAGCTATTTCAAATAATATACAGTAAAATATCAGTCTGGTAGCACAAGGCACAAACTCAAGACTGACAAAAAAAAAAAGTAATACCTAAAAGAACATTTAATCTTCTAAACTGTATGTTGTATGGAGCATATGAGAAAATTTTTACACCATATGGAATAATATACCATGTGCTCTTCACAAATACACAAGTCATCTAATCACTTCCTTTACCAAAATCATATTTTCAGCCATTATTCAAACAACTTCTAATGAAGCAGGACAATGCTAGCTGCCTAGACTATTGGAGATGAAAGGAGAACCATAGCCAATATTACATAAATCACA
This sequence comes from Panulirus ornatus, assembly GCF_036320965.1. NCBI lineage: Eukaryota > Metazoa > Arthropoda > Malacostraca > Decapoda > Palinuridae > Panulirus > Panulirus ornatus. The sequence goes on from NC_092234.1 coordinate 14,790,755, forward strand.
AGGAATTAATATCTGAAGAACCTGGATATTGCACTTTATCACACAGGCACTTTTTCTAGTGAATTTTCTAAGCAGAACTCATTTCTGGTGATTCACTATTGGGTAATCAGCAACTAACTTAGTCACATGAACAAAAGTGTTCAGCTGTCAATTTGCCACTTCATCAAAACTAAACAACCAGTATAGCTCCCACCTTGGATATGGAGGAGGCGGTTGCTATACTGTACTTGGCATTTTATGCCTAATCAAGGAAAACAGAACTAATAAGCACAGGTGGAAAGAGGAGTGATATACTATGAGAAATTCACAGGGAAGCACCACTTGTACCCTTCAGCGATATGATGTAAACAAATACAGTTTGTACCATTCAACAATTAAAATGCATATGGAATTTTAATAAAAATGTATGTACTTCCTGCATACCAGTAATTTTGAAGTTTGTTACATGAATAAAATTAGCTGGCAAACATCATTGTATTCATTTAAAATAATCCTAATGCTCTCTTGACTTCATGGTGTTTGTTGGCACATATTCAAGACACATTATACTTTGGGTTTAAGCCACAAAACTACACTAACACATTCTCCAATGTGCCAGAAACATGTTCCTGGAAGGAAATTCACAAGAAAAAGTGCCCATGTGACACTGCCTTAAAGTCTAAAGATGCATGGAGAACCTTGCAGAGATGGTTTACTTTGAATGTTACCCTAGAATAATCATCAATAAAAAGAAAGTATGATTTCTTTTTCCAAACATCAACAATATAGGTTACTTAATTTGCTTAACACATAAACTTTATCAGATTCTAAGCATTAATTTACTTAATTTCAACCACAGCCTAAGTTTATTCTATTATTATTACCATTATTATTATTTTTATTATACTTTGTCGCTGTCTTGTGCATTAGGGAGGTAGCTCAAGGAAACAGATGAAAGAAAGGCCCAACCCACCCACATACACGTGTATATACATACACATCCACACACAGACCTATACATTTCAACATATACATATATATACACACACAGACACATGCATATATACACATGTACACAATTCATACTGTCTGCCCTTATTCATTCCCATCACCACATGAAATGACAACCCCCTCCCCCCCCACATGTTCGCGAGGTAGTGCTAGGAAAAGACAAAAAAGGCCAAATTCGTTCACACTCAGTCTCTAGCTGTCATGTATAATGCACTGAAACCACAGCTCCCTTTCCACATCCAGGCCCCACAAAACTTTCCACGTTTACCCCAGACGCTTCACATGCCCTGGTTCAATCCATATATCCTCTGTCAATCTTTCCTCACTCTTTCTCTCCATGTGACCAAACCATTTCAAAACACCCTCTTCTGTTCTCTCAACCACACTCTTTTTATTACCACACAGCTCTCTTACCCTTTCATTACTTACTCGATCAAACCCCCTCACACCACACATTGTCCTCAAACATCTCATTTCCAGCACATCCACCCTCCTGCAGTCAACTCTATCCATAGCCCATGCCTCGCAACTATACAACATATATATATATATATATATATATATATATATATATATATATATATATATATATATATATATATATATATATATATGAAAAAGCATATAAAAGCATAGAACAAAAGGAATAGTGTATGAGTTCTTCTAAACTTTTGTTTTAAGTAATTTCACCAATTGTGATAGCCTTTGAACTTTTGAAAAAGAACAAACATGTTATAAAGAAGAATTTTATTGTTTATCAAAGCAGTGTTAAGCAATTAAATATGATTTTGTGATAATTGTTGACTCCTTTTATGATTTATTTTATTTTTGCCAAAGGAAAAGAAATGCAAGTTTTTCTTAGTGTAGAATTGTAACAGCATTTTCAGACACCTTTATTATGTTTTTAAAAGTAAAAACGTGAGAAGCTTGGCAAGAATTTTTTCCTCGAGCTCAGTCGTGTGATGCTGATGTTACCTTAATAATGCATCAAAGGTGAGCACATTTGAAAAGGAAAACTATCCATATTGTTGTTTAAGTATGTATGCCATTAGTTACTTCATGAAGAGTCTTACCTTTTTTCTGATAAGGGGTTCATGTGGATTTTTAATGATAGGTATGAATAAACTTAGGCTGTGGTTGAAGCTGAGTAAATTAATGCTTAGAATCTGCAAGAGTTTTGGAAAGAGGGGCAAGTATGCAGTCTGTTGTGGATGAGAGAGCTTGGGAAGGGAGTCAGTTGTTGTTCGCTGATGATAGATTGCTGGTGGCTGATTCGGGTGAGAAACTGCTGAAGCTGGTGACTGAGTTTGGTAAAGTGTGTGAAAAGAAGAGAGCTGAGAGTAAATGTGAATAAGAGCAAGGTTATTAGGTACAGACAGTAGGGTTGAGGGACAAGTCAGTTGGGAGGTAAGTTTGAATGGAGAAAAACTGGAGGAAGTGAAGTGTTTTAGATATCTGGGAGTGGATTTGGCAGCAGATGGAAGTGGAAGTTTGAGGACAATGTGTGGTGTGAGGTGGTTTGATCGAGTAAGTAATGCAAGGGTAAGAGAGATGTGTGGAAATAAAAAGAACGTGGTTGAGAGAGCAGAAGAGGGTGTTTTGAAATGGTTTGGGCACATGGAGAGAATGAGTGAGGAAATATTGACCAAGAGGATATATGTGTCGGAGGTGGAGGGAACGAGGAGAAGTGGGAGACCAAATTGGAGGTGGAAAGATGGAGTGAAAAAGATTTTGAGTGATCGGGGCCTGAACATGCAGGAGGGTGAAAGGCGGGCAAGGAATAGAGTGAATTGGATCGATGTGGTATACCGGGGTTGACGTGCTGTCAGTAGATTGAATCAGGGCATGTGAAGCGTCTGGGGTAAACCATGGAAAGTTGTGTGGGGCCTGGATGTGGAAAGGGAGCTGTGGTTTCGGGCATTATTGCATGACAGCTAGAGACTGAGTATGAACGAATGGGGCCTTTGTTGTCTTTTCCTAGCGCTACCTCGCACACATGAGGGGGGAGGGGGACGGTACTCCATGTGTGGCGAGGTGGCGATGGGAATGAATGAAGGCAGACAGTGTGAATTGTGTGCATGGGTATATATGTATGTGTCTGTGTGTGTATATATATGTGTACATTGAGATGTATAGGTATGTATATTTGCGTGTGTGGATATGTATGTATATACATGTGTATGGGTGTGGGTTAGGCCATTTCTTTCGTCTGTTTCCTTGCGCTACCTCACAAACGCGGGAGACAGCGACAAAGCAAAATATAAAAAAAATAAATAATATATATATATATATGTATATATATATATATATATATATATATATATATATATATATATATATATATATAATTTTTTTTTTTATACTTTGTCGCTGTCTCCCGCGTTTGCGAGGTAGCGCAAGGAAACAGACGAAAGAAATGGCCCAACCCCCCCCCATACACATGTACATACACACGTCCACACACGCAAATATACATACCTACACAGCTTTCCATGGTTTACCCCAGACGCTTCACATGCCTTGATTCAATCCACTGACAGCACGTCAACCCCTGTATACCACATCGCTCCAATTCACTCTATTCCTTGCCCTCCTTTCACCCTCCTGCATGTTCAGGCCCCGATCACACAAAATCTTTTTCACTCCATCTTTCCACCTCCAATTTGGTCTTCCTCTTCTCCTCGTTCCCTCCACCTCCGACACATATATCCTCTTGGTCAATCTTTCCTCACTCATTCTCTCCATGTGCCCAAACCATTTCAAAACACCCTCTTCTGCTCTCTCAACCACTCTTTTTATTTCCACACATCTCTCTTACCCTTACGTTACTTACTCGATCAAACCACCTCACACCACACATTGTCCTCAAACATCTCATTTCCAGCACATCCATCCTCCTGTGCACAACTCTATCCATAGCCCACGCCTCGCAACCATACAACATTGTTGGAACCACTATTCCTTCCATACCCATTTTTGCTTTCCGAGATAATGTTCTCGACTTCCACACATTCTTCAAGGCTCCCAAAATTTTCACCCCCTCCCCCACCCTATGATCCACTTCCGCTTCCATGGTTCCATCCGCTGCCAGATCCACTCCCAGATATCTAAAACACTTCACTTCCTCCAGTTTTTCTCCATTCAAACTCACCTCCCAATTGACTTGACCCTCAACCCTACTGTACCTAATAACCTTGCTCTTATTCACATTTACTCTTAACTTTCTTCTTCCACACACTTTACCAAACTCAGTCACCAGCTTCTGCAGTTTCTCACATGAATCAGCCACCAGCGCTGTATCATCAGCGAACAACAATTGACTCACTTCCCAAGCTCTCTCATCCCCAACAGACTTCATACTTGCCCCTCTTTCCAAACTTATACCTCTGTAATTTGAGCACTCACTCTCATCCCCTTTGCCTTTGTACAATGGCACTATGCACGCATTCCGCCAATCCTCAGGCACCTCACCATGAGTCATACATACATTAAATAACCTTACCAACCAGTCAACAATACAGTCACCCCTTTTTCAATAGATTCCACTGCAATACCATCCAAACCTGCTGCTTTGCCGGCTTTCATCTTCCGCAAAGCTTTTACTACTTCTTCTCTGTTTACCAAATCATTTTCCCTAACCCTCTCACTTTGCACACCACCTCGACCAAAACACCCTATATCTGCCACTCTATCATCAAACACATTCAACAAACCTTCAAAATACTCACTCCATCTCCTTCTCACATCACCACTACTTGTTATCACCTTCCCATTAGCGCCCTTCACTGAAGTTCCCATTTGCTCCCTTGTTTTATGCACTTTATTTACCTCCTTCCAAAACATCTTTTTATTCTCCCTAAAATTTAATGATACTCTCTCACCCCAAATCTCATTTGCCCTCTTTTTCACCTCTTGCACCTTTCTCTTGACCTCCGGTCTCTTTCTTTTATACATCTCCCACTCAATTGCATTTTTTCCCTGCAAAAATCGTCCAAATGCCTCTCTCTTCTCTTTCACTAATAATCTTACTTCTTCATCCCACCACTTACTACCCTTTCTAATCAACCCACCTTCCTCGCTTCTCATGCCACAAGCATCTTTTGCGCAATCCATCACTGATTCCCTAAGTACACCCCATTCCTCCCCCACTCCCCTTACTTTCATTGTTCTCACCTTTTTCCATTCTATACTCAGTCTCTCCTGGTACTTCCTCACACAAGTCTCCTTCCCAAGCTCACTTACTCTCACCACCCTCTTCACCCCAACATTCACTCTTCTTTTCTGAAAACCCATACAAATCTTCACCTTAGCCTCCACAAGATAATGATCAGACATCCCTCCAGTTGCACCTCTCAGCACATTAAAATCCAAAAGTCTCTCTTTCGCGCACCTGTCAATTAACATGTAATCCAATAACGCTCTCTGGCCATCTCTCCGACTTACATACATATACTTATGTATATCTCGCTTTTTAAACCAGGTATTCCCAATCACCAGTCCTTTTTCAGCACATAAATCTACAAGCTCTTCACCATTTCCATTTACAACACTGAACACCCCATGTATACCAATTATTCCCTCAACTGCCACATTACTCACCTTTGCATTCAAATCACCCATCACTATAACCCGGTCTCGTGCATCAAAACCACTAACACACTCATTCAGCTGCTCCCAAAATGCTTGCCTCTCATGATCTCTCTTCTCATGCCCAGGTGCATATGCACCAATAATCACCCATCTCTCTCCATCAACTTTCAGTTTTACCCATATTAATCGAGAATTTACTTTCTTACATTCTATCACATACTCCCAGAACTCCTGTTTCAGGAGTACTGCTACTCCTTCCCTTGCTCTTGTCCTCTCACTAACCCCTGACTTTACTCCCAAGACATTCCCAAACCACTCTTCCCCTTTACACTTGAGCTTCATTTCACTCAGAACCAAAACATCCAGGTCCCTTTCCTCAAACATACTACCTATCTCTCCTTTTTTCACATCTTGGTTACATCCACACACATTTAGACACCCCAATCTGAGTCTACGAGGAGGATGAGCACTCCCCGCATGACTCCTTCTGTTTCCCATTTTTTTTAGAAAGTTTAAATACAAGGAGGTGAGGATTTCTGGCCCCCCGCTCCCGTCCCCTCCAGTCGCCTTCTACGACACGTGAGGAATGCGTGGGAAGTATTTTTTCTCCCCTATCCCCAGGGATAATATAAATATATATATATATATATATATATATATATATATATATATATATATATATATATATATATATACATACATATACACACATATACATACATATATATATATATACATATATATACATATACATATATATATATATATATATATATATATATATATATATATATATATATACATATATATATATATAAAGTATCTCACACTGATAATTACTGTAAACCTATAATCACCAGAGGCAGTGCATATCTCAATAAACAAGAACAGTTAATGCTGGTACAAGGTTTACTTATCAGTGTACTAAACAATATTCTTGAACAAAATAAAAAAGATTAAGACCCAAAACAGCAATATAAATCAATAATTAAGTACTTATGTGTAGCCGATGGATGCCTCCATGTGCACACTCCAACTCTGCAACATCTTTCCCTAGTTTTGCTTTCACCTGATTAGTCCATTCATATACAAATGACCCCAACTTACAACAGTTCGACTTACGATTTTTCAACTTTATGATGGTACAATAGCGACGTGCATTCAGTTAAAACCATACTTCAAATTTTGAATTTTTATTTTTTCCCAGCTAGTGATATGTGGTACAATAATCTCTAGGGATGCTGTGCAGTGGCAGCGAGATGCAGCTCCCAGTCAGCCACAGGATCACAGGAGTAAACAACTGTTGCCAACGTCTTTTTGTATTTTGATTTTTGTGTTTCAGCATCCCATCATGTTTAGATAATGCCTATCTGTGTCTTCTGCCTCTGGCAAGAAGAGGGAGGCAATTCTTCTCGAGATGAAATTAAAGATAACCGACCCACATGAAGTTATACCCGAGCCACCAAGAAAGTTCACAGCAAAGAAACTGGCGGAGGGGTTGACAACTATCAACACTTCATTATAAAATAGGCTTTGTGTTAGATGATTTTGTCCAACTGTAGGCTAATACAAGTGTTCTGAGAATGTTTATGGTAATCTAGGCTAAGCTACGATGTTCGGTATATTAAATGCACAGTATTAAATGTATCTTTGACATAATATTTTCAACTTATGATGAAATTATTGGAACAAAAACCCCATCGCAAATCGAGGAGCATCTGTATATGTTAAAAAGCCACGGTGACATCACATGGCACACCCATATGTACACTGAAACTTTCGGTAAACTCTCCATCCACTCTTACACAAGCATTTGCAATATTGTATAAAAGGCTTTTCCTCCATCCAACAGTTGTCCCTCTACCCCAGAGATCCTCAACACATCCTATAAAGCATTCCACTTAACTTTTTTCATGTTCTTTCCCCAGACTGTTGTTGCATCATAGTGTGTTTTCCATAAACCACACTACCACTGCAAAACAAAGGCAATCATATTCCAATTACGAAACTTTGTTATGGTGAAACTGTTTCATCCTCAAACAGTTCCCATGGTTCTCTATCTCTCTTTGATGTCCATTCCTTTCGACAACTTCCTCAAGAGGGTGGCCATGGCAAAATAGTCTCCCTACTGTTGAACTATAGTGCTGCTTCCCAGCCTTTAACGCCTCACTCTTAACAGACCACTAGGAGAGGCAACTCTAGCGCAATGTTTTTCAGAGGCTCCTTCCTAATGTTCCTACAAACTACTTCTACCTAATGTGTCTTATATTCCTGCCTAATGTTCTAACCAAATACTTCCACCACTGCAAAACAAAGGCAATCATATTCCAATTACAAAACTTTGTTATGGTGAAACTGCTTCATCCTCAAACAGGTCCCATGCTTCTCTATCTCTCTTTGATGTCCGTTCCTTTCGACAACTTCCTTAAGAGGGTGGCCATGGCAAAAGATTCTCCCTACTGTTGAACTATAGTGCCGCTTCCCAGCCTTTAATGCCTCTCTTAAAACAAAGGCAATCATATTCCAATTACGAAACTTTGTTATGGTGAAACTGTTTCATCCTCAAACAGGTCCCATGGTTCTCTATCTCTCTTTGATGTCCATTCCTTTCGACAACTTCCTCAAGAGGGTGGCCATGGCAAAAGAGTCTCCCTACTGTTGAACTATAGTGCCGCTTCCCAGCCTTTAATGCCTCTCTTAAAACAAAGGCAATCATATTCCAATTACGAAACTTTGTTATGGTGAAACTGTTTCATCCTCAAACAGGTCCCATGGTTCTCTATCTCTCTTTGATGTCCATTCCTTTCGACAACTTCCTCAAGAGGGTGGCCATGGCAAAAGAGTCTCCCTACTGTTGAACTATAGTGCCGCTTCCCAGCCTTTAACGCCTCACTCTTAACAGACCACTAGGAGAGGCAACTCTAGCGCAATGTTTTTCAGAGGCTCCTTCCTAAGGTTCCTACAAACTACTTCTACCTAATGTGTCTTATATTCCTGCCTAATGTTCTAACCAAATACTTCCACCTAATGCTCCTCTCACTACTTTTTCTATTGGGCAGGGCGAAAACAAAGTACTCAACACAGGAAAATCTAGTTGCAAAGAATGAGTTATGCAAGTTAAGCACTGTCAAGTATTATGAGTAACAAGGAGAGATTATATGTCTGAGGACAGAATGCCAACAGTCCACATGTAAGAGAGGCAGAAAGAATACACAGCTACCTAGGTCAAAGGAGTGCAACGTGACTACCACTGAAGCGCTGGCTCACTGTACAGCAGTCACTAGCCCTCCCAATATCCAAGCAGGCAGTACCAGTAATTTACCTTCCAGTTTGGTGGCTGACTACCAACTACTACCCACTTTTATCAGTAATATAGCTATCATTGAGCAGAGACTATTATCAATAATTAATTATCTTGATTCATTCAACTTCCATACACACAAAGAATGACCAACAAACATGTCCAATCATATATCTCTCCCCAGTTTCATTACTAATAATTATCAAGTTTATACCTGACTTTATTAAACTAGACTGATAAAAAAATTGCAAAGGAAAGCAAAGAAAAACACATCCATGAGTACTATTGAGACCGTTATGTTGACAGAAAAAATGCAAAGCAAACAAATGATTTAAGAAATAGTATACTATACTTGTGAACTACCAATGCCGAAATGAACTTGCCGTGCCAAAGTGAACCTGTGGAAATCTCTTCCTTCATCATTCCCTTTTCTACCTTTAAAAATTTTCATAAATACGTGAGTGCCCTGATTAATTTCTTCCTTTATTTTCTTTTCACCTATAATATGTTCTGTCCATGCCATATCAGTCACTAAAAAAAAAAAAAAAAAAAAAAAAAAAAAAAAAAGCACAAACTCTAATTGGATATTATTTTTCATCCAAACTCATGACTTACTCCATGTTACATACACGTGAATGCATTACTCTTTTGCCCCAATTCTCAGGATTACTGATTTAAACAGAAATCAAAGTACGTCTGTAACCCATCTCAGTAAGATCTATTAACTTTTCAAATCTACCATACCAGTATGAATCATTTTTTGTGATAAAATAAATTACTGTACCTACTCTGCATTCAATATAATAATACCCTGTACATAAGTTACCGTCAATCCCTCAACTCTTATATATGCTATCTAAACCATCACTCCCTCAACTCTATTAAGTTTTATCTATAACATCATTCCCTCAACTCTCGTAAAATGCTACCTATATCACTATTCCTCAACTCTTCTAAATGCTATATATAAACAACCAATCCCTCAACTCCTGTAACTTCTATCTAAACCCCCATTCCTTTTGTTAAGGGCTGTCTATAACATCATTCCTCAACTCTCGTAAATGATACCTATACTTGTATTCAACTCTTTCTAAATGCTACCTAAACCACCAATCCCTATACTCCTGTAAATTCTATCTATACCAACATTCCCTTAACTCTTAAAAATGCGATCTGTTAGTGTAAATATAACCAGGATCACAAATTATCTCACATCTCAATCAAACTGTAAAACAGAACAATGTTGTCAGGAGACGCATAATGAAACAGATACTATTAGAGTAAGCTACTCACTACCAATAAGTAAAATCAAGATGGAAAGAAAGATTGTATCCCCTTGGACTATTTGTTTACTGTTGATAGCGGATATTAGCAAAACCTGGCCCATCCACTTGACTTGCAATCTAATTTGAAAAAAATAAATGAAATCCATACTCCTCCCTTTGGGAGCCTTCATTGTCTTCATTTTGTACCTAGATATGTACATCATTCCAGGTTCAAAACTGCAGCTCATTACAGCACTTATTTTGTCAACAAGTCGTCACAGGCAGGTTAAACAGTATCATAGTAACCACCTATTTTCACTTATTACCACCTTATTACTAATATAGTAGCAAAAGCAAATGTCTACAAATAATTCATTTTTATTTCTATTATACTATGTCACTGTCTCCCGCATTAGCGAGGTAGCGCAGGGAAACAGACAAAAGAATGGCCTAACCCACCCACATACACATATATATACATAAACGTCCACACACAGCACATATACATACCTATACATCTCAACGTATACATATATATACACACACAGACATATACATGTATACACATGTACATAATTCATGCTGTCTGCCCTTATTCATTCCCTTCGCCACCCCACCACACATGAAATGACAACCCCCTCCCCCTGCATTTGTGCAAGGTAGCACTAGGAAAAGACAACAAAGGCCACATTCATTCACACTCAGTCTCTAGCTGTCATGTATAATGCACCGAAACCACAGCTCCCTTTCCACATCCAGGCCCCACAAAACTTTCCATGGTTTACCCAAGATGCTACAAATAAACAAATATTAATTCTGAAAAGAAAAAAGACAAAAGTTACAGTATTTACAAGTTTATTAAGGAATCAAACACTATAAAGTGCTAACAAATAAACAAATATTAATTCTGAAAAGAAAAAAGAAAAAAGTTACAGCATTTACAAATTTACTAAGGAATCAAACACTATAAAGTGCTAACATAATTCGCAACATTCTACTTTATACTACAACATTATATAAGGAGACAGAGGGGAGGATAATTTCAAATTCATCTAGTTATACAGGGGTGTATGGGAAAATAAACTTATGACATCACGTACTATAATGTCACCACATTAAATTTGTTAGCATCATAACAACTAGATTACATAAAAAAATTACAAAATTTAAAGGTATCACCATCATATAAGCATACCATTGATTTCATTTTGCAGATAGTATAACATATCTGAAGTAAAATGAGCCCAAGGTAACATGGAGGAGCATTACTTTTTCTCCAATCATAACTGTTAATGGGAAGGGGAATGAAGATCAATGTAAATATAGCATTGCCATACAGGCAATATGGTTGACAGAGAAATCAACTATGAAAACTATCATGTAATCTCACCAATCAGCCAAGATTTATGGCAAAAATTTCACCACCATTAATGATGCAATGACTGATTAGGAGTGGTGGGCGGTGGCTCCACCAGCTGCCCAGGGTGTTGTCTAGGCTATATTTATGAAAAGTCAACATATGCTTTAATTACTGTGCTTGGAATACTTCAATATCCAGTTTAAATAGAAAACAAATGTTCATCCCAGCTGCTGAGGGAGGTTAGACAACATCTTTGTAAGTTCCATTCAATTTTACATCACCTAATTTTTAAGTTCACTAATCCACAAAAATCCTTAGATCTATGATATGCTAACGTATGTTTGTACACTATAACCTAACATGGAAATACTTAGGGGGGAGGGGGGGAATCAACCCAAAATATTCCTGATCTTCATGACCCTCCCCACTTTGTTCCCATGAAATAAAGTAACATATCTATTAATACATTAATCCCTGGATGTCACTACCAACGTGATATCAACCATGGCTTACGCCCTTTACATCCAAATTATCATACCTGTTTCAAGGTAATACAATTCTTATTCCACCCTTGTGATACATGAACTAATCATAATGCATAGCATCTGATCTAATGCACCATTCTATTAGAGTTCATATTACAAATATATATATATTAATATATATATATATATATATATAATATAATATATATATATTATATAAGCAGCAGATGGAAGTGGAAGTTTGAGGACAATGTGTGGTGTGAGGTGGTTTGATCGAGTAAGTAATGCAAGGGTAAGAGAGATGTGTGGAAATAAAAAGAACGTGGTTGAGAGAGCAAAAGAGGGTGTTTTGAAATGGTTTGGGCACATGGAGAGAATGAGTGAGGAAATATTGACCAAGAGGATATATGTGTCGGAGGTGGAGGGAACGAGGAGAAGTGGGAGACCAAATTGGAGGTGGAAAGATGGAGTGAAAAAGATTTTGAGTGATCGGGGCCTGAACATGCAGGAGGGTGAAAGGCAGGCAAGGAATAGAGTGAATTGGATCGATGTGGTATACCGGGGTTGACGTGCTGTCAGTAGATTGAATCAGGGCATGTGAAGCGTCTGGGGTAAACCATGGAAAGTTGTGTGGGGCCTGGATGTGGAAAGGGAGCTGTGGTTTCGGGCATTATTGCATGACAGCTAGAGACTGAGTATGAACGAATGGGGCCTTTGTTGTCTTTTCCTAGCGCTACCTCGCACACATGAGGGGGGAGGGGGACGGTACTCCATGTGTGGCGAGGTGGCGATGGGAATGAATGAAGGCAGACAGTGTGAATTGTGTGCATGGGTATATATGTATGTGTCTGTGTGTGTATATATATGTGTACATTGAGATGTATAGGTATGTATATTTGCGTGTGTGGATATGTATGTATATACATGTGTATGGGTGTGGGTTAGGCCATTTCTTTCCTCTGTTTCCTTGCGCTACCTCACAAACGCGGGAGACAGCGACAAAGCAAAATATAAAAAAATAAATAATATATATATATATATATATATATATGTATATATATATATATATATATATATATATATATATATATATATATATATATATATATATATATTTTCTTTCTTTTCTTTCAAACTATTCGCCATTTCCCGCATTAGCGAGGTAGCGTTAAGAACAGAGGACTGGGCCTTTGAGGGAATACCCTCACCTGGCCCAATTCTCTGTTCCTTCTTTTGGAAAATTAAAAAAAAACCGAGAGGTAGCGCAAGGAAACAGACGAAAGAAATGGCCCAACCCCCCCCCCCATACACATGTACATACACACGTCCACACACGCAAATATACATACCTACACAGCTTTCCATGGTTTACCCCAGACGCTTCACATGCCCTGATTCAATCCACTGACAGCACGTCAACCCCTGTATACCACATCGCTCCAATTCACTCTATTCCTTGCCCTCCTTTCACCCTCCTGCATGTTCAGGCCCCAATCACACAAAATCTTTTTCACTCCATCTTTCCACCTCCAATTTGGTCTTCCTCTTCTCCTCGTTCCCTCCACCTCCGACACATATATCCTCTTGGTCAATCTTTCCTCACTCATTCTCTCCATGTGCCCAAACCATTTCAAAACACCCTCTTCTGCTCTCTCAACCACTCTCTTTTTATTTCCACACATCTCTCTTACCCTTACGTTACTTACTCGATCAAACCACCTCACACCACACATTGTCCTCAAACATCTCATTTCCAGCACATCCATCCTCCTGCGCACAACTCTATCCATAGCCCACGCCTCGCAACCATACAACATTGTTGGCACCACTATTCCTTCCATACCCATTTTTGCTTTCCGAGATAATGTTCTCGACTTCCACACATTCTTCAAGGCTCCCAAAATTTTCGCCCCCTCCCCCACCCTATGATCCACTTCTGCTTCCATGGTTCCATCCGCTGCCAGATCCACTCCCAGATATCTAAAACACTTCACCTTCTCCAGTTTTTCTCCATTCAAACTCACCTCCCAATTGACTTGACCCTCAACCCTACTGTACCTAATAACCTTGCTCTTATTCACATTTACTCTTAACTTTCTTCTTCCACACACTTTACCAAACTCAGTCACCAGCTTCTGCAGTTTCTCACATGAATCAGCCACCAGCGCTGTATCATCAGCGAACAACAACTGACTCACTTCCCAAGCTCTCTCATCCCCAACAGACTTCATACTTGCCCCTCTTTCCAAACTTATACCTCTGTAATTTGAGCACTCACTCTTATCCCCTTTGCCTTTGTACAATGGCACTATGCACGCATTCCGCCAATCCTCAGGCACCTCACCATGAGTCATACATACATTAAATAACCTTACCAACCAGTCAACAATACAGTCACCCCTTTTTCAATAGATTCCACTGCACTGCAATACCATCCAAACCTGCTGCCTTGCCGGCTTTCATCTTCCGCAAAGCTTTTACTACCTCTTCTCTGTTTACCAAATCATTTTCCCTAACCCTCTCACTTTGCACACCACCTCAACCAAAACACCCTATATCTGCCACTCTATCATCAAACACATTCAACAAACCTTCAAAATACTCACTCCATCTCCTTCTCACATCACCACTACTTGTTATCACCTTCCCATTAGCGCCCTTCACTGAAGTTCCCATTTGCTCCCTTGTTTTATGCACTTTATTTACCTCCTTCCAAAACATCTTTTTATTCTCCCTAAAATTTAATGATACTCTCTCACCCCAAATCTCATTTGCCCTCTTTTTCACCTCTTGCACCTTTCTCTTGACCTCCGGTCTCTTTCTTTTATACATCTCCCACTCAATTGCATTTTTTCCCTGCAAAAATCGTCCAAATGCCTCTCTCTTCTCTTTCACTAATAATCTTACTTCTTCATCCCACCACTCACTACCCTTTCTAATCAACCCACCTTCCTCGCTTCTCATGCCACAAGCATCTTTTGCGCAATCCATCACTGATTCCCTAAGTACACCCCATTCCTCCCCCACTCCCCTTACTTTCATTGTTCTCACCTTTTTCCATTCTGTACTCAGTCTCTCCTGGTACTTCCTCACACAAGTCTCCTTCCCAAGCTCACTTACTCTCACCACCCTCTTCATCCCAACATTCACTCTTCTTTTCTGAAAACCCATACAAATCTTCACCTTAGCCTCCACAAGATAATGATCAGACATCCCTCCAGTTGCACCTCTCAGCACATTAACATCCAAAAGTCTCTCTTTCGCGCACCTGTCAATTAACATGTAATCCAATAACGCTCTCTGGCCATCTCTCCTACTTACATACATATACTTAAGTATATCTTGCTTTTTAAACCAGGTATTCCCAATCACCAGTCCTTTTTCAGCACATAAATCTACAAGCTCTTCACCATTTCCATTTACAACACTGAACACCCCATGTATACCAATTATTCCCTCAACTGCCACATTACTCACCTTTGCATTCAAATCACCCATCACTATAACCCGGTCTCGTGCATCAAAACCACTAACACACTCATTCAGCTGCTCCCAAAACGCTTGCCTCTCATGATCTCTCTTCTCATGCCCAGGTGCATATGCACCAATAATCACCCATCTCTCTCCATCAACTTTCAGTTTTACCCATATTAATCGAGAATTTACTTTCTTACATTCTATCACATACTCCCAGAACTCCTGTTTCAGGAGTACTGCTACTCCTTCCCTTGCTCTTGTCCTCTCACTAACCCCTGACTTTACTCCCAAGACATTCCCAAACCACTCTTCCCCTGTACACTTGAGCTTCATTTCACTCAGAACCAAAACATCCAGGTCCCTTTCCTCAAACATACTACCCATCTCTCCTTTTTTCACATCTTGGTTACATCCACACACATTTAGACACCCCAATCTGAGTCTACGAGGAGGATGAGCACTCCCCGCATGACTCCTTCTGTTTCCCATTTTTTTTAGAAAGTTTAAATACAAGGAGGTGAGGATTTCTGGCCCCCCGCTCCCGTCCCCTCCAGTCGCCTTCTACGACACGTGAGGAATGCGTGGGAAGTATATAAAGTATCTCACACTGATAATTACTGTAAACCTATAATCACCAGAGGCAGTGCATATCTCAATAAACAAGAACAGTTAATGCTGGTACAAGGTTTACTTATCAGTGTACTAAACAATATTCTTGAACAAAATAAAAAAGATTAAGACCCAAAACAGCAATATAAATCAATAATTAAGTACTTATGTGTAGCCGATGGATGCCTCCATGTGCACACTCCAACTCTGCAACATCTTTCCCTAGTTTTGCTTTCACCTGATTAGTCCATTCATATACAAATGACCCCAACTTACAACAGTTCGACTTACGATTTTTCAACTTTATGATGGTACAATAGCGACGTGCATTCAGTTAAAACCATACTTCAAATTTTGAATTTTTATTTTTTCCCAGCTAGTGATATGTGGTACAATAATCTCTAGGGATGCTGTGCAGTGGCAGCAAGATGCAGCTCCCAGTCAGCCACAGGATCACAGGAGTAAACAACTGTTGCCAACGTCTTTTTGTATTTTGATTTTTGTGTTTCAGCATCCCATCATGTTTAGATAATGCCTATCTGTGTCTTCTGCCTCTGGCAAGAAGAGGGAGGCAATTCTTCTCGAGATGAAATTAAAGATAACCGACCCACATGAAGTTATACCCGAGCCACCAAGAAAGTTCACAGCAAAGAAACTGGTGGAGGGGTTGACAACTATCAACACTTCATTATAAAATAGGCTTTGTGTTAGATGATTTTGTCCAACTGTAGGCTAATACAAGTGTTCTGAGAATGTTTATGGTAAGCTAGGCTAAGCTACGATGTTCGGTATATTAAATGCACAGTATTAAATGTATCTTTGACATAATATTTTCAACTTATGATGGAATTATTGGAACAAAAACCCCATCGCAAATCGAGGAGCATCTGTATATGTTAAAAAGCCACGGTGACATCACATGGCACACCCATATGTACACTGAAACTTTCGGTAAACTCTCCATCCACTCTTACACAAGCATTTGCAATATTGTATAAAAGGCTTTTCCTCCATCCAACAGTTGTCCCTCTACCCCAGAGATCCTCAACACATCCTATAAAGCATTCCACTTAACTTTTTTCATGTTCTTTCCCCAGACTGTTGTTGCATCATACTGTGTTTTCCATAAACCACACTACCACTGCAAAACAAAGGCAATCATATTCCAATTACGAAACTTTGTTATGGTGAAACTGATTCATCCTCAAACAGTTCCCATGGTTCTCTATCTCTCTTTGATGTCCATTCCTTTCGACAACTTCCTCAAGAGGGTGGCCATGGCAAAATAGTCTCCCTACTGTTGAACTATAGTGCCGCTTCCCAGCCTTTAACGCCTCACTCTTAACAGACCACTAGGAGAGGCAACTCTAGCGCAATGTTTTTCAGAGGCTCCTTCCTAATGTTCCTACAAACTACTTCTACCTAATGTGTCTTATATTCCTGCCTAATGTTCTAACCAAATACTTCCACCACTGCAAAACAAAGGCAATCATATTCCAATTACGAAACTTTGTTATGGTGAAACTGCTTCATCCTCAAACAGGTCCCATGCTTCTCTATCTCTCTTTGATGTCCGTTCCTTTCGACAACTTCCTCAAGAGGGTGGCCATGGCAAAAGATTCTCCCTACTGTTGAACTATAGTGCCGCTTCCCAGCCTTTAATGCCTCTCTTAAAACAAAGGCAATCATATTCCAATTACGAAACTTTGTTATGGTGAAACTGTTTCATCCTCAAACAGGTCCCATGGTTCTCTATCTCTCTTTGATGTCCATTCCTTTCGACAACTTCCTCAAGAGGGTGGCCATGGCAAAAGAGTCTCCCTACTGTTGAACTATAGTGCCGCTTCCCAGCCTTTAACGCCTCACTCTTAACAGACCACTAGGAGAGGCAACTCTAGCGCAATGTTTTTCAGAGGCTCCTTCCTAATGTTCCTACAAACTACTTCTACCTAATGTGTCTTATATTCCTGCCTAATGTTCTAACCAAATACTTCCACCTAATGCTCCTCTCACTACTTTTTCTATTGGGCAGGGCGAAAACAAAGTACTCAACACAGGAAAATCTAGTTGCAAAGAATGAGTTATGCAAGTTAAGCACTGTCAAGTATTATGAGTAAAAAGGAGAGATTATATGTCTGAGGACAGAATGCCAACAGTCCACATGTAAGCGAGGCAGAAAGAATACACAGCTACCTAGGTCAAAGGAGTGCAACGTGACGACCACTGAAGCGCTGGCTCACTGTACAGCAGTCACTAGCCCTCCCAATATCCAAGCAGGCAGTACCAGTAATTTACCTTCCAGTTTGGTGGCTGACTACCAACTACTACCCACTTTTATCAGTAATATAGCTATCATTGAGCAGAGACTATTATCAATAATTAATTATCTTGATTCATTCAACTTCCATACACACAAAGAATGACCAACAAACATGTCCAATCATATATATCTCCCCAGTTTCATTACTAATAATTATCAAGTTTATACCTGACTTTATTAAACTAGAATGATAAAAAAATTGCAAAGGAAAGCAAAGAAAAACACATCCATGAGTACTATTGAGACCGTTATGTTGACAGAAAAAATGCAAAGCAAACAAATGATTTAAGAAATAGTATACTATACTTGTGAACTACCAATGCCGAAATGAACTTGCCGTGCCAAAGTGAACCTGTGGAAATCTCTTCCTTCATCATTCCCTTTTCTACCTTTAAAATTTTTCATAAATACGTGAGTGCCCTGATTACTTTCTTCCTTTATTTTCTTTTCACCTATAATATGTTATGTCCATGCCATATCAGTCACTAAAAAAAAAAAAAAGCACAAACTCTAATTGGATATTATTTTTCATCCACACTCATGACTTACTCCATGTTACATACACGTGAATGCATTACTCTTTTGCCCCAATTCTCAGGATTACTGATTTAAACAGAAATCAAAGTACGTCTGTAACCCATCTCAGTAAGATCTATTAACTTTTCAAATCTACCATACCAGTATGAATCATTTTTTGTGATAAAATAAATTACTGTACCTACTCTGCATTCAATATAATAATACCCTGTACATAAGTTACCGTCAATCCCTCAACTCTTATATATGCTATCTAAACCATCACTCCCTCAACTCTATTAAGTTTTATCTATAACATCATTCCCTCAACTCTCGTAAAATGCTACCTATATCACTATTCCTCAACTCTTCTAAATGCTATATATAAACAACCAATCCCTCAACTCCTGTAACTTCTATCTAAACCCCCATTCCTTTTGTTAAGGGCTGTCTATAACATCATTCCTCAACTCTCGTAAATGCTACCTATACTTGTATTCAACTCTTTCTAAATGCTACCTAAACCACCAATCCCTATACTCCTGTAAATTCTATCTATACCAACATTCCCTTAACTCTTAAAAATGCGATCTGTTAGTGTAAATATAACCAGGATCACAAATTATCTCACATCTCAATCAAACTGTAAAACAGAACAATGTTGTCAGGAGACGCATAATGAAACAGATACTATTAGAGTAAGCTACTCACTACCAATAAGTAAAATCAAGATGGAATGAAAGATTGTATCCCCTTGGACTATTTGTTTACTGTTGATAGCGGATATTAGCAAAACCTGGCCCATCCACTTGACTTGCAATCTAATTTGAAAAAAATAAATGAAATCCATACTCCTCCCTTTGGGAGCCTTCATTGTCTTCATTTTGTACCTAGATATGTACATCATTCCAGGTTCAAAACTGCAGCTCATTACAGCACTTATTTTGTCAACAAGTCGTCACAGGCAGGTTAAACAGTATCATAGTAACCACCTATTTTCACTTATTACCACCTTATTACTAATATAGTAGCAAAAGCAAATGTCTACAAATAATTCATTTTTATTTCTATTATACTTTGTCACTGTCTCCCGCATTAGCGAGGTAGCGCAGGGAAACAGACAAAAGAATGGCCTAACCCACCCACATACACATATATATACATAAACGTCCACACACAGCACATATACATACCTATACATCTCAACGTATACATATATATACACACACAGACATATACATGTATACACATGTACATAATTCATGCTGTCTGCCCTTATTCATTCCCTTCGCCACCCCACCACACATGAAATGACAACCCCCTCCCCCTGCATTTGTGCAAGGTAGCACTAGGAAAAGACAACAAAGGCCACATTCATTCACACTCAGTCTCTAGCTGTCATGTATAATGCACCGAAACCACAGCTCCCTTTCCACATCCAGGCCCCACAAAACTTTCCATGGTTTACCCAAGATGCTACAAATAAACAAATATTAATTCTGAAAAGAAAAAAGACAAAAGTTACAGTATTTACAAGTTTATTAAGGAATCAAACACTATAAAGTGCTAACAAATAAACAAATATTAATTCTGAAAAGAAAAAAGAAAAAAGTTACAGCATTTACAAATTTACTAAGGAATCAAACACTATAAAGTGCTAACATAATTCGCAACATTCTACTTTATACTACAACATTATATAAGGAGACAGAGGGGAGGATAATTTCATATTCATCTAGTTATACAGGGGTGTATGGGAAAATAAACTTATGACATCACGTACTATAATGTCACCACATTAAATTTGTTAGCATCATAACAACTAGATTACATAAAAAAATTACAAAATTTAAAGGTATCACCATCATATAAGCATACCATTGATTTCATTTTGCAGATAGTATAACATATCTGAAGTAAAATGAGCCCAAGGTAACATGGAGGAGCATTACTTTTTCTCCAATCATAACTGTTAATGGGAAGGGGAATGAAGATCAATGTAAATATAGCATTGCCATACAGGCAATATGGTTGACAGAGAAATCAACTATGAAAACTATCATGTAATCTCACCAATCAGCCAAGATTTATGGCAAAAATACACCACCATTAATGATGCAATGACTGATTAGGAGTGGTGGGCGGTGGCTCCACCAGCTGCCCAGGGTGTTGTCTAGGCTATATTTATGAAAAGTCAACATATGCTTTAATTACTGTGCTTGGAATACTTCAATATCCAGTTTAAATAGAAAACAAATGTTCATCCCAGCTGCTGAGGGAGGTTAGACAACATCTTTGTAAGTTCCATTCAATTTTACATCACCTAATTTTTAAGTTCACTAATCCACAAAAATCCTTAGATCTATGCTATGCTAACGTATGTTTGTACACTATAACCTAACATGGAAATACTTAGGGGGGAGGGGGGGAATCAACCCAAAATATTCCTGATCTTCATGACCCTCCCCACTTTGTTCCCATGAAATAAAGTAACATATCTATTAATACATTAATCCCCTGGATGTCACTACCAACGTGATATCAACCATGGCTTACGCCCTTTACATCCAAATTATCATACCTGTTTCAAGGTAATACAATTCTTATTCCACCCTTGTGATACATGAACTAATCATAATGCATAGCATCTGATCTAATGCACCATTCTATTAAGAGTTCATATTACAAATATATATATATATATATATATATATATATATATATATATATATATATATATATATATATATAAGGCTATGTAATATTACCAACTCCCAGCATGACACATTTATTTACACTATCTCTAATACAATATATTCACATAACAGCCATAGTTTCTTTACCCACAACTATTAAAAATGTGCTAGAGATGCTACAGTGTACAAAATTCGAGGCGTAAACCTGGCCGAGGCCCGCCCCTCCTCACCATGGCTGCGAACCATCAAATTACTACTTACATCACTGCGACACTCGCTGGCTCCCTCCAATCGCAATTAACCTCAAAAAAGTCTACGGAATGTGGAGAAGAAGCTGCGGGGTGATGAGCGAAAGCCAACAGTCTTAAAGCTAACAGTGTAACCACCACATCTAACCACTCGACCAGGTAACCACACCAGCAACGGGTCAACACCTATCATGACCTTTCCAACTCACCCAAATTCGCGATGACAGTTGACTATGACTCAGCGAAATACGTGTTCCAAGTGAATCTACACTATTTCGGCTCTGAACGGGGCAGTACTCTGTCCGCCTTACACTCACTAGAGCAGGCCAGCCGCCACTGTAAATTTAAGGAGGCCGGTACCACAAACCAACGTGGTTCTCACTTAGGAAGGAACGTGGTAGACTCGCAACAAAACACTCGTCGCTCTCCGCTAAACAAACTAGATCTACGATGTTTTTCTCTCGTTTATTTCCCAACAAAAGCTATATAACTCAACGTTACTTTCGTTAAAAATGATTTTTTTTCCTTAATCGTGAAATGATGAAGGAAACAGTGGAATCAGTCAAGATGGTGGTAAAGGATCATGACTTGCTGGTGGCGGATATCAGCTGATTGGCGCAACAATTGCAGACGACAACATGTAACAATTTGGGCGGGAACAAATTGTTTGAAATATTAATGAGGGTGACAAAGTACCTACCGTTCTGAATGTAGAGTTATCCAAAAAGGATAATTATTCATTACGTTTGCTAACTTTGTAAGTAATATCTACTTAATTCTATTGGTGAAAATCACATATCAGAATATTGTTAGAGAAAACGGTCAGTGCTTTGTTCAAGCGCACACTTAGCCTTTCGGATATTATATAACAACTGCAATCGCACTCCTCAGTTGCATGGGTTATAAATCTATATATATTGATTAATGAGAGTCTTATGCGAGACTAATTATCTTTCTAGCAAAGGAAGTGGGACACATGTAAAAGATTATCAGAAATCCTTCCATGTGAGTGTATTGATCTGAAAATATGCTTAGCAATACCATTAGGTAATGTAAACTCCCACTGTCGTTAACCGTTTTCTTTAGACTGATTTGTTAAAAAGTTATTTCAACGTTAACGATGAACATAAGGCTGGGGCAACACCATATCTTAGTAAATCATGTAAGAGTATTTCTACGAAGTAACACAATTATTCTCCTTGAATTACCATTAACGGTAACAAGAAATCGTTTCTTTCACTGACGAACATGCATGTAACAGAGACCACGCTGAATAGTTTTGTAATGGCTGTAGTCAAAAGGAATCAAACTAAAACCTCACAATGAGCTGCAGGTCTAAGAAGACTATAATAAAAACAGGCGCATTGCTTCCGCAGAGCTGCATGTTACACAACGTCGACTTGCAATGCTTCCCTTTTTCAGCGCAGGGTATGTATTGTGGGAAATGGAACTACTTTGACGCCTCTCCTGACATCAATGGCTTGTCATTCTATAGCTGGGAGTCTGATCACTCCTGCAGATAATGTCTTCAAACCCTGGTCAGTTTGGGAAGCATACCTCTACTGAAGAAAGTGTGAAAATCATGTATAACAGATGAAACCAGTCATCCTGCAGGGAGCTGCTGCTCTTTCCCTTCACTTTGGTTAGATTTAACGTGAACACAATTCTATTCAACTATTCTCCTTTTTTTTTTTATCTTAGTATAAATGATATGCATGAAAGTAAGTCTTGCGGATGTAAATCTTTTGTGGTATCCATTCGCATGTAAATCAGCAATAAACCAATAAAATTACATGTGCTTTAAAAAAAGAGACTCAATTTTTTTGAGATTGTACAAAAGAAAAATCATCAAGAGAATAAGGTACATCTTCAATGATCTTGCGTATTAAAAGCCAATTATTTCACTGGAAATTACGTGAATTTTGGAGACAAAAGAAGCGAATCCCAGGCGGACGACGACGGGGCAGCCAACCTCTCTTGAGCAGTACTGTACACAATAAATTTGATGCTAATGAAGATTTATGATATCTTTCAGTTATCTTAACCTTTAAGTCACTCGTTAAAGGCCTGATTGACGTTAATTACCGATGAAAGAACCTCGTTCGTGTCGTCACTTCCAAAATAGACATACAATTAAGATAACGGAATTTCCTATTTTGAAAAAGCATGTTAATTTGTTTCACCGAATAAAACTTTTAATTACAGCTATTATTTTGTTATCAAATACCATAATTCCCTTCAAATATAATCATCGAACTTATTTTAAGAGCTATAGTTAGTGTTGTGAGAGTTCGATATGTTAGTGATATAATCTAAAACTCAAATGACTCATAAAACACTAAGATCCTTAAGATACAATGTATTCGCACATACTACTCTTATTCTGAGCTTTTCATCATTATCTTGAGTTCGTAATATGCCTTTACAGCTCGACTAACCTGGGAGGAAGCGAGATGTGTAGCGAGATGGAGACAGGTGCCACGTATATAGAGATCACATGTTTATAAGGTTTTGGAATTATCTTTGACATCTGAAGAATGTATTGAAGCTGACGACCTTGGTGGCCCCGGTAGTTAATAGGCCAAAACAGCTTAACTGAGATGGATGTTATTGTTTGTCAGTGCTTGAGGCAGACGAGGCTGTGTGAGCACTCCAGTGGCTGGCCTGAACCTGTTCTCGGTAAAGACACGGTACCGATACAAGGTCAAGAGACGGGGTTAACACGAGTGTTAAACCCACTTCTTTTAAGGCAAAGTGTAATCACAATTAGTACTTACACATATGCGATATCTTTAGCATGACGGTACAAGGCAAGTGTGATGACGTTTCACATTAGGATTGAAGCAGATTAAAGGCTTACTTAGGTCATCATTAACGTTCGTTCCGTTGCGTGTGATATATATATATATATATATATATATATATATATATATATATATATATATATATATATATATATATATATATATAAATATATATATATATATATATATATATATATATATATATATATATATATATATATATATATATATATATATATAAAGAATTAAAAGTGTAAATGTGAGGGAGGTCGGAAGTTCCTGTGACGATTGCCGAGAGGAAAAACCAATGAGCGGGAGGCGGGAGGTGGGTAATGCATGGGGGAGATTGTCCTCAAACTGCTTTTTCCCAGAAATCATTTACCAAAGGAAGATTTCCAATGCATAAAACAATGAAGTGTCACATCCACATTTGTTAAAGTCAGTACCGGAGAGAAATCATACACTTTGAATAAAATATATATATATATATATATATATATATATATATATATATATATATATATATATATATATATATTTACTGTCGAGTGACGGTGTCTGTTGTCCTTCAAGAGAGCTAGACAAGCTGTAACCTTGCCTCACGAACCTGTGGGAAATCCAAGAAATAAGAGATTAGAACTGCAGTCGCTGTAGGTGTAGCTGATGTTTTCATCCGTAATTTGGCTTTAGGTATTAATTGGATGTATTCTTCAGTGTTTTGTAAATAAGAATTACAATACGTCCGGTACCTATTTTCATTATTTGTGTTATTTCTTCCACTAAATCAGGCAACAGGATCGAGGGATATGTGTATAAGTTAGTTATATCTGTAGAAGTCCATTAAATATAGAAGTACTTAATAGGGCATTACTGGAGGCCGCCATGGAGTTAATAGGCTACGATTATCTTGGCTTTTATTGAGGCTCCGTCTTCAGCATCTTCCACGACATACGACAATACCCCGGCCTTTTCTTCTTATCAACCAGTTATTATACTTCCGGGTACGGAGAGGACAGGAAGCCACCATCATTATTCTTCGGAAACACAAATGGAGAGGACACGAAATGAAAAACCTGCTGCCTATTGACAGATTACAGCTATCAGATTACACCGCACAACCCAGCCTGATAAAAGACCTTTAACCAGATACGATAAGGGAAGGAGAATCATCTAAGGACGGACTGGGGGAGCGTGGGGTTCGACAACATGGCCGAGAAAGTGTGAACATATCTGGGGAGTTTAATCATGTTGAGTTGTTAAACAGCCAGCCAGACACACATAGCCCGACGACCAGACCCAAACAGGTTTGTGTAAAGGACAGGCAAGCATGTACCCGGTATTTGTTGGGTGGAGGAAGGGGTGCGTAAATTGATTTCTCAAATTGTAATAAAAATTAAACACGGTCAATTTCACGGATCTATATTGTCAAAGTTTTATCTCCATAACAACATACAATGAACATGAAGCAAGACAGGATGATCAGTTTTTTTCATAGTGAGTATTGAATAAAGGACTAACCCTTCTTGATTTCATTACGTGCATGGATGGTAAAAACTCAGTGAGCGATAAGTCACGTTCGACAATACCATCGTCAGTGGGCACACACGGGGGGGAGTTGTGGAGAACCCTCTGACCTAATGGAAGCCTATTTTACCGTTCACGTAGAGCACAACGTCAGCACTGTACGGGTCACTAAAGTTGAATAACAATAATGAAAATAATAATAATGATAATAATAAAAGAGTAAAAGATATACATATTAGTGGAGAAATATGATCATCGGTGTTTTCAACCTGAAGCATGTGTACCACTATTCTTTTCTTCTACAATATACAGCAAGTACAATGTATGTTAGAAACCTCTTATCGTAATAGGATACACAAGAACACAAATCCTTTTCTAAGGTTTTGGTACATTTTCTTTTAATAATGCAAAGGGTTCTGGTTTCCATATCTTACTCATAACAGCTAGGATGTGTAAATGAGGCCATTATTCGTTTGTTCCTGACACCGCCTTGCTAAGACAAAAGCAATTACGAATAAGAAATCAGGTCATCTAGAAAATATACATCATAGCAAAGTTATGTTTCATGGAATGATATACAGTACTTACTGATTTAAAGGGTAAAGTTACGGTATATCTCATTGACGCAAGATTATCAGTAATGAGACTGTGGCACATTTTGATGTATTCTAAGCAGAATACCTGTTTATAAATGTCTGGAGAATAATTATTAATAAAATTTACAAAGGGGAAAAATTGTCCTTGCAACAGCAAAACGAAGCTATGAATAATAACACCTGAATCACTTGTAGTTACAAATGACCCATAAAATCATGCACAAGTGAATGTAATGAATAAGTCACAACAATAAAGCTGAAAACTTAATGATGCCTTCTGTGAATTCATAGGAAAAAAATTCCAGGCCATTATGTTGCATATCATAGCTGACAAAAATACATTAGAATGCAAACTTTCATGCATTATTATCACTATATTACCACTACACTGAACACTAAAACATACCTACCAAAGGTATCACTTCTGAACTACAGTGCTGACTTCATTAATTCAATATAACTAGGAGCTGGTGTTCTACCACAACACTGCTGCAGCAGTGCTACCAATTTCTGATTAAACCTTTCATTATGTGTTGATGTCAAGTGCCCAATAAGACTTAGACAAGCAGAAAGAAGAAAACTGCTAATTAGAATGAGACCTAGCATCAGGGATGCAGAAACTATTTCCAAGCAGTGGGGAACTTTGACACTTTCTGGAAAAAATTATCTACAGAATTGCAGAGTTACTTGTTTCTCCTAATAATACAGAAGTATAATTTTACCTGAATTGGAACATCTTAGTTTATGACAAAAACTCTTCACTACAAAATAGTGAAGCCCCTCAAATATCGTTTGAAAGCAAGAGAAAAGAGGAGACTCATCATGCTCATACCTTACAATAAGCAAGAAGATGAAATGACTACAGTGTAACTGAAATGGAATAATTTGTACTGTCTAATTATGACCAATGTGTCTCTGGACATTTGTAATTGTTATAAATTACAAATGAGGAATGCCATGGCAAAAGAAGAAATACTTGGGGACATAAGACCCTTGAAAATTGTTTATTTTGACCAAATAGGTTAGGTGGCAAATCAAGACCCCACAAGGAGAGGAAATCATAAAGGCAATGATAATCATAATCTGGAATGTCAAACCTCATTTTCAGAATCCTCCAAACCATTGGGCTTGGCTTAATCAAAGGCCCTAAGATAATCTATAGATAGTTAGATCTCATTTTCATTGCCTACCAGGCTATTAGACCCTGGGATAATGTTAGGACAATTTTTTTCTCATTTTCAGGTATTCCCAAATATCTGATGCTAAGGCCTGTTCCCCCTTAATAAGACACTGTGTTTACATCTTCCACTCTTGTCAGGAGCTGTCAGACATGTCATACACACCTCTCTGCCCACTCAGTGCTGGATCAAGCCAATATAAAGGTAATAGTACAACTTGTCAAGTCTCTTCTGTTACTTTTGAATGCTAGGCTATTATTTCATGAAGTAACCAGCACAATGAAGCAAAAATATTCCCAGTACAATCTTACTTCAGTATACCTGGTACCCAATACTTTACAACAGCCCTAGACCCCTCACATCTAAACCTCACCAAAGATAACCACCAACCCCCAAGACAGAACAAAAATCTTTTCCATACTTCACAGTAGCAGTCTGTTCTCACAGATCACCCCTTCCCCCCCAACAGGCATGACAGTGACTGAGCACATACATACAATTATGACTCAACAAGCACTGCTGCATGCTTCTCCACTGATGGCATTTGCACCTTGGGTAAAGACATATCCAAATGAAGAGGTAGCAATTGTTTTACCTTCATTAAGGCAGTCTATTGCCAAAGGGATATTACCTTAAGGAATAATGAATTCGTATTAACAGTAGACATGACTGATAAGTACTCAATACAGAGTTGTTTAAGGAAGATGTTACAAGTTTGTTTGATAATGTGACTTCCCACTAGTGAAGTCTATTTTGTCTTCTGTCCAGAAGATATAGGCATGTGTTGCACCTTTTCAATGTCCATTAAAGGAAATGGGATAAAAATTGCATTTTCACCCTTGGCAATTTATTATCATAGCATGTAACAGATAAGCTGTATGTAAATCTCTACATAGTTTATACAGAGTACTTAAGTGTAGCTTGTACAGCGTAAGAAGGTGAGTGTACCATACATCATTATCCATATTATACTTTACATAATATGAAGTCTGGTCTGATACATCCTGATGTTTACAACACTTCATGGATTTGTACATCATTACACTTGAGGATTCTTAACTATGAGAGATTTTCGGAGGTCCGTGTATTTGAATTTGATTGTCCAGTCTCTGCCACTTGCTGCGTTCGAGCTTCTACATTCTCTACACTAACTTTTCTTTCCACTTTTGACAGATCATCTAGTCCTTCCTGTAAAGATTATAAAAAGATAAGAGAATTTTGTTGATATTTTTCTAATATTGTGTATGAAAAGAAAAGACTTCTGTGCCAGAAGAAAAACTGACATCAATGAATCTTTTTATTGACCATATTGGAAAAGATTAAGCTTTAACAGGGAAACAAAGATAGAGACACCTTTCAACAAATAATTCTGCACATATTTAAATGACATGCCATTACATACTAGTTTTGAAGGTCAAGCCAAAGAGGCTTATATTTCAGTTATATCAAATAATCTCTATAGAAAAATTGAAAAGGGTAATCAGTTAAATTTCTTTAATTTTAGAGAATATAAAGAATTCAAGAAATCTAGAACAAACAAAACAACAGAGAATTGTAAATTTAAACTGTTTTGATGCAAACCATATCCCTTTGAAACAAATCAACATTCCTGGAAGAGGCATATGGGCTAATCAAGCGCTCCAGTTACTTTATGGTGCTCAGTTCCTTTGACAAAGTTTCTTCACTATTTCCTTCATCTTACTCAGTTGATGGAAAAATGAGCAGAATGTGCTAAATATGCATGAACACACTTCAGATTTACTGAAAGCTGAGAAATTTGGCAAATCAAAACAGAATGGTGATGCTGCTCCAGAGTCTGATTTGTTCAGAATCTAAATATTGCCCTGATGAGAATACAGGCTAGTGCCTCTTTCATGAAAAGTTTCATTAGCTATGTTATCTTTGGAAAAATCTAAGGCTAAGATACAGGGAAGCTAAAAGGCACTCCAAATTAGAAATATTACTTCCTTTCATATGAAGGCAAGGAACCTTACAATACAATATGATTTGTTTTTCAGGTCACAGGAAACCATTCACTGACACTGACAGTAAGTTTCTACAGTATTTCAAAAGATTCCTTTTTGAATAAATGAAATTTCAAATATCTTCATACTTAAATAAGTCTGCATTAAACTTCTTCGAAAAAATAAGTGAGGTACTTCAAACAAGAGCCTTAGTCAGGGAAAATTCTCTCCTCATTTGCCTTTTCTTACATAGCCTTGATTCAAAGGACTAAACAATCTCTTTTCTATCAACCACTTTTGAAAAGGGCAGACTAGGTGACTTGGATTTTCTGAGCATCTCTGTCTTTTATGTCTGTCCACTGGAAGATCTCTTAAATGCCTGAAAACTTTATCCTTTTCTTTGTTACAATTTCTAAAATGATAACCTTTCATGTGGATACATATCTCCTTACATAAGTTGACCACATATCTCCTAACCAATGATCCTAAACCCCAGCTTTTGAGGGTGTGCTTTTTGCTTTTACAGTCAGTATGTTTTCCAGAATTGGACCAACTTTTAAAGGATGAATTTAGAAACATATTGAATGGTAGAACAGCATTAGGTAGAAGTAGTGTGTTGAAACACTAGGTAGACACATTAGGTGGAAGTAGATGGTAAGAACATTAGGCAGGAACCTCTGAGAACACAGCCCTAGAGTTGCCCTTTGCCAGTGGCCTGTTAAGGGTGAGGCAGTAAAGGTTAAGAAGCAGCACTGGAGTTCACCAGTTATGGAGACTTTTACATGGCTACGTCCTTAAGGAAGTTCCTGAAGGGTACAGGCATCACATATATGAAGTGAATGAATCTGGAATAGCAGCAAAAGAGGACTTTATGTCAAAGGGGTAATTTCATGATAACTCAGTGACTTGTATTCTGACATGAAGTTGCTCCAATCTAAATGGCAATGATGACATTTAAGCCCAGTAAAAACAGGAGTATCATACAAGAATGAATTAACTCAAGGATTACATACACACTGAATCAAAGACATCTTCATGAGACAATATGCTATTAGTTATAAAAATAACCTTAACAATGTCCAAGGTTCAAGAATTAATGATTTCAACAGCCTAAGCATCTGACCTCAAATTTTACCATTAGTTATTTCAAAGAAAAAATGTATTTCTTAATCTAAAAAGCTTACTCCTTGCATATAAGCCACCCTCTATCTTTAACCACAAGATGAGCTTTAGACACATGCAAAAAAAAAAAAAAAAAAAAAAAGAATAAAAAAAGTTGAACCTCTATGTAGTGCCCCAAAGTTGAATTACCACTTTGAAACTTGCATCAAAATTACCTCCACATTCAATATCACTAACATACTTTCTCCCCTTGAATATAACAAATATTAATGATTCACATCCTCTTTTTTTATGAAAACTGGTGACAAATGTAACAGAAAATGGACTAAAACCACCAAGTATTAAAAAAGTACAAGTTCAGACTCAAGTAGCTAACATGTGATATATATGGCAGAATCATTCAATTTCAATATTCATACTGCCCTATGTGCAAACTAAAAAGCAGAGTATAATCTTTAGTCTACCTGTAGATATGGTTTAAATTTTTTTTTAGTAATGGTGAATAAGGTGAAATGAAAATGGTGGTGGTGACTGATGGGATGTAGGTGGAAAAGGTGGCTGTAGGTGGTGATAGAGATGACTGTGATGGGTTAGTGGTGGTATAGATGACTGTGGTAAGTTAGTGGTGGTACAGACCAATCTCTGAAGAGTTAATGACACTGTATTCTACTGCAAACTGCATCTCTACTTTTGTAGTTTTTCCGGGAAAAAATGTGAAGCTTATAGCTGAGTACAGCATATCATCATGGTATTACTTAAAGCCTTCTACACTTGAAGCATCTTTTCTAATGAATGTAATAGTTATCATGTTTAACGCTACCTCGCTATCGCGGGAAATAGCGAATAGTATGAAAAAAAAAGAAAAGTAGTTAAAAGCAGATGCTAATCATTCACCAACTTCAGCTGTAGTTTCTGTTTCAGCCATCAGCTAAACTGACTGAAATTTCCTATAGCTGCATCAAGTTTTTTCCAAAGAATGTCCATGAAATCAAAAGTTACAATTGAATCTCTAACCTAACTGAGTATTTCTGTCTCATACCACTTTTTATCACTAAACTCAAATGCTACTATACCATTTGGCTGAAGGAAGCAACAACAAGGTGGTGATGGTCAGAGTTGTTTTGGTGATGCTGTGAGGAACCTGGTGGTTCCAAAACTACCATTTGCTGGCCTCCCATCACAATTTCACTTCCAACAACCTGATATCCTCCACTGGGTAAGTTCATCTGGTAAAACAAAAGAAAATCATCCATACCATGAAGTTGTGTTTAGAGATTATCTGAGTAAGTACATATGAAAAAGTGTAATTCAGTAATTCAGTACTTAGACATGCAAAAAAAAAAAAAAAAGTTGGACCTCTACTTTATGTAGTGCCCCAAAGTTGAATTACCACTTTGAAACTTGCATCAAAATTACCTCCACATTCAATATCACTCTAACATACTTTCTCCCCTTAAATCTAACAAATATTAATGATTCACATCCTCTTTTTTTATGAAAACTGGTGACAATAAAAGAAAAGTTTCATAACAGTTATCATACTACCATTAATACAAATTCACAAAAATCATCATTTTGTTTAAGTTAAAGAATAATTAATGATTCCTCCAAACCTCATTACTCCATGCAAAAAGTGCAATGTATACCTTTCCTCTAGCACCAATGACCCTATAAGTGTTGCCCAAATAAGTCATTCTTACCCTTCCAATGAAAATGTGACATATTCATATCTTCGTAAGACTACTTTTTGACTTTCTTTTTGGGGGGAGGACAAAATATCTTTAGCAAGCTTTCATGTAAAAAGCCTGATCATCTCCAACACCACATAATGAAGAACACCATACCAATCTAAACAACATAAACCTGGTCCTATTGGGTTACAAAGACAGAGCTCTATAATGCTGTCTCCACATAACTTTCCCAAAACACATTCCACTGATTGCTTTCCTTGGTTTTTCTCACTGTATTAACATTCTTACACCTTTCCCCAACAGTGTATCTTTACTTTTAAGATCATTCTCCTTACTTCTTTCTTATTTATACATATTTAGGAAATAACCACACATTCATCTTATTAGCAACACTCTTTTCCTAATCATAGTTCATCTGAGATTACTCTTTCATACAAAAAGTTACTAACAAGAGGCATCTCCAGCTCAAACTGAGGATTTCCTGAGCCATCTCCTGAGCCTTCTGTTTCTGCTGTAATTTTGCCTTCCTGGGTGATTGTCAGTGGAGCTCCACTGTGGATGACATGTCCCTCATTTGTCAGGAGACCTAGGTGTTCACTTTTTATGAAGGATGATGATTGAGATGTTGCAATCACAATATCCCGTCCTTCACTGGCTGCTAAGGATGAACGGGAAACCACTTCCAGTGTGTCACTTTTGCTGTTCTTTATCTTGGTGTCTTGAAAACTTTCGTCTCTTCTCTGCAAAATTTTTTCTGTACTACCTGAGGTGCTATATCTTGCTGACATACTTCCATAGTCAAGGGTCTTCTCCACCTGATTCTGACCAGCAATTGCTTCTACATACCTCAAGTCTCCATCTTCAGCATACCTCATGGTAATTTCTTCATCATATGAGCTATTCAAATGGTCACCTGCTATGTTTTCCACCACCTCAATTTTAACATTCTGTGTGCCTCCTGGGTCTGTGGAAGAGTTGCTGGATGGGTCATCTTGCTTTAACCGTTTAAGGCGACGCCAAATAGTTGTTTTTGATACCTGCAACCATACAGGAACATTATAAAAAATGTACACACACAATTCACTTACTCACAGATTCACATTTTAATACATGGATAATGATATCTAGCAAAACATTCAGAGCACATACAAAGTGAAGTATAATATGCTTCTTATATCTAGCCAATGCACTTAGAGAAACAAAAAACAAAGAAGGTACAGAGGAAGGCAATATAGACGGAATAAAATTTAAAGAGTTCAGTTACAGTAAGAGATTAGAGTCCATAAATTTGCCTCATTATCAAAAGGAAAAGTGTAAAAGACATGATAATTATCTTCAAGTTTCTAACCAGTTTAATAATGCTAACAGTGAACAGTTCTTCAAAAAATGCAGACTGACAGGGAACAGTTTTTCAATAAATGCATAGAATGAACAACCACAGGCCATAACAAGAAACTGCACAATATAATTTATCTATATCTCTCATCCATTACCTTTAGGGAAATCATCAAAGGGGTGGCCATGGCAGAAGTCTACATCACTGGTGAACTCCTGTGCCACCCCATGCATCAATGAGGTAGCACCAGGAAAGAGACAAAGAAAGGCAATATCTGCCCATATCCACACAAGCTATTATGTGTAATACACCGAAACTACAGCTCCCTATCTATATCCCAGGCTCCAAAGACCTTTCTACATATTTTTTCTATTATCATCTAACCCAAGAACCCTTTTATGGGGCTCCTGCATCTTCAAGACTGCACTGTATGAGGAGCAGAGGATGACAGACTCCTTCCGGGTGAGAAGGTCCTCAATGAGCTTGTAATTCTTTCTCTCTTCTAAAAGTGATACAACCTTGCTGAAGGTGAATTTTCACTCATGGTGTAACCATTTGCTGGCGCACTCCAGCAACACTAACATAAACATAAGTATTCAAAAGATATTTTTTTACATACTTAACTGCAGTTTCGTGGGTTAACAAGGTAGCACCAGGAACGGAAAAAGAAAGGCCACATCCACTTGCATCCATTCTCCAGCTGTCATGTAATGCACCGAAACCACAGCTCCCTATCCACAGCCAAACCCCAATGACTTTTACATGGTTTACTCAGAATGCTTCAAATGCCCTGGTTCAGTCCATTGGCAGCATTACATAACCATAAAACCTATGCATCTTCAAGGATGGACTCCTTTGGAATGTCAAGTTCTTTCATGATATTGTACTCATTTTTGTCCACTGATGAAATGTGCTTGACACTCAGTTCTCTGCAACAGCACTATTTCTTTTTTTGTCTAAACCATCCCATAACCAACCATTAACACCCAAGCTGAAAAAAACAACCTATACCTCCTTCACACTTCAGCATTCTACACTCACAGATCCTAATTTCCTAAATATGCATCGCAAAAGATACATGCTACAATGACTCAAAAAGTACTATGGACCCATCACCCCAACCAGCTTTAAACGTCACACCCATCCAAAACTACACTTTTCAGATATAAATAAGTTACTCTTTCTCATCTACATGGTGGACATCATCCATCTTCCTAACCCTACAAATGCCATCTCAACATATCACACGATCCCTTACACATTTTGAGGCAACTGTTGCACCAAACTTTTACTTCTCAACTGTCCTATGCTCACCCAATAGAGGATCAAATAAATCACCACACTTTTACCTGTGGTGATGCCTTTGGATGTGGCCAGTTTCTGAGTGCTATGTGAGTGCCACAGAGGGTGCTTTTGGGGTAGGAAGATAAAAGTATAAAAGGTTGAAAAAAAAATGAATGTTAAACCATGGCAGAACTGTCCACTGTTATCCCTGATAATAGTAAGGCAGTAGCTTAGTAATGGGTTATGGCAAGGGCAACATACTCCACTTGCCTGAAGTTTACTATGAATGAGCAGAACCAATCCTGTGATTTCTAAACCTGATGTAAAAAATAAAACATGCATTAGCAAAATCATGCACTGTGGGAAGTAATGTGTACAGTATCAGTTAATACTCAATATGTAGTCATCATATTTCTCTGACTCTAAAAGTGAGCATTTTTAATAATAACCGTACCAGAGAATTCTGAAGATGAAGTAAATTTCAATCCTCTTGAATATATCCATTTGGATTTCTTTTCTTTTGTTTTTTCTCTCATATCTGATTGCCATTTCCTGCATTAGCAGGGTAGTTCCAAGGAAATACAAAGAAAGGCCATATCCATTCTCAAGTTGCCATCTATAATGCACTGATTTTACAGCTCCATATCCACATCCAGGCTCCACAGACCTTACCATAGTATATCCTGGACATTTCACCTTTCCTGGTTCAGTCCACTGATAGTAAATCTACTGCTATATACAACATAGGTCCCATTCACTCTATCCTGTGCATGCTTTTCACCCTCCTGCATGTTCAGGCCCTGATCGCTCAAAATGTTTTTCACTCCATCCTTCCATCTCCAATTTGGTCACATTCTGCTTGTTCCCTACACTTCTGACACATATATCCTTTTGACAACTTTTCCTCACTCATTCTCTCCATATATCCAGACAATTTTAGCAAAATTTCAATATTACCACAAATCTCTTACCCTTTCATAACTTAATCAAGCCACCTCACAACACATATCCTCAAAGATTTAATTTCCAACACATCCACTTTCCTCCGCACAACCCCACCCATAGCCCATGCCTCACATCCATATAACATTGTTGGGACTACTATTCCTTCAAACATATCCATTTCTGCTCTCCCAAATTATGTTCTCTCTTTCCGCACACTCCCCAGTGCTCCCAGAACCTTTAGTGTGTATATGAATTCTATGGTATATTTTCTTATCACTAACTAAGGTTTAACTGATATTGTATGTATGCAAAACATTTGCTTACGTCTGGGCCAGGTAATTCAAGTAACCCATCCAAGGGCCAAGCCCATGACCTCATGATCTATATGGAGCTGAGTTGTTCCCCCAGCATTGCCCAAAAGGCAAACCATATACCATGCTTGTGATTTGTATGAAGTTATCACTTTTTCACACTTCCTGGATAATATTCTTGCATTATGGTACACCCATGCAGAAATCAAAAGGAAGATTGATATTGAAAATGAAACTTTGAAGTCACTAAATGACCTAAAGTGGCTAGTCTACTATCTCACTTGGACATTATATAATGTATCAGATGTACAATTAACCATTAAATGACCAAGCCTTGAAAATTTGGGGTCCTCGTGATTGAGATTTATCAAAAATTACTTTAGTTGTCATTTATTAGGAAAAATCAAGAAAAGTTAAGAGAAAAAAATTGGTAAATTTACCATATCTGTTGGTGTACAGACATTTAAATCAGTCAACCATATCCAGATAACATCTTCTCCCATGGTGGTATATGGTTATCTAACGCTCTAAGGTTCCTTCCCAGTGCTAATTGTATTTGCTTGAGACTTAAGGCATCTCTACATACCATAAAAGTGCACCTTTCAGTTTAAATCACTGTGAGAGAAGGCATCCTATTTCCACATGGGTCACATGCATAACACTACTAAGTTATTTGGATAATTGACATTCTAAGATTTTTTTTCTAGTGCTAATTTTTGTTGCTTGTAACATGAGTTGCATCTACATGCTGATAGTGTGTTTTCCAATTCAAATGAAGGCAGGATGAGGCAGTCCATATAAATATGGATAATGTATGGATGTGGTCTTTTGAGGGTTAAGGAGAGTGAAGAGAAAATCAAAAATATTTTGGCTCAACTACATTAATTAAGTAGTAAGATCACAAGATCGAAACATACTTTCTTTGATAAAAAAGATAAAATGTTGGTAATATGGGTGATAGATTAAAATCAGAAAAAAATTTCTTTTATCTTGTGTGTGATCCATGCAAGGGCTCCATATGTAAACTCTACAAAGTAGATAAGTTTGCATTCTTCCAGGTGGATGTGAAAAGAGGAGCTTTGGTTGGCATTGGGAAAGCATCCCTCTTTTTCCCCTAAACAGAATTACATTCACTTTGCACAGATTCACTATACATATATTTTCCCCAGAATGTAAACCCATGCAAAGTGGGAGAAAGGTGCAACTAAATTTGTTGGATGCATTTAAAGTGACAATGACATCATTTGTCCTTGTTTTCCTAAATTAAACAGCTTTGATATACTCAAAGATCTTCATGATGGGTTAGCTCAAAAAGACCAACATACTGTATAGTTAAACTATATAGATTATGAAATATATCTCAAAACTGGTATAATACCAATGATATTGTCAAAGTAAAGGTACCTTGTATTTCTCAGATGCCTGACCCTGTGACATTCCCTCCTCTTTACAAGCTGCTACAGCCTGCTGCAATGACACTTCAGAAGGGCGCCTTGGTCGCATAAGTCTGTTGATACATGATGCTGGCATCTTTCCCTCACGCACTAATTGTTCTTTCAAACGAAATAAAGTCGTTTTTGGGATCTAGAAAAAATATATCTCATATGAGTATTATCTTCATGAAATCATTCCCAAGTTATGGCTTCTTGGAGGACATTATTCTAGGAAGTCCAAAGACAAGACAAGCAAAGACTAAGGATGGGGAAAGAGAGTGCATGGGCTAAAGAGGTCTGACCATGGCAGAATTTGCATAAAATATACAAAGATCATGTTATGTGGAAGAGGTTCAACACATGCCACCTTCAGTTACAGCAAGAGCAGATATATGAGAAGTCTCATAAAACTTCTTTTTAATTTTGGCAGCTCCAGTCACAGATGAAAGTCTATATCATGGCTAAGCCTCAACTGAAATATAAAAAGGGTTAAAGGGGGAAAAAAGGAGAAAAACATTTTAAGAATATTGATAGAAGTAGAAAATATGCCTTTTAAGAAAAAAAAAGAGAAAAAGATATCACAATGGCCCACCCCTGAGTTGCCAACTACCAAACAGTAATCATGTAGCATTAGTGTGCCAAATATTACATGGTCTAGCTAATGGCAAGAATATATAAGCAAACAACTCTTGAGAGCAGAAGCCAAAGTAATATCTATGAAGGAGCAGAAGAGAACCAAAAGTGCAGCATAGGGTAAGTGGGTCAAGTTACATGGTTGGCCTAAGAGGGTTGATAACTTGAACTGTTTTGAATTTGACTCTGTCTAGCAAGTGTGTAAAGCAAGAGCTTTTCCAGATATGATAGCAGTACTCCATGGAAAGACAGGTAAAGCAAAATATGTTTGATGTATCAGGATACCAATCACATCAACTATGTCAAGTGATGGTAGCATACATCCACGAAAAGAGATGAGAAAGTTATGAGGAATTTTAAAAAGAGAGGTGGACGGAGGTTGTATTTTTGAGGCATTAAACTTAACAACCAGGTTTCATCTACTCAACTGGAATATCCCATCCTAGTGTGAGTTTACTAGGAAGTTGTATTAAGACAAGACTTGGATCCAGAGAGAGGGTGTGGAAAAAAAAAAGGAAATGACTGATTTTGTTTTGGAGTTTTCTTTTACCCTGTCCAAACAATGACAGAAAGAGTAAAGAAAGAAAAAGACACTTACCTTTGTTTCCCTGACAATCTGTGAGAGTGAGCATCCTTCCAGAAGCATATGTCGAGCTTGGCTTATGTCATCCTGAGAATAATTGTAACAACGACGAGTCTCCTCACGAAGAACACCTTCCCGCTGACACCTGCGCCATAACACTGATTTAGGTATGTTGTACTCCCTTGCAACCTTCATGTAGCTTGATCCAGCTGGAAGAGTTGTAATGGACATATTAATTTCTCTATTGTGCAAAGTAATTTCTACTCCACCTCTCTCTCTCTCTTTCACACACACACACACACACACACACACACACACACACACACACACACACACACACACACACACAATCTTGTTGTAAGAACTCATAAATAGGTAAGTACAGTCTCTTCCCCACTTTTTGTATGCACTTTATATTTCATATAATAAAGCCTAAACATTCCACACACTCGACACTTCCCATTCTACAATATAATTTTTCTCTTTCCACTACCTCTCTCTCATCCTAGTTTATTTCATGATGAAGTTCAATCACAATCAAATAAAAATTAATCAGTATCTTCCAAGCAGCAACAGGAGCATGGCCTTCTATATATCTATCTAAGTAAAGGGTATCACAAGGAGCTTAAGATGGTCAAGTCACCGGTATATCTATCTCTATCCCAAAGTATGAGTAATGTGCATATGACATACATCTCTACACATATGAACATAAAGATATCAATGTAATCATTACACAGTTTTCTCTTGTCTCTTTTACCATCATCTATTGCCTAAAGTCATAGTCTCTACTCATTGCCCTTGCACTAACAACATTCATCCAATAAATCTACTTTTGGAGAATCAACTAAGTTTGTTTACCTACATCTTTTCCATTCTGTTACAATAAATTATCTCATGCACTTTTTACAAATGTGCCACGAACTATACAAGTGAATTTCACACAATGAATTCACCCTAGTTTTAAAATCAAGTGCTTAATTTGTCTACATGATGCAACATGTGTTTTCAGAGGCTCATAAATACCTTTAACAGCTTGTTTTGCTGCTTCCAGAGTTTCACTGTCATAATCCAAATTTCTTTGCTGAACAGATATACCTGCCATCCGTGCATTTACTGAAAGTGTAGAGTGAGGTACACCCCATTTCTCAGCAATCTCTCGTAGTGTACCCATGCCTGATCGTACATCTTCTATTGCTCTCTGGAGATCTTCTGGTCTGAAGTTGATGTAGAAATTCTCTTTTAGGAAATCTGTAGTTTGATGTTTGATTTTAAAGTATGTGGTAATCAAAGTAGTGACAAAGGAATCATAAGAACCAAAGCCTTAAGGGAGGAAACTTTAAAGAGCAGAATATCTT
Source organism: Panulirus ornatus (assembly GCF_036320965.1). Taxonomy (NCBI): domain Eukaryota; kingdom Metazoa; phylum Arthropoda; class Malacostraca; order Decapoda; family Palinuridae; genus Panulirus; species Panulirus ornatus. The sequence continues at coordinate 14,831,374 of NC_092234.1, forward strand.
CTTTGTGAACAAACTGGGACAAGGAATTCCACTGAGTATGGAACAATGTTACATGAAGTTCTATGAAGTCAACACTGAGGGAGTTAGCAGATGGGTGACAGTTGTAAAAAATGAAGAGAAGGATTAAAACAGAAAATCAACAGGTGTCAAAAAGCCTGCTTAAAAAAAAGGAATGGAAAAATGTACGAAATTACTATGGTACTACAATGAATGCGGAGGGAAAAAGAAAAAATGAGAAAAATGCTGATGACAAGGCAAGTTACAACATTAACCCTTCTGGTACTATTAACATCAATTTCCAGTTACAAACGTAATTTCCTGCCACAAGCTGAATTTTGCACTTATTGTTGGCTCTGTTGGCTGGATACAGATGGCACCAAGATAAAGATTAAGTAACTGGAGCTACCTGGAGGCCTCAGTAACCTGCTAATGACCAAGGAGGGTGATTACTGTATGTGCCTTTTCTTTTCACTGTATCTGTTGTGCCTAACCCCATCCATAGCACCCATCACCTTACTTATGACTAGCCAATCTAATGTATATCTCCTAAACTACAAATACTTAATTCTTACTCTTATGATTCTGATAATTTCTCAGCACCTAAGCATATACATGAAAAAAATCATATATAAAAAGAGAGTTTATGTAACTTGCATTCATAGGATTAGCCAATCTTGTTAACATTACATATGTCCTAAAGTAAAAACAGTCATGCCTTCGCTCTTACGAAACTAAGTATTTATATTTTCTGTGCAACTTTTTATGAACTGGAAAACAAACATTGCTATTTATGCACATCGGTAGGCTAAAATCATCAAATCATACTAAAATGGTTAAATCATACCATAAATTCATCCTTGCAAGACTTATTCTTTAAGAAATCATCCCACTAGCATCTCAACATGGGTCTACCTATGCACTCTACAAACATTAAATTTCTCCACACTTTATCAATTCATACTTTATTGCTTCAATAAAAAAAATATATGTATGTAAGGCACTAAAGTTCTGTTCCTTGCCATATGGCAACATACAAAAATAATAAAAACCAAAATGCAAAACAATGATACAAGTGGCTGGCAATTTTTCTGATTAACTGCTCAGCCTATATCGAGAAGAGCAACATCCTGTCCACCACAAAGCAGTTCCCATATGGAGTCCCCTAAGGATCTGTTCCTTCCCCTATTCTCTTCAACCTCCTCCATAACATTCTGCTTACATACCTAAAGTCTATCTCTAATATGCAGACAACTCAACTATAGCTTCATGACATCCTAAAATCTCACAGGCAACAAAACTACCTAAAAAAATATGTCCAAAAAAAACCATCTCGCACAAAGCTCTATGACAGCATCCCACATACATAAATCACTGCTCTTGACACATCAGACAAACAAAACTCAAACATATGCCTGAACATGAACTCTTAACCATTCTTAGCATCACACATGACTCATATGACATTCAAAAAGGACACAAATAATGGTAATGTTAAGGTCACAAGCATAATCAGTACAGTAAAAGTACTGCCATAAATAAACATTCAAGACAGTGCAACACTCTGTACTCTAAAAAAGATCTTTTAACCACATAAAATATGACAAGTGAATAAGGTAAGACAGTCTTATCTCTTATTCAATTAGACAGCCAGATGAAATTCCTTCATGACAGAAAAACTGATAATATACCTCCCTGGTTGGTGGCTGCCTGCCAAATACTATCGAACAACAACTACTACCCACCTTTTCACTGCATAAGCCATAATTTCTACTGTACACTGTACAGTTCACTCAGTGCAAGGGATATTCTTAAATATTCAAAAATATATCTCACTGAGGGTGGATGTGTTGGATATGAAATATTTGAGGACAATGTGTGGTGTGAGGTGGTTTGATTTAGTAAGTAAGGAAATGGTAAGAGAGGTGTGAGGTAATAAAAAAGATTGTGGTTTAGAACAGTAGAAGAGGGTTGCTAAAATAGTTTGGACATATGAAGAAAATGAGAGAGGATAGGTTGACAAAGAGGATATATGTATAAGAAGTGGAGGGAACAAGGTGAAATTGGAAATAAAACGATGGAGTCAAAAAGAATTAGAGCAATTGAGGCCTGAAAATGCAGGAGGGAGAAAGGAGTGCACAGATTAAATTGAAATGATGTGGTATGCAAGGTTAACATGCTTTCAATGGAATGAACCAAGGTATGTGAAGCATCCAGGGTAAATCATGGAAACGTTTGTGGGGTCTGGTTGTAGATAGGGATGTTTAGATTTGCTGCATTACATATGACAGCTTGATAATGGATGTCAGCAGATGTGGCCTTTCTTCATGTGTTTCTGTCACTGCTTCACTAAGGCAGGAAAAAGTGATCAAGTATATGAAAAAAAAAATTATGATTGATTAGTAACTAGAAATATTTTTCTATACAAATGGTAAACAATGCAAACTTGATAAAATATTGTTTATGCTTTGCTAAACAATCTATAACTTATGCTGCTTTGCTGCCAAGCATACGTGTTACTGCAGGAGTACTGACAAGAATACATAGTGAGGTCTGTAGAATTTTTGAAAGAATTTCCATCCCAGAAATTTTTACTACTAAGAGTTTAAACCATAATCACCTCTCATCTCATAAAGGTCTCATAGCTTCGTATATTATTATATAATGAAAAGGCACAAATCTCATATAGACTTCCTTGACATCACTCTTACTGACCAGTATACAGAAAAATCTAAGGTTAAATCTAAGGTTTAACGTCCAGTAGTAGTACCTGTCTCCCAAGGCTGTGCTACTTCCAGCAGCAGGGAAAAGTGAACTTCTTTGATGTGAATAGTTCTTTAATGAACCTTGTGCACACAGAATCTGGTACCAAACGAACACTTACATACATATATGAATAGGTGAGGTTTACAGCTTTGTTATGTTAGCTTTCAAAAGGGCAGATGACTCAGTGCAAAAGGTGCTTAGAGTGATCCAAAATTTCGGTATGTAGCTTATACTTCACAATATGCTTACCCATATCTTGCAAGTTTGTATATTATTTTTCTTCTCTTCTTAGATGGAGAACATTCTTGGCCTTCCTAAAGGATGAAAGAGAAGTTCTTTATTAATCTAAAAATATACCAAAACCAAATGATGGGTCCATTATATTAAAATGTTAACATGGTAGTCGAAGCATAACTTTCAATATATCACCACACAATCATCAATATCTGTGTTTTTCTAACATTCATATTTCTCGATCCCATCAACACAATGTTCCCATGAATGCATTAAGCTATAATGTTAAGAAAAAATTGGACCTCTGTAGAATAGCAGTAAGCATTCTTCAAATCTGGTTGCAGCAACCAGTCCTCAGTTACTTCCCTAGGGACTGGTCGATAAGATGGGTACCTGCTTTAGGCTTGAGTGTGTGTGTGCACATATATGTGCAACTGTGTGTGTGTGTGTGCACATATATGTGCAACTGTGTGTGTGTGTGTGCGTGTGAGTATGCTTGTCATTTCCAACATGAACAAGATAGCATAAAGAACAGATGACTGAGCCACAGAGGGAAAATTGCACACTTGGCTCCTTCCTCTGTTCCTAAGCTGGGTCTTTCTGCATCTGTTTCCTCACTAATGCAGGAAATGGCAATCAAGTATAACAGAAATAGAAATATAGATAATAATGATAATAATAATAATAATGATAATAATAATAATAATAATAATAATAATAATAATAATAATAATAATAATAATAATAACAAAAAGACTGTGGTTGAGAGAGAGCAGAAGAGGAAGTGCTGAAATGGTTTGAACACATGAAGAGAATGAGTTAGGAAAGGCTGACAAAGAGGATATATATGTCACAGGTGGAGGGAACAAGGAGAAGTGGAAGACCAAATTGGAGGTGGAAGGATGGAGTGAAAAAGATTTTGAGTGATCGGAGCCTGAACATACAGAAGGGTGAGAGGAATGCATAGAATAGAGTGAAATAGTATGATGTGGTATAGCGGGGTCGATGTGCTGTCAATGAGCAGAACCAGGGCATATGAAACATCTGGGGTAAACCATGGAAAGGTCTGTGGGGCCTGGATGTGCATAGGGAGTGGTGGTTTCAGTGCATTACACATGACAGCTAGAGACTGAATGTGAACCAATGTGGCCTTTGTTGTCTGTTTCCCTGGTGCTACCTTGCTGAAGCAGGGGGTAGCAATGCTTCCTGTGGGGCAGGGTGGCATCAGGAATGGATGATATGTAAATGAATACCTAAACTGAATTAAGTAGCCTTTATCACTAAAGTAAGATAGCATACCTGCAAGCATACAGTATCATCAGCTGAAGTGTGGTCCTCAGTTCCTCCATCACTGTGAATGTAGTCGCGACTAAATAACACTTCACCCATAGTTCCATCTTCATTCAGCTGGATCATGGTAAAAGATTTAAAACATGATTTGTAAAAGCTTTTCAGGAAGCAGTCAAGAATCATGAGAGGGCACTAATACAAATGAGGAAATAATATAACAATATAATGAGAATAAACACTTTAAACACAACAGGACTCATTTCTTCTAATTAAAACTGTGCGTTATGGAACATAACATTCTAATTATCATACAACTAGAGTGGAGTTAAAATATACATCCAAGAGATATCACATCCAAACTCATCAAGATACTTCTGGACTCGACTCATTCATTTCTAATCATCCTACTGTCATTCTTTTCCTTTGAAAAAAGATGTCCCTTGAATTTCCTACTCTCTCCTCGTACATGCAATGTATGTAATTACAGCTGAATTATAAAAACCAAGTGCTCACTTTGACTATATGGGTAGGAGTAAGATCATCTACAGTGGAGAGCTGAATGTCCTCTGGCTGAATGAGAACATGGTCAGTGCTGCTCTCCACCTCACTGGTTTTCACTTCCACACCTAAAAAAAGAAATAACATAATTAATCACAATAATACTTATGATGAAATAAAGCTTATTATATTGAACAGGAACTGGGGGTTTAAAAAATGCTTTTCATCCATCTATATCGGATATGTTGTCTACCATGTAAATGATATTTTGTGTAGCATATCCTTCAAACACAGAAGTCAAAGTACTTACATTCACTTTCCTCCAGTACCTGCTTTGCTCTTTGACATACTCTGAATATTCTTTTTCCTTTCATACATTTTTGCTATTTCCTGTGTGAGTGAGGTAGCATCAGGAACAAATGAATAAGCCTTGGAGGAAATAAGTCCTCACTTATCTCCTTTCTCTGCTCCTACTTTAGGAAAGGAATAAAGGGGAGGATTTCTAGCTCCATCTCCCACCTCTCTTAGTTGCCTTCTATGACATACAAGGAATATGTGGCCAGTATTCTTTCTCCCCTAAACCCATTTTCTATTGTATACAGTGAACCCTTGATTTAACAGTCCCCAATATAATGGATTTTAGATTTAACAAACAAATGATAATACAGTACATTAATTAATTATAATTCAAAAATAAAAAACATTCAAAATCTCAGACAACGCATCATGTGCATTTCATATCACACTTGTTTCTGGTTGCATGGGGTAGACTTGCTTTGTTTCTGTCTCAGTCTACCTCAAGCTATCATGCTGTCAGGTTCTATACAGGGTGTTTCTGTTATTTCAGAATTGTGACTTTAATAATTTTTCAATCCTTACAATTCAAAATGGCATTAAGGAATTGTAAGAGTTGCAATGAAAGCAGGTAGTCCATCCTCACTTTATTACAAAGAAGTACTCTTTCACAGGAGAGGGGTGGCATCACCTCTATCTCAGTCTGACTCCTGCCTCCAACTACCCAGCGAGTAAGTGACCCAAGCATTTCCATGCTGCCGGGTGCCTGTCGCCCAACTCTCGTACCACACACTAAACAGGGCCTACACTCCTTCACAAGATTTTGGTAACTAAATGTTACATTTTGCGACAACAAAATTGAAAAGAAAACTAAAAACAAGAAAAAAAGAGAATGAAATTAAAATTCAACGAGGTATAAGGCAAATACACACAAACCACTGCTCAGCAACAATACACTTCCTTTATATGCAAGGAGAACAAAAATGACAAAACAAATTAGTGTGTTCACTTTACAGGAGCCACCACAAGCATAATCATGCAAGGGTGCGGGGCGGTGTCCTGCACAGTGTGGACACTGCTGCCTGAGGCTGGGTGTCGCCACAACCAGGGGTGAAGCCACTGTTCATGGGTACTCCCCTTGACCCACGGGTGTCGTGGGGATCAGTGAAACCTGAGGGCATACGTGATGTCAATTTTGCAAAGAAAAGCAACCACTTGCCATCCAGCTTCACTGTCTATGTAGCTTCACTTCCACTACCAAACCCAGCTTGTCCCACACCTTTAAAGCTACATCCTGCACACAGACAGGGGAGCCCATGGACAGCTGGGGCAGCATAGTGTCATCACCTGCTGTGATGCCCTGCATGCAAGCCTGGCTCTTTGCTATGGCCCACTCCATGTTTTGCAGAGCACTTCTCCATCACTGATTTATTAGATAATGTTGCCAGGGCACCAGGAAACCATCTCACAACTGTCTTCCTGCTGCCGGCTGTGTTGTGATTATTCCCTTCGCTTAGGGGAGTGTTGAGATGTTGGGGCATAGCCTGAGTTGCTTTGCTGTTGTGCTGGCTACCTCTAACACCTGTGTTACCCCTCAGCATCCATTTGGTTCCCTTTACTGCTGCTTCGGAAGTAGGCTGAGGAGATGCAGGCCATGATTCCCTGATTTTTGTAGGAAGCTTCCATCTCCTGAAGGAGAGCACCCTTGCAATAACTTAGAATTTTCCTGCATAGGTTCTAATCCTTCTTACTGCGCCATGTAAGAGGTGCAATGAAAGTAGGCAGTCCGTCCTCACTGTATCATAAAGAAGTATCCTTTCACAGGAGAAGGGTAGCATCACCTCTGTCTCAGTCTGACTCCTGCCTCCAACTGCCCAGTGAGCATTCCCATGCTATCAGGTACCCACTACCCAATTATCGTACCACACACTCAACCCTATATTGATAGAGGAATTAAAGGAAGATGTTTGAACTTGAATGTGGCACAGAAATAGATTATATCTGATTTAATGGACTTTTGGCATTAACAGACACCCCTCCCCCATATTAGTTCGTTAAATCAAGGGTATACTGTATAAAATTATCTATGCAGGTGAAATACATGTTTTTAGTATCAGAAATCCTACCTCATAGCAGAAACTTGAGATCAGAAACAGAATGTGGGTGTATAATAAAATGGCTGTGATGCTTGGAAGTTCTGCAATAAAAACCCTGTTAAATAACAGCAAACAGTATGCAACATGGAGAAACACTGAGGTAAAATCTACTGAATTGGCTGGTGACACATCTAGTTGTAGGTAAAAGTTCATTAGAGGTTAAAAATCTCAGCTGAAAGACATTTGTTAAATATTTTACCCAGCATGAAAACTGAAACAATCCTTACAGTTCTTTCCCAATACAAAGTTTTGGTGAATTCTTTACATCAATTTCTTTCGAGATTGAGGTTTTCTTTTTCTAATGCCATCCTATATCTATCTTCTATTGCCATCCTATATTCATCTTCTATTACCATCCTATATTCATCTTATCCACTCTCTAGCTGCCATGCATAATGTATCAAAACCATAGTCCCCATACCGACAGCCAAGCCCTACAGACCTCTCTGTGGTTTTCAATGACTGCTTCATATGATCTGGTTTGGCCCACTGATAGCAAATCTCTCCCCAATATGCCACATCACTTTCTCCCATGGAAGTCTCCTGTATGTTCAAGCCACAATCACCCAAAGCACATTTCATCCCAGCCTTCCATATCATCAATTTCCTCCACTTGTGACATGTATACTTTCTTAATCAACCTCTCTGCGCTCACCTTCTGCATATCTTCAGCCATTTTAGCACAGTTTCCTCAGTTCTCTCATACATATTCTTCTTACTACTACACCACATTCTTACCCTATCATTTCTTATTTGTTCAACATTCGTCACAACACACATTGTCTTCAAAGATTTCACTGCTAAAACATATACCATGTTCTGTAGTTTTTTACTTTGTTTCTTTTTTACCTTCTATGTTGCCTTTTTACTTTCTATACCATGGAAGGTGCAAGGATGAAGTGAAAAAGATTTTGAGTGATTGGGGCCTGAACATACAGGAGCGTGAGAGGCATGCAAGGAATAGAGTGATGTGGAACGATGTGGTATATTGGGTCAATGTGCTGAACCAGGGCATGTGAAATGTCTGGGATAAACCCTGGAAAGATCTGTGGTGTCTGGATGTGGATAGGGAGCTGTGGTTTCAGTGCATTATACATGATAGCTAAAGAGAGAGAGAGAGAGAGAGAGAGAGAGAGAGAGAGAGAGAGAGAGAGAGAGAGAGAGAGAGAGAGAGAGAGAGAGAGAGAGAGTGCTATTTCATGTGTGGTGGGGTGGCAACGGGAATGGATGAAGGCAACAAGTATGAATATGTATATGTGTATGTATGTATATGTCTGCGTATGTATACATTGAAATGTATATGTGTGTGTGTGGGTGCTTATGTATATACATGTGTATGTGGGTGGGGTGGACCATTCCTCATCTGTTTCCTTGCGGTACCTCACTGACACGGGAAAAGGCGATTAAGTATAATGAAAAATAAAATATTATCATAATCATTTTTACCTCTATACTATGGTATTACTATATCTTCAAATACACCTCCCTTTGCCCTCTCAGTGATCTCAAAACCAATAGTCCCTGTAATAAGTACTTCCAATGAGCAAGAGACACTTAACAGCCATACAAATGTCAAAATACTAGCAGGTTGTTTAAATAATCCCACAAAAATTTGAACTCACATGTAAACATCTGGCATTTAAGGGTTAATTACTTGTTTTGAATCATTGGAGAAGGCAAAAATAAGGGCCTTGACTATTGGGATCATCCCATTTAGAGCCTAATCAATCCTTGGGGTGTTAATTAGAATCTTTTGCACAGAGAATTTCAGTGAGTGGATGTGAAGAGAGCATGGCTTTGAAGCAGGAAGTCAGAGTCAAAGAGTTTTGGAGGACTCTGGCAGGGTTGGAAAGTAGTGGATATGAAACATACAAGCAAAGCTACAAACAGTAGAGAAATGTTGAACCAAATAGCTTTGAAACTGGAAAGTTAAAGATCCACAAGGCGAACAATAGAATCTTTAGTATTACAATATTCAAAAGTCACCTCAACTTACCTGGGACACTTGTGCTAACTCTCTGTGGCCGTGACTGCTCATTGTGTCGCTGCTGTTGAGGTCGAAGTGTGGAGCTCGATGATACAGTGGGAGTATCTGCCATTACACTTACAGAGTTCTGATGGTCCTCTCCTGGGAGATTACTGGAAACTGTAGGATCTGGATCAGCAGCAGTTACTTCCAACTCAACCATACCTTCACTTTCTAAGCACATTTCCTGTGATCCTGCAAAAATAGATATTGATAAAGAGAACAGAGAACCTATTGAAAATGTGATTAGCATATTCAGCTGATGAAGGTGAATGATTCCCTTGATATAATCACATAATGTAGTCCCTTTTCTTTGTCTCTCCATCTTTTTAGGCATGATTTCTAGAAATTTCATTCCAATGAATCTACATGCCCTGCTATGACATGGCATTTCTTTTGATGCATATGTAAACTTTTAGAGAAAGTCTATTTGTTTCATAAAAAAAACATGGAAAATGAAAAGAAAAATGAGACCAGTTAACTTGAACATACATTGTGAACAAAACAAATGAAAAACATGATACAGAGTCTTCAAGAAAACACCTAAGAGTTGCAATTGAGCAAATCTAAATCTAATTCTATAAAAGAAATCTAATTCCCATTAACACCAGAATGCTACACTACTATCATCAATAAACTTGGCCAAATCTTTCTGCAGAGAGGGTTGGGGATAAGCTTTGAAGGATGAAAAACCATTTCTTTACTAAAGCCAGGGCCTATAGGAATCTGAAAGAATATCAAACTGGTGCAAGGTTAAGACACTGTTTTCCTAGAAAAAAATAAGATGCATAATTTAGGATTCATTCCCTTACTCATCATAAAACATACATGGCCAGTAAATGCTCAGTAGGAAGATTCAGTGACAATACAGCAATCCATCTTGAGCAATGAAAGAACAGTGCAGGTGGGGCGAAGCCTGGCCACCTCTCACATAAATTCATTTGCAGACCACTGGTGATTGTGCCTCAGGCCTATAGCTGCCAGGGATCAAGATATATTTTCTATGAAAAAAAAAAAGGGGGGGAAGTAAAAAATAAATGTATGTACACATGACCTTACTTACTGTAGAGAAATGGTTGTAAATCTTCAAAAAACCTTTATCTTTCACCCAAAGAAACACCCATATGAGCATCTGAGAGCATACCCACATGGAGGGAATACTAAAGAAAGGACTAAAGGACTTACTTTTAATGACAAATGACTGCATTCTAGACCATCATGCTTCTGACTACAATACTCAAAGCCATGCAAGGAGAGTCAACCAGATCTAAACAGATACAGTGTCGGCAAAGAACATTGTCCCCCCCCCCATATAATTTCAAAGGCAATACATGGCTAAGGTTTATAGCGGGTATAAGCATATAATGCTCTCAGGGTGAAATCATCATACATTTGGTCGCTGAGAGTAATGTTTCTAATGGTGTGAGCCCCAGGAAACCACCTCTGAGTGCCCCAGGCTATCTTCAGGGAAGGATATTCTATCATCACTCTTCCTGGTTGCCACTTCATTCTGGGAATTTCACTTCTGGGCATTGTATTTCTTCCACCTTGCTTACATACACTCTCTGGCTCTCAAGCATAATGCACCAAAAACAGAGCCCACCATCCTCAGCCAAACTCCATTCTATAGTTTCACTTGACCACTTCATATGCCCTGGCTCAACCCAATGGTAGTGCACTGTCCTCTGACACAGAACATCACCCCAATTCACTCCATCCCAAGCATGTTTCTCACCCCTATGAATGTTCTAACCATGACCACTCAAAGTTATCCTTCCACCTCCTCCTCCTTGGCCCCTCCAATTCTGACAAATCAATCCTCTTAGTGAATCTTTCTTCAATCATCCTACCAATCTTTGGAGTTTTTTGTTTTTCACATTTGGCTAGACACAGAAATTCTCATTCCCAATTCATAATTTTGTTACAGAGAAATGGATTTTAGCCTTCCATTAAATAAAATTGTTCTCTTACCTACAGTTTACATTACAGCACAATTTTGGTGAATGAGCTGTCATTATGTGGGGCATACCTGTATTTCAAGAAATTTAACTTACAAAATTACCAAACCTCTCTGATCAGTCTCAAAATTCATAAGCTGTCATTGTCACCCTTATTACTACATTTTATAACTAATCCAGGTTTTCCACACAAGTATACATCCTTGTCTATGTGGTTCACTGAATACTACTCTAGGAAAACTTATTAACTGTCCCAATTAAAGCAACACTGTATAATGCAAAACTTGATGACTGGGTATAAAAAAAATTGTAGGTTCTGTCAAAAGAGGGTGGTGTGAGGGAAGGAGAGGGGATATACAATTAATATGCCACCCTGTCCTCATCTCCACCACTTCCTTTGAATCTGGCCAAGAATGCAGTCTAGTTAACCCCAATGTGGATACAGATGTCAACTTTAGAAACGAACCTCCTAAAAAAGTATGATAAAAACAAAATGAAAAGATGGATGTAATAATCTGAGAATTTACTGGTTGTAAGGGATGGAAGTAAAATAAGCTGTCAGGAATGGGTATGGATAGAGGTGAGGAAAGGAATATGAAAAAAAAGAAAAGAGAAAAAAGAGGTGGATTAGGAAAGTGATCTATATGGTGAAATACAACTAAGTTACTGGATTGGCTCAAGTAACAAGATTTCAATGACATGTGAAGATTCTGTTGCTTGTATGGTATGCATGAGAACAATTAATGAAGTTTATAAGCCAATTATTAGGTTAACTGAAATTACAAAGTGAAAAAATTTGTACAGGTACTCCATCAATTTTCCAGCACTCTTGGTTCCAAAGCCTTGTCAGATTAACCATTTTGCCGGACCAACCGTGGTCACGTAATAATAATTCAACACACCTCTAACCCACTATTTATACATCTCCCATGTGTCTAAAGCATACCATGGACTGCTAGAAATTCAAATTAAACAAATATCAAATGTCTAAGCACCCTAAGATGGTAGGTCTTCCTTAGATTGTTTGAATCCAGTGGTGTATCTAGGGTATGGAAGGTAGGGCAGGTGCCTTGGGCGCCAGTGGCATAATGGCGTCCTGGATCCAGACAATGATTCAGATCTTAAAGATTTAGATATCTTAACCATGAAAACATAGCTTTGGCATTTGGATTTGGAATCACATTCATAACATTATTAGCTCAATGAATATTCACAAAAATTGATATTTCCGTAATGGCATCCTAGATCCAGACAATGATTTGGATCACTCCCAAAATCTAATCAATTGGTCCTTGTGTCATTTCTGACTTTCCCTGAAAATTTCATCAAAGTTTCTTCATAACATTTGTTGAAAGTTGCTCACAGACAAACAAACAAATGCCGGTAAAAACATTATCTCCTTGGCGGAGGCAATAAAAATAAAAATATTGGTGTCATATGTTTAGACTGGGGCGCAATTTCAGTGCTTGCCATAAGTGCTATTTCCCCTAGACATGCCCCTGTTTGAATCCTGTGGGGTCTTCTTCGTCTTCTGTTGTTAGTGTTTTCTTAGGTGTGCGTCGCCAGAATAATGCAGTTTCGTATGCATTATACACCTGCTCGGGACGGAGGTGCTCGTCAGCTACGAGTTTCACAAATTTGTCCACATACTCGGCAGCTCCTTTGTGGTTTGCAGACCGCTTTTCTCTGCACACTTCATTCTTGGAAACTCCATGACGCGTCTTAAATCTTTGAAGCCATCCTTCACTATAGTCACGCTCATGTTGTAATTCAAGTTTTTTAATGGAACAACTAAACCTGATCCATTACCATGCTACCTGACAAGTCCACTCCATCACTCCAACGCTGTTGAAACCATTCCATCATCACTCGATCGTGCTCAGTACTCTCACCATCTTTCAGTTTTTCTAATCATCATTTGCTTCTTGGAATTGCTGTCTACATAGAATTTCAATATTTCCTCCCTTTGCTTTTGTATATCATAAACAGTTGATGAACCAATGCTGTAGATGTCACACAGCTTACACACCAAAACACTACGGTCAATTTTTTCAACAGTTCTACTTTATCTTGGATCGATATGGACTGGTGTTCACATTTGACACCACGACAGACACTTATATATCTTAGAAGCTACAGCTAGGGTTAAATTTAAGCAAAATAAGCTAAGAATCTCACAGAATCGTGGTATCACCACCAACAAGTGCAGTGTAAAGAATGTAAATAAGCGTGCCCTACACACAACGTCATCTGTGGCTCCCTAGTAAACTAGTCTGGTGGCTGTGGTAATTTCAAGTTCCCTCACATAATTTCGTCTGGAATTAAAGTAGGTGCCGAACCATCAGTTGCTGGAAAATTGGTGGTGTACCTGTACTAGAGAATGGGTGCTAGTATGGATGACAGCAAAGACATAGAAATAGTTAAATGGAGTGATATATTTTGAAGTACCCTGTGGTAAACTACAACACAAATCCTTAAGTACAATCATCCTATAAGATAAAAATTAGTGATGGTAGCATACTTCTTAACATCTACCAGCCATTACACACACAATCAAAACTTTAAATAACATTCTATTGCAAACTTAAGAGTGCAGTGCAGAGGGCAACACACATAATAAAAATATACACAAAATTAAAACTCTAAATAACATTCTATTGCAAACTTAAGAGTGCAGTGCAGAGGGTAACACATATGATATAAATAAATTCTCACTGACAAAATCGACCAAAAGCTACCTTCATATCCATGTTCATGTGTAATCTCTTCCTGATTGACTGCAACCTTCCCTCCAGAACCAGTGATGACAGAATCTAATTGGGCCTGGAAATGTGAAGGAAAAGATAAGGCTAATAGGAACATAAGAGCACTTTTAACTTAATCATCTTTTTCACAATCAAACAGCTTTGGTAAAGAGCAGTGTGCCTATTTCCAGTACAGTAATGCAACCCTATGGTATTCCTGAATTTGATATTTGCTACACCAAGTGAGTAAAACAGTATCAATGGAAGTGCCTTACAATGAATATAATATATCTCTAAGAAATGAGAAGAAGGGACTTGCTAAAACCATATGCACACAAACATTCAAAATTTACTGCAAAAATGTTAGATAAACATTTATATAATACTTGTGTTCCTTTCACTCATGAAAGTTGTTTGGAAACCTTTAGCAGGATATCTTTCATTATGAAACTCATTATACAAGACAACAAATAACCAAAGCAGTGGTAAACTAAACACAGTGTCTGAAAAGAGTACTGTATTCATCATAGCTGGATCTTTTATGATATACTGTTTTTCTTGCCTTAACATTCCTTGCAAAATATCTAAGTTACTAAAAAACAGCCATCACAAACAAAAATTGAATGCCTGTAATGTTAATTTCTAATTAAGACTATCTTTTTTAAATGTTTGTCAATCCATCTCTATAAAGTTTTTCACTTTCATAACAAGAGAGTCTTTAAACAATATTTTCCAAACAGCATATTCTAGGTTATATTGTATTTTATTTATCATCCTTTGTCGCTGTCTCCCGCGTTAGCGAGGTAGTGCAAGGAAACAGACGAAAGAACGGCCCAACCCACCCACATACACATGTATATACATACATATCCACACACGCACATATACATACCTATACATCTCAATGTATACATATATACACACACACTGACCTATACATATATACACATGTAAATAACTCATATGTCTTCCCTTATTCATTCCCATTGCCACCCTGCCACACATGAAATGAAAACCCCCTCCCCCCGCATGTGCGCGAGGTAACGCTAGGAAAAGACAACAAAGGCCACATTTGTTCACACTCAGTCTCTAGCTGTCATGTATAATGCACTGAAACCACAGGTATATTCTATATTTCTCCTTACCTGTAAACATACTGCACACTGTCCCACAATCTATCTCCTAACTCCATCTATAATGTCCTAGCACAACTATAAGTTCCTCTTTCTCATATATACTGTTTTCAAAATTCCTACACGTACATGTGTATGGGGGGGGTTGGGCCATTTCTTTCGTCTGTTTCCTTGCGCTACCTCGCAACCGCGGGAGACAGCGACGAGGTATAAAAAAAAAAAAAAAAAAATTAAGAATGCTATAGCATTCAAACAAGTACTTTTAATATGCTGTGCCTAAAATATCTAAAGACAGCAAATATGCTGGATAATCTATTACACGATTCTTTACATTTTTTGAGTTTTACATTGAATACAATATATGAATGGGCATCTGGATTCAATATGTCAATAGCAGGCTACCACTTTTCTAGAGGAGTAAATTACAAACATCTTTTGTCAGTTTTCTTTTTTTTTTTTGCTTTGTCGCTGTCTCCCGCGTTTGCGAGGTAGCTCAAGGAAACAGACGAAAGAAATGGCCCAACCCACCCCCATACACATGTATATACATACGTCCACACACGCAAATATACATACCTACACAGCTTTCCATGGTTTACCCCAGAAGCTTCACATGCCCTGATTCAATCCACTGACAGCACGTCAACCCCGGTATACCACATCGATCCAATTCACTCTATTCCTTGCCCTCCTTTCACCCTCCTGCATGTTCAGGCCCCGATCGCACAAAATCTTTTTCACTCCATCTTTCCACCTCCAATTTGGTCTCCCACTTCTCCTCGTTCCCTCCACCTCCGACACATATATCCTCTTGGTCAATCTTTCCTCACTCATTCTCTCCATGTGCCCAAACCATTTCAAAACACCCTCTTCTGCTCTCTCAACCACGCTCTTTTTATTTCCACACATCTCTCTTACCCTTATGTTACTTACTCGATCAAACCACCTCACACCACACATTGTCCTCAAACATCTCATTTCCAGCACATCCACCCTCCTGCGCACAACTCTATCCATAGCCCACGCCTCGCAACCATACAACATTGTTGGAACCACTATTCCTTCAAACATACCCATTTTTGCTTTCCGAGATAATGTTCTCGACTTCCACACATTCCTCAAGGTTCCCAGAATTTTTGCCCCCTCCCCCACCCTATGATCCACTTCCGCTTCCATGGTTCCATCCGCTGCCAGATCCACTCCCAGATATCTAAAACACTTTACTTCCTCCAGTTTTTCTCCATTCAAACTTACCTCCCAATTGACTTGACCCTCTACCCTACTGTACCTAATAACCTTGCTCTTATTCACATTTACTCTTAACTTTCTTCTTTCACACACTTTACCAAACTCAGTCACCAGCTTCTGCAGTTTCTCACATGAATCAGCCACCAGCGCTGTATCATCAGCGAACAACAACTGACTCACTTCCCAAGCTCTCTCATCCACAACAGACTTCATACTTGCCCCTCTTTTCAAAACTCTTGCATTCACCTCCCTAACAACCCCATCCATAAACAAATTAAACAACCATGGAGACATCACACACCCCTGCCGCAAACCTACATTCACTGAGAACCAATCACTTTCCTCTCTTCCTACACGTACACATGCCTTACATCCTCGATAAAAACTTTTCACTGCTTCTAACAACTTGCCTCCCACACCATATATTCTTAATACCTTCCACAGAGCATCTCTATCAACTCTATCATATGCCTTCTCCAGATCCATAAATGCTACATACAAATTCATTTGCTTTTCTAAGTATTTCTCACATACATTCTTCAAAGCAAACACCTGATCCACACATCCTCTACCACTTTTGAAACCACACTGCTCTTCACCAATCTGATGCTCTGTACATGCCTTCACCCTCTCAATCAATACCATCCCATATAATTTACCAGGAATACTCAACAAACTTATACCTCTGTAATTTGAGCACTCACTCTTATCCCCTTTGCCTTTGTACAATGGCACTATGCACGCATTCCGCCAATCCTCAGGCACCTCACCATGAGTCATACATACATTAAATAACCTTACCAACCAGTCAATAATACAGTCACCCCCTTTTTTAATAAATTCCACTGCAATACCATCCAAACCTGCTGCCTTGCCGGCTTTCATCTTCCGCAAAGCTTTTACTACCTCTTCTCTGTTTACCAAATCATTTTCCCTAACCCTCTCACTTTGCACACCACCTCGACCAAAACACCCTATATCTGCCACTCTATCATCAAACACATTCAACAAACCTTCAAAATACTCACTCCATCTCCTTCTCACATCACCACTACTTGTTATCACCTCCCCATTTGCGCCCTTCACTGAAGTTCCCACTTGCTCCCTTGTCTTATGCACTTTATTTACCTCCTTCCAGAACATCTTTTTATTCTCCCTAAAATTTAATGATACTCTCTCACCCCAACTCTCATTTGCCCTTTTGTCAGTGTTAATGCTAAAACTTTTCTCTAGACTTATTAAGAGTTAGACAAGTTTTTTTTTCAATAGTTTTGAAAAAGTATACAGAGGTCCTTTGCCAGCCACACTTTTGAGTATACACATTTAGACTACTGCATGACATTTTACCAACCACAGTATCAAGTGTTTATGTATGGTTTTCCACCATCAAAATTTTAGCCATGCATTGGGAATGTGCAAAGTGGCAGTGGGCTGCTTGTGGCACAGCTCGTTAGATCAACACTTCTAAATGGGGGCATGAGTGTCATGACCAGGTAGTGCTATGGAAACAAGCACTCAAGTACCCTTTTTTGTGGCACAGCTAGCTGGATTCTTCATGGGGATAAGAACGTGCAGCAGCAGTGGTAACATACAGCCATCATATTATTACCTAACAGTTTTGTACATCATTTCTGTGTACTTTTATAGCATAAACATACTGTTTTCAAGTATAATTTGCTTATCTTTAACATTATAGTTTTATCATAGGCCTTAAGGTATGTATCTCTACGGTAACTGCCCCTTACCCCAATTTCCCATAGGATATGTACCACTGGCTGGCAAAGGACCTTTGTTTCAAAAGATCTTACAAATAAATAACAAGTAGATTTCCTTAATCTTTACTTGTAAGTGCTGGTTGGATAAAAATGTTTTCTGTAAACAAGAGGTTGAGATATATATCAGTTACCTCTTATGTACCTGGAAATGTTGAATAACCAGCAAAAGCTTCCGGTAATTTCATTATTGGGTTGTGAACTTATATCTATCAGGAGGCATCAAAATCAAACTTAATGATCCTTTCACTGAACCAATTTTCACGTTGAAAACTTGTATTTTTTTTTCCTAGCATTCCTCACCATGTAAACAATTTGCTTCATCATCATTCTTTGGCTATTTCATCATCCACACTCCAAGTAAATCAGTCTTTACTCTCTTTATCATCCAACGCAACCTCACAATTTTTGTATCCCTTTTACATAAACAACAAGACATAACAAGATATAAGTTTCAAATGGATCAAAAGTCAATTATCATCTTGCATATCCATCCTAACTCTTTTCAATAATCTCTGGAACCTGTGCCACATTCAGTCCCCCACATGCAAGTATCTATAACTCATACTCACAGGAAGTTCAATGAGTCCCTTGACTTTAAGCATCTTTGCTAGTTCAATGACATGTGGGAGCAGGTCAGCTGCAACATTCACCTGCAAATTGGCAGAGAATGATATATCAATGATAATTTCCCATACACATCTGCTAAGGTTAGTATTTCTAGATTTGTTTACTCTATTCTTTACTGTGAAAGAAAAATAAAGAATTCATTTTTATATCAAGAAACAAAATTAGTTTATTTCTGTACCAAAGAAATTAAGTATCTCACTAAGTTTTTACTTTGCAGAATAACAATATATATTCTTCATAAGCAGTTTCCTGTACTGCTTGGCAAATTTTCTGAATAAGCTTTCATCACTATACATCATCAGAAGACTGATTGCTTACTTAACACATGGACCAATGGGAAAGAATTCAGCATATTGGTTTACTTATCATGGAGTTACTTTTCTTGTCTACATTATTCAAAATTAAGATAAACAAGAAGAATAACATGAGAAATGTGGAAAAAAATAAGCGACAGAATAATTCTAACGTGATTACACAAGAAGGAGGGAACTGTCTCCTGTGACCTTGCACTTATGAAAAGAATTATGTAACAACTGCTCTCAATCTTCCCTTTGTCACTGTGGGGTAATGAAAGACTTTTGTGATTAGATGACCAGTAAATAGTTAGAATATGAAAAAAAAAAAACTACTGCAATATCTTCCCCATATGTGCTAGCCACTTGCGCTCCTCACACTCATATCTGCTATGGTATAGTGTACAGTACTGTCATTCATTTCCTTTCCTACCAAGCTGTGCCTGTGTATGAAATGAAAGTATTGTTTTCAATTCAGAGGTGGTGTCAAATGCATCAGTGACATCCCCTCCATGCATTCACTTAGTGCTGAACAAGGCTAACATATAATAATACAGGTACACCACCAATTTTCCAGCACTCTTGGTTCCAAAGCCTTGCCAGACCAACCGTGGTCACGTAATAATAATTCATCAACACACCTCTAACCCACTAATTATACATCTCCCATGTGTCTAAAGTATTTGTCTGCATTATACACCTACTCAGGACTGAGGTGCTCATCAGCTACGAGTTTCACAAATTCGTCCACATCCTCAGCAGCTCTTTTGTGGTTTGCAGACCGCTTTTCTCTGCACACTTTATCTATGAAAATTCCATGACGCTTCATGAATCTTTGAAGCATCCTTCACTACAGTCACGCTCATGTTGTATCTTAAGTTCTTTATGGAACAACTCATCCTGGTCCATTATTATGCTATTTGACAAGTCCACTCCATCACTCCGACACTGTTGAAACCATTCCATCATCATTCAATCGTACTCAGTACTCTTACCATCTTTCATAGTTTTCCTCATTTGCTTCTTGGAATCGCTGTTTGCATAAAATTTCAATATTTTCTCCCTTTGCTTCTTTAGATCATAAACAGTTGATGAACCAATACTGTAGATGTCACACAGCTTATTCACTGAAACACGACGGTGCATTTTTTCAACAGTTCTACTTTATCTTGGATTGATATGGACTGGTGTTTACGTTTGACACCTCGACTGACACTCTCATGTGTCTTAGAAGCCATAGCTACAGTTAAGTTTAAGTTTAAGAATTGCAGCATCACCACCAACAAGTGCAGAGTAAAGAATGAAGATAAGCGTGCCCTACACACAACGCCATCTGCAGCTGCCCAGTAGACTAGTCTGGTGGCTGCTGTAATTTCAAGTTTCCTCACGTAATTCTGTCCGGACTAAAGGAGGTGCCAAACAATCAGTTACCAGAAATTTGGTGGTATACCTGTATCATGTGTGGATCAGGTGTTTGCTTTGAAGAATGTATGTGAGAAATACTTAGAAAAGCAAATGGATTTGTATGTAGCATTTATGGATCTGGAGAAGGCATATGATAGAGTTGATAGAGATGCTCTGTGGAAGGTATTAAGAATATATGGTGTGGGAGGCAAGTTGTTAGAAGCAGTGAAAAGTTTTTATCGAGGATGTAAGGCATGTGTACGTGTAGGAAGAGAGGAAAGTGATTGGTTCTCAGTGAATGTAGGTTTGCGGCAGGGGTGTGTGATGTCTCCAAGGTTGTTTGATTTGTTTATGGATGGGGTTGTTAGGGAGGTGAATGCAAGAGTTTTGGAAAGAGGGGCAAGTATGAAGTCTGTTGTGGATGAGAGAGCTTGGGAAGTGAGTCAGTTGTTGTTCGCTAATGACACAGCGCTGGTGGCTGATTCATGTGAGAAACTGCAGAAGCTGGTGACTGAGTTTGGTAAAGTGTGTGAAAGAAGAAAGTTAAGAGTAAATGTGAATAAGAGCAAGGTTATTAGGTACAATAGGGTTGAGGGTCAAGTCAAATGGGAGGTAAGTTTGAATGGAGAAAAACTGGAGGAAGTAAAGTGTTTTAGATATCTGGGAGTGGATCTGGCAGCGGATGGAACCATGGAAGCGGAAGTGGATCACAGGGTGGGGGAGGGGGCGAAAATCCTGGGAGCCTTGAAGAATGTGTGGAAGTCGAGAACATTATCTCGGAAAGCAAAAATGGGTATGTTTGAAGGAATAGTGGTTCCAACAATGTTGTATGGTTGCGAGGCGTGGGCTGCAGATAGAGCTGTGCGCAGGAGGGTGGATGTGCTGGAAATGAGATGTTTGAGGACAATGTGTGGTGTGAGGTGGTTTGATTGAGTAAGTAACGTAAGGGTAAGCGAGATGTGTGGAAATAAAAAGGGCGTGGTTGAGAGAGCAGAAGAGGGTGTTTTGAAATGGTTTGGGCACATGGAGAGAATGAGTGAGGAAAGATTGATCAAGAGGATATATGTGTCGGAGGTGGAGGGAACGAGGAGAAGTGGGAGACCAAATTGGAGGTGGAAAGATGGAGTGAAAAAGATTTTGTGTGATCGGGGCCTGAACATGCAGGAGGGTGAAAGGAGGGCAAGGAATAGAGTGAATTGGATCGATGTGGTATACCGGGGTTGGCATGCTATCAGTGGATTGAATCAGGGCATGTGAAGCGTCTGGGGTAAACCATGGAAAGCTGTGTAGGTATGTATATTTGCGTGTGTGGACGTGTATGTATATACATGTGTATGGGGGTGGGTTGGGCCATTTCTTTCGTCTGCTTCCTTGCGCTACCTCGCAAACACGGGAGACAGCAACAAAGCAACAACAAAAAAAAAAAACTATCATTATTTTCTCTGTACATTTTGTTACTTCTGAATGCTAATTTCAATATAAGAATTTCTTGTTCATTCTTTGCACACACCTTCAGACCATGTCCACTGTTGAAGGGTTCAAGCAAGAGCACATCAAACATTTAACTAATATTAGTCTGAATCCTACCTGTCCACGGTACATATAAGCAATGATAACCTGCAGTGCATCAAAGTTGACTCCAGGAAACACAACCACCATTGGTCGCTCTTCACTGACCTCCTCCAGCATCTTCTGAAGAAAAGTAAATTTATGAGTAATAAAGCTGACAAAAAGAAATTCACTGACTGCATATTCAAGTACACCTGCATGTATGACACTGTATAAGCAAAGTTACTGTAGTCTGAGTAATTAACCAAATGAATCCATAAAGAAGCCAAATTAATAAATGATCACCAAACAAAGACTATAGTACACTTAAAAAATGACAAGCAAGCTTGTTCACAGTAAGTATATTCCAAGAAAAATTACAAATCAAATATCCAACGAACAAGTAAACCCTACTGACATTTTGTTATGAACTGAATTCAAAGGAGAAAACCACAGTACAACTCCAGATGCATTCTTATTCAAAATAAGAGTAATATACTCTAAAAACTTATTTTCTAAAAATACTGCAAAGAATGAATGTGAAAAAGTAACAACATGAGTTACTCAACATGGAAATCATGATTATTTTGTCAATTAACAGTTACTGTACCTGTCTGTGTCAGCTTCATCTGTAACTGAGAAAATTTTCAATCATATCTTTGAAGCTCCAGATGCTTAACTATACAGCATTGCAAATAATCATGTTTAGCAAAACAAGCAATCTTTTCCCTTCAGTTAAGCTTAAGAGAACATATCAACACCATCTAAATATCCTAAACACATCTACATTAATTTTCCTTATATTACAAAAAGACCTCTATTCATTGTCTTTATGTGCAATAAAGTCTTTGTCTGGTCATGTTACAAAACTCTGGGTTCACTACTTTCATTTGGTAATTTGTCAGACCCAAATTATAGCGTCATGTAAAAAATAGGGAAAAAGGATTATGTTCTGTTATATTACTTTAAAGAATGGGCTGAAGAAGGCCAAAATAATTCGATGAGCCTTGATGCTTCTTGGGCCTACGGTAATGGTCACATCTGTTAGTGTTGCACCAGCCAAGAAGTGTGGCAACTGACGACCCACATGCTCACCCCAGTTTTGCCACAGCACCACTACCATGGCTCTGAAAGATACAATCTCAGTGAACTATGAATCGTTTCAGGAAATTATCTATGTTGTCAGTACTGAACCTGCCTTTAGATAACAAAGCTCAAATACTTAGGTGGTACCCTAAGCCCTCAATAATTCATTCTGAGACATGACTAAGGTTATTTACAGGACTAACCTGCTCTACTTTCAACACTAATCTATCTTAACACACACCTGTCTAACATAAGACTCATTCCAAATCCATAGCCTATACCTTCAGTACTGTACAAGGGGATGGTATGACCATTAAACATTTCAAAAAGGAAAACATAGTAGAAAGACAAAGTAATAATGACAGACTTATAAATTCATTGGTTTTCAAAAACCCATACACATCAGTGATTAATATTCATTACCAATACCCTAAAAGAGAAGCAAAACTGGTCATCACTTGCTCTAAGGGAACAATATCAAACACATTTGCAATGACAGCCTGCAATATCTGATGTAAAAAGACATAAGTGGAGCATTATCTATGTATTTTTTTCTGTTACATTCTACAATCATAAATAGAGAACAGTGGGTGGTGGGGCAAGGCTATAAAGCTCAAGGAAAAGGTTGGGTTAATTTACATAAAAGTAGGTGAAACATATATAGAAATCAACAGAACCTATGATAACCTCAACCAACTCCCCTTACAAGTGTACTTACCTTCTACTACCTGTCAAGATGAAAGGTTTAAATGACTGTTTACCTGTTCATTACTCAAAACAACTCAAAACAGTATTCTCATTTGGTGTGGTGGTGGTGGACTGCATATCACATTGACAATTCAAATTGGCCTTTCCAAAAATTGTCCAGTTTCCTCTTGAAGAAATCCAGGTAAGACGTATTTACATTATCCACTACCCTTACTGCAAAGGAGTACTTTTTCACGTCTAACCTGCACTGCTACATTTCTCTCGGCTTTGAATATTTTAATGAAAATATTGAAATATTAGACACATCTCAGCTGTAAAGAAGGTTGGGCAAGGTTTTCATGGGTTCATATGAGTTTTTACAAATGAGTCACCTATTGAATGTTTACATTAATTTGGCTGGTTGAGGAAACTGAGTGAGGTTCTCATCAGCTATGTTGATTTTTACAAGATTTCATATCAATTCTACATCATCTAACTATATTTTTCCAGATCATCACAGCCCTTGTCACTAACACCATGTTCATCATCATAAAATGCAACAAATGCTAAAAATCATTCTCCCAAGGTCTCATAAATAATATATATCATAACCAAAAAATCAAATAAAAGAAATTCGACTAATTCATTAATTCAGCAGCCCATCAAAACTAGCTTCAGATATTCAGTGATCTTCTGCAGTCTTTTCGGTGCATTATATTTCATTCTACAGTTAAATACACCAATAAGGGTGAGGGTTATGAATATCAGGGATAATGTTAAGTTAATCAATGTAAATATATGAGACACACTTGCAAGAACCTGTGAAAACCTTACCACCTCCCCTTTTTTATTTCACATTGGAGGCTCTAGTCATGGACAAAAGTCCACATCAAGGATGAGCCTTAATTGAAATATCAGGAGGCTAATGAAAAGGAAAAAGAGGAGACAAGGGAAAGTATTCAAAAATTTTGGAGGAAGTGAAAAACCTGTCTTTTAAAATGTGCCAGGTCACAGTTATTGGGGAAGACATGAAAAGGAAGTGAGTTCAAAAGCTTCAGGGGTGTAGGGAAAGAAACGGCTATAGACTGCCCACCCTCAAGTAGCCAATGGCCACACAGTAATCATATGATGTAGCAGCATTCCAAGTATTGCTTGGTCTAGCTAGTAGTGGGGGCATACAAGCCAGCTCACAGAAGCAAAAACCAAAGTAATACCTACAGAAATGGGAAAGTGAACCAACGCTGCTGCATGGGACAAGTGGGTCAAGCAGTTGAGATCTTTTTTAATTTTCAGTATTTAAGGTGCATTACAGTGGACACACCCCTGACTGAGCATCATGCTAAATATATGTCAACAAACAAACAACAGACGAAGCAGGTGTGCATGCCATCACTCAACCTCACCACACGAAGCCATTTCGTGCCGTTCTCTGTGGGGTAAAGTTCTCAATAATGGAAACTGCACAAATACCGAGCAGAATTAAGACGATAAACATTTCAATGAACTTTTACATGTTCAGTATATGCAGTTCATACCATATGAATGTAATTTGGAGCAGGATGTTTTCATCCTACAGAAACATCTAAAAAGACAGCGGGAAGGGCCATGGTGATCTGGAAAAATGTAAGGTAAAATTGTGGGAAACACTTCTGAAAATCAAGTGAACCTATGAAAAATTCACCTAACTTACCCAAGCACTATAAATTCACTATAACATGTTATCTGAACAATCAAAAGTGAATTTCATAAAGTATTTGCATGCAGTTGCTGCTAATTTTGTTTAATAAGTGTGTTTAGTATTCACCAACTGGGTTCACTTTCTCCTACCACATTCAATCATTATAACATAAAATGATGAAAACAATGTCTCTGACTATAATACTGAATAGTAAGGTAAATCTCAGTTCCAAAATGAAGTCAGATGAGGTTTTTATAAGTTCTGGTGACCCAGTTTCACTTATTTTTACCTCAAATTTTTACTCCAATATAAACATTAAGGTAAATCTCAGCCTCTTTGCAAAATTCATTGCTTTTTTCATGGGTCTCCCTAAGCAACAGGTACCACCAAAAACCACACTATAAATTTCAAAATGAAAGTCTACATACATCTTCAGAAGCAAATGAGACTTGTGAAACAAGGGTATTTATATATGAGGCATTAACAAATTGTACTATTCTAAAGAAAACTAAGTGTCATCCAGAGAGATATATCAACAAAAAACTGTGTAGCATTTGTGGCTATTTCTATTAAGTTCTCACTAAAGGTTACCTCTATCTGGGTAAGCTAAACCCTATATCAATTTTTTCTTGGTTGTTCTATGTTTATGTGATGTTTGTTTTAATTTCATGAGAACTTTTTCTCAATATACTTCAAAACACTAATCATTCACACCAGTAAGGCATTCCATCATCAGGCTGAAGACTGCAAAATAAATTAACAGAAATCCATACAGGAAAGCAATGAACTTGATGTAAACATAAATCTGATTTGTCAACAGGTCCTCTACAGTATATTTTACTATATTGCGATTTCCTTGATTTTTGGTGCAGTTGATAGTCTAATGATACCAGGCTTTCATAGATTCCTAGATGCTGAAGGAGGTTATGCAACGTTTTCTTAGCTTCTGCTAATTTCTATGAGTGTTAGCCCACTTTAACATCAATCTCACATTTATCATTATGCTTATAACATGCACTGCTATCACTTTACACTATCTAGTTTTCTGCAATTAAGCTAGATGTTCCAAATCATGCACTGAAGCTTTCATTCTATTCTAAACATTTCATTATTATTTGAGCAAATCATCAAACATCCAAAGCTAGTTATAATGTATAATTTTTTCTTAAACTAGTTATGATGTATATTTTTTTCTAATGTTGAAGGCTCCACTCATGGACAAAAGTCCACATCAAGGCTGGTCCTTAATTGAAATAGAGAACTGTGTAACAGAAATAGAAAGGACATGGGAAAGTATTTACGAATTTTGGAGTAAGTGAAAATCCCGTCTTTTGATAAGTGCCAGGTCATAGTTACTGGGAAAAATATGAGGAGGTAGAGAGTTCCATAGCTACGAGGTGAAGGGAAAGGTCTCAAAACGGCTCACCCTTGAGTTACTAATGGACACACCATAATCATGTGGTGCAGCAGATGGCTCTCATGAGCAAAAACCAAAGTAACACCAAGAGAAGAGAGAAACTGATACAAACATTGCGGCACAGGGCAAGGGGGTCAAGTTTGGAAGTTAGTATGGGACAGTATATGCTAAATTTCTGACATTTGAAAGTGACTGTGGTGGTACCCATTCAAAATTACCACAAACTCTTAAAATCTCATAAATACAACGTTAACATAAAACAAACAATAAATATATGCATCAAACAACTTACAAGGCATCAACTTGGATATCTCCTCCGCAATTAATTACTTGGAATGGTTTCAACTATGAGTTCTTCTAACTCATTCAGGGAATCTTCCTGAAAACCCTTGATACCTATTACTGTACGTAGCTTCTAGCTCTTGTCTAAGGGGTAACTGTTTTTACCAGTTCTGTTATATTTGGTCAGTAACTTGATTCGTTTTGGCAGGTTCAGGACACGCCGTTCCACAATGTAAACAAACTTGTGCATAGAGGCAAGAACAATAACATTAAAACAAATGAGCATCGTGATGTGCATTTGGTATCGATAGATGACAGTCACTGTCATCTATCGAAAATCTATTGTCTATTGGCACTAAATTCCTTAGTGCCAATGAACATTACAAAACCTGATTCCCAAATATGGGAAGTTTTATCAAGGATGCCGCAAATATTTTCTTGCGAGAATTTATTCCATATTTCCAGGAACTTATTCGTCCCTGTTTGGAGAATAGTTAATTTGCTTGTGTATCTAGAATGGTTCTTCTTGTTACCATTTCTTAGACAGGATGGAGTCACAAGCCTTCTGTCTTATTAACTCCCGCCATCACTCCTCTTGAATCACCCCTTCCCGTCTGCCTTCACGGCGCCATGAAGTTGCTGCCCTCTCTATAATTAGCAGGTATTGTTTCGGTTTCCGTGAGCTTTGTGAGTGTTTCCTCGCCAAGAAGGCCTGGAACTCCAAGCTCGCTGCTGATTGCCATAGTTTCTGTGGGCCAACTAGCACTTACATGAGGATTGCCCGTCATATATCTCTCACGTCTTTCATGCTTTCGGTTTCAGGTCATATGGGGGTATTAAGATAATTGCTTTTTTGATATATATTTTGATTAATCCTTTAGACTAAGATGGCCACAGTGGAATATGATTTTGCCCTTGCCATAATGGATAAAAAGAAAGTAAGACCTTGAACAAGGTCAAGGTGAGAGAGAGAGAGAGAGAGAGAGAGAGAGAGAGAGAGAGAGAGAGAGAGAGAGAGAGAGAGAGAGAGAGAGAGAGAATGTCCACTAAATGATATCTCTTTCCCCCCTTACGGAAGAAAAGCGAAAAAACGTGGTTTTGTGAACTTTATAATTATTACTAAAAGTTTTAAAACCGGGTGATCAACCTTAATCTGAGTCGAGTCTGGTTATATTAATTTACCAAAGTATTTTGCCTGTAACATAGTTTTATAACAATTCTTAGGTAAAGATAAGATTTGGGGAATTAGCTATTCCTTACTTAACCAGTTTTGTATCCTACTGTCATTCAATCTTTGTAGTATCTGAAGGGTGGGTTGGAGAAACGAGAGAGCACTCATTTTCCCCCTTATCAAACTTAGGCAAGAAAAGAAATACAATGATTCCAAAACCAATTTTTGGACTGGACATCCAGAGATAAATGATTGTCTCAGCATAGATGCCTTTAATATATATATATATATATATATATATATATATATATATATATATATATATATATATATATATATATATATATATATATATATATATATATATATATATATATATATTTTATCCCTGGGGATAGGGGAGAAAGAATACTTCCCACGTATTCCCTGCGTGTCGTAGAAGGCGACTAAAAGGGAAGGGAGCGGGGGGCTGGAAATCCTTCCCTCTCTTTTTTTTTTTTTTTTTACAAAAGAAGGAACAGAGAAGAGGGCCAGGTGAGGATATTCCCTCAAAGGCCCAGTCCTCTGTTCTTAACGCTACCTCGCTATCGCGGGAAATAGCGAATAGTATGAGAAAAAAAAAAAAAAAAAAAAAAAATATATATATATATATATATATATATATATATATATATATATATATATATATATATATATATATATACATATATATATATATATAGGGTGTGGGAGGGGGCGAAAATCCTGGAAGCCTTGAAGAATGTGTGGAAGTCGAGAACATTATCTCGGAAAGCAAAAATGGGTATGTTTGAAGGAATAGTGGTTCCAACAATGTTGTATGGTTGCGAGGCGTGGGCTATGGATAGAGTTGTGCGCAGGAGGGTGGATGTGCTGGAAATGAGATGTTTGAGGACAATGTGTGGTGTGAGGTGGTTTGATCGAGTAAGTAATATAAGGGTAAGAGAGATGTGTGGAAATAAAAAGAGCGTGGTTGAGAGAGCAGAAGAGGGTGTTTTGAAATGGTTTGGGCACATGGAGAGAATGAGTGAGGAAAGGTTGACCAAGAGGATATATGTGTCGGAGGTGGAGGGAACGAGAAGTGGGAGACCATATTGGAGGTGGAAAGATGGAGTGAAAAAGATTTTGAGTGATCGGGGCCTGAACATGCAGGAGGGTGAAAGGCGGGCGAGGAATAGAGTGAATTGGATCGATGTGGTATACCGGGGTTGACGTGCTGTCAGTGGATTGAATCAGGGCATGTGAAGTGTCTGGGGTAAACCATGGAAAGCTGTGTGGGGCCTGGATGTGGAAAGGGAGCTGTGGTTTCGGGCATTATTGCATGACAGCTAGAGACTGAGTGTGAACGAATGAGGCCTTTGTTGTCTTTTCCTAGCGCTACCCCGCACACATGAGAGGGGAGGGGGACGGTATTCCATGTGTGGCGAGGTGGCGATGGGAATGAATAAAGGCAGACAGTGCGAATTGTGTGCATGGGTATATATGTATGTCTGTGTGTGTATATATATGTGCACATTGAGATGTATAGGTATGTATATTTGCGTGTGTGGACGTGTGTGTATATACACGTGTATGGGGGTGGGTTTGGCCATTTCTTTTCGTCTGTTTCCTTGCGCTACCTCGCAAACGCGGGAGACAGCGACAAAGCCAAATAAAATAAATATATATATATATATATATATATATATATATATATATATATATATATATATATATATATATATATATATATATTCAAAGCAATCTTTTATTTTACATATTATGATAGATCTAAGCAAATACACATTCATAAAAGACCTGTTTGTCAGCATAATAAAACTTTTTAGTTACAGATTCATTTCTCCGAACAGATCACTTAGAATTAACGAGACAATATAATTTGAGAAAACGAAGTGTAAACCAAAAAAATAAAGTTGTATATAAAATTTATTATGGAGTGTATAAAGTTTTTATACGTTCGTTAATAATATTGCTCGTTGTATTTATTTGTAACTTCGCACATGATCCAAGATCTAGTTCGCTGTCATTGTTTGCTAACTTGTTTAAGCGTTGCAGAGGAAGATCCGTACATCCTTGTATTTTCGTCTGATTTATATGAAGATGTTAAAGTAACAATGGCCACTGGTAAACGTCGAAAGCAGGAGAAAACTTCTAAAGAGACTTCTTTGCTTGGAGAGCCTGGTAAGTCAGTTAAAGGATTTAGATAAGAAAGTGATGTATGTAGGATGTGTTTGGTCACATGTTGACCCCCTGAGCACGCTGACAGGTTTAAGGTACCACATGTGATCGCGTTTTATGAAGTTGATACGGAACTTTTCAAAGTTGCATACAGGAGAGGTGTATTATTGATTCCATTGATGTTTCAAAATCAGTATTGGCCTGCCTGTACCTTATAAATCCCCTTTTGGTAAAATTGTTTAACCATTTGATATAAGAATTAGAAGTTGAGAAGGCTGTCAAGCAATACTGGATAAGAGAGGAGCAGGGGAGGGCTCTGATGGTCAGTGAAAATGTGGGGTTAATCTCGAGCAAGCCGAATTACCTCTTCAAGTCGGTAGGGCTTGTGAATTTTTTTTGGCATTATGTTTACGGAATAGTATTAGGTAAGTCAACAGTAGTATACATGAGAAAATGTGATGTTAAGATAGGTAATACAGTATGCTAGTAAAAATCAGTAGAATGTTTAAATATTTTAGTTTATCTTCCTAATAATTTATTCAAAATATTCCGATTATGCTCATGAAAATGCAATGTTAATGTAGCACTGGATGCCAACAATCAGATGAAGAAGTTTGATCCCGAGCTGTAGACGAATATGTGTATATATATATGTATATGTATATATATATGTGTATGTATATATGAAGTCTGTTGGGGATGAGAGAGCTTGGGAAGTGAGTCAGTTGTTGTTCGCTGATGATACAGCGCTGGTGGCTGATTTATGTGAGAAACTGCAGAAGCTGGTGACTGAGTTTGGTAAAGTGTGTGAAAGAAGAAAGTTAAGAGTAAATGTGAATAAGAGCAAGGTAATTAGGTACAGTAGGGTTGAGGGTCAAGTCAATTGGGAGGTAAGTTTGAATGGAGAAAAACTGGAGGAAGTAAAGTGTTTTAGATATCTGGGAGTGGATCTGGCAGTGGATGGAACCATGGAAGCGGAAGTGGATCATAGGGTGGGGGAGGGGGTGAAAATTCTGGGAGCCTTGAAGAATGTGTGGAAGTCGAGAACAGTATCTCGGAAAGCAAAAATGGGTATGTTTGAAGGAATAGTGGTTCCAACAATGTTGTATGGTTGCGAGGCGTGGGCTATGGATAGAGTTGTGCGCAGGAGGATGGATGTGCTGGAAATGAGATGTTTGAGGACAATGTGTGGTGTGAGGTGGTTTGATCGAGTAAGTAACGTAAGGGTAAGAGAGATGTGTGGAAATAAAAAGAGCGTGGTTGAGAGAGCAGAAGAGGGTGTTTTGAAATGGTTTGGGCACATGGAGAGAATGAGTAAGGAAAGATTGACCAAGAGGATATATGTGTCGGAGGTGTAGGGAACGAGGAGAAGTGGGAGACCAAATTGGAGGTGGAAAGATGGAGTGAAAAAGATTTTGTGTGATCAGGGCCTGAACATGCAGGAGGGTGAAAGGAGGGCAAGGAATAGAGTGAATTGATGTGGTATACCGGGGTTGACGTGCTGTCAGTGGATTGAATCAAGGCATGTGAAGCGTCTGGGGTAAACCATGGAAAACTGTGTAGGTATGTATATTTGCGTGTGTGGACGTATGTATATACATGTGTATGGGGGTGGGTTGGGCCATTCCTTTCGTCTGTTTCCTTGCGCTACCTCACAAACGCGGGAGACAGCGACAAAGCAAAAAAAAAAAAAAAAATCTATCATTTTGGCCTCTTAAGTGAGGTTAGGTAAAGTTTTATTATGTTCTGTCGATATTTGCATTATTCCCTATTGCATTGAATATTTTTGTCAAGTGCATAACATGTATTACCTATAACATGAGTGAACCTGGCTTCTGCCCCTAGACACACACTAAAGGTGAAATGGGCAGGTGTTAGTCTTGTTTCTCACTCTTGAATGTTTAGTCTATTGTAGTTATGATATTTTTGGTCTTGAATCATATATTAACCTATGTTTGTAAATGATGTTGTCAAGTGTTAAGTTTGAGAGGAAATTGGTTGTTTGTGGAGAGAGCCAGCTGCCTATGCGTGGATGAGGTAGAAAGAAAAGAGAACTGCATGGGTAGCTTCTGAAGTGCTGGCTTATTGTGCAGCCATGACTATTACTTCTGATATCTAAGGAGGGAAAGATGATGTATTTGTCATGTTTAGCAGAGGACATTGTATTATTGGGTGGTAAGGCTTGGCCAGCCCTTAAGACACCATGCACACACACACACACACACACACACACACACACACACACACACTATACTCACAAAGAGAGTGGGAGAATCTCACATGTTATTTAAGCCATCATAGAAAGCAGTGGATGTATGGGTGGATTTTTTTGTGAATTTGCTAAGGCTGTGAAGTTTTCTAAGTGTCAGAGGTGACAAATGCTTCATTGTTGGTTCATCAAAGTATCATTTACTGAAAGATAGTACTCCAAATTATGCCATGCATCTCATATTATATTCTCTAAACACAACAATGGCATTGAAGATCATCATTCTATATTCAGTGCTAGTGGCTTTGCTTAGCTAAGCTGATGAATTATCATTGTATCAAATCCCTTTTTCTTGGCCTGGTTCACTGTTGAGTGAGGGGATGTAATTGGCAAGTTTAACAGCTCCTGACCAGAAGTGAGGACATGGAGAATTAATTCATTTATGGCATCAACTTGATATCAGTGTCAGCTCATATATCATACACAGGCATGATGTTGATGGTAACATCAGTAAAAGTCTGTTTTGCTCCACATCAAAACTGGCTTGGAAAATGGCTTCCATCTGATTTAGGGGCTGTATATAGTTTTTGCAATACTGAAATTCTTCCAGAAGACTACTCTGTCATATCTTTTGTGTTGATTTCTGTTAAATAGAGGCAATATGGGTACTGTGAGGTTAATCAGTGTAAAAGTAGGTATAGTAATAATTGTTAAAAGTCATTAGAACTTATGAAAATCTCACCTAACCAACATAGCAATTAAGATTTATCTTACTTTTCAATACCAGTCTTATGAAAATTCACTACCAGCATGATGTTGTATGTCAGTAAACACAACACAGTGAGGCAAATATAATGTTTGTGTATTTCTGCAATTGTTTCTGCTATTGAGCTTAAGTAGGTTTTTTATAAGTTCTTTAGATATTTTACAAGGGTATTACCACCCACATTAACTCATTTTCCCATATTGCCATGTTTAGTATTGTTTAACAAATGTAATGTTCCACAATTTTTTAGTATTCTTTAAACATTACCTAGCATTGCAGATTACAGTTGGTCATTATTCAGAGCTCATACTGATAGGGTGCTGTTTGAGATTATTACCATAATATACATGTAATTAGAAGTATAACAAAATATATCCATTAAAAATGTGAAAAGTAAGAGTAGTTGGCACATACAAGGACGATATTGAAGTTTTTGTTTCTTTTGTTGAACTCTGTTTCATATTCTTTTTTTACATACTGTTGCTGTGTTTTTGATGAATAATATGAATATGCAATATTTAGACATGCTATACATGCTAAAATTGAAAAAAAGGGAGATTGGCTGACATGTCTGTGGAGGATATTGGAGGTGATTTTTCTTTGGAAGTATTTATACTCTTTGCCTTTCATCTTTTACCAGAGATCTCCAACATCGTAGGATCACTTATAGAGAAAATTAGGTGCATTTCCCATGTAATTGTTTCCATGTGAACGAAAGCCAGGCTGAGGGTGATGGAGATGGCTTCCATGCTTTTCATGTCATCATACTTAACTCAATGAATTACTTTTTTTCCTCGTTTCTCATGCATTCCTCTTCA
Organism: Panulirus ornatus; assembly: GCF_036320965.1. Taxonomy (NCBI): domain Eukaryota; kingdom Metazoa; phylum Arthropoda; class Malacostraca; order Decapoda; family Palinuridae; genus Panulirus; species Panulirus ornatus. The sequence goes on from NC_092234.1 coordinate 14,865,675, forward strand.
CTCACCTTCTCTACTGATACACTTCGTCATCCTGCAAGTTATTATGGCATGGATGCACATGAAAATACAGATATATTTGGCTCAGTGTTTGGACTTGGATAGATGATTGATGAAAAGATTGGGAAATCTCACTTGGTGTGATCCACATTGAGCATGATTTCAGAAAGTTAATATTTGGAAACATAAGAATGTATGTGAGAAATACTTAGAAAAGCAAATGGATTTGTATGTAGCATTTATGGATCTGGAGAAGGCATATGATAGAGTTGATAGAGATGCTCTGTGGAAGGTATTAAGAATATATGGTGTGGGAGGCAAGTTGTTAGAAGCAGTGAAAAGTTTTTATCGAGGATGTAAGGCATGTGTACGTGTAGGAAGAGAGGAAAGTGATTGGTTCTCAGTGAATGTAGGTTTGCGGCAGGGGTGTGTGATGTCTCCATGGTTGTTTAATTTGTTTATGGATGGGGTTGTTAGGGAGGTAAATGCAAGAGTCTTGGAAAGAGGGGCAAGTATGAAGTCTGTTGGGGATGAGAGAGCTTGGGAAGTGAGTCAGTTGTTGTTCGCTGATGATACAGCGCTGGTGGCGGATTCATGTGAGAAACTGCAGAAGCTGGTGACGGAGTTTGGTAAAGTGTGTGGAAGAAGAAAGTTAAGAGTAAATGTGAATAAGAGCAAGGTTATTAGGTACAGTAGGGTTGAGGGTCAAGTCAATTGGGAGGTGAGTTTGAATGGAGAAAAACTGGAGGAAGTGAAGTGTTTTAGATATCTGGGAGTGGATCTGTCAGCGGATGGAACCATGGAAGCGGAAGTGGATCATAGGGTGGGGGAGGGGGCGAAAATTTTGGGAGCCTTGAAAAATGTGTGGAAGTCGAGAACATTATCCCGGAAAGCAAAAATGGGTATGTTTGAAGGAATAGTAGTTCCAACAATGTTGTATGGTTGCGAGGCGTGGGCTATGGATAGAGTTGTGCGCAGGAGGATGGATGTGCTGGAAATGAGATGTTTGAGGACAATGTGTGGTGTGAGGTGGTTTGATCGAGTAAGTAACGTAAGGGTAAGAGAGATGTGTGGAAATAAAAAGAGCGTGGTTGAGAGAGCAGAAGAGGGTGTTTTGAAATGGTTTGGGCACATGGAGAGAATGAGTGAGGAAAGATTGACAAAGAGGATATATGTGTCGGAGGTGGAGGGAACGAGGAGAAGAGGGAGACCAAATTGGAGGTGGAAAGATGGAGTGAAAAGGATTTTGTGTGATCGGGGCCTGAACATGCAGGAGGGTGAAAGGAGGGCAAGGAATAGAGTGAATTGGAGCGATGTGGTATACAGGGGTTGACGTGCTGTCAGTGGATTGAATCAAGGCATGTGAAGCGTCCGGGGTAAACCAAGGAAAGCTGTGTAGGTATGTATATTTGCGTGTGTGGACGTGTGTATGTACATGTGTATGGGGGGGGTTGGGCCATTTCTTTCGTCTGTTTCCTTGCGCTACCTCGCAAACGCGGGAGACAGCGACAAAGTATAAAAAAAAAAAAAAAAAAAATAAGTTTATTCTTTGCGTACAAATTCATGGTGATGTGTGAATTGGCTTTGTGTACAAACTTGAGTGGATTTACAAGTAATAGGTAGTAGTTAGTAGGCAACCAACAACCAGGGAGGTATATTACCAGTACTACCCGTCTGGGTACTGGGAGGGTTAGTGACAGTTGTGTAGTGGGCCAGCACTTCAGTGGTTATCAAGTTACACTCCGCTGACCCAGGTAGCTCTTTTCGCTTTCTGCCTCACCCACATGTGGACTGCTGGCTTTCTGTCTACAAACAGACAATCTCTCTTTGTTACACATAACACTTTTGACAACACTGAACACAGCTCTAGATTTTCCTGCTGTGAGCACTATGTGCTAGCCCTGCCTTTTGGCAAAATGGTAGGAGCAGTAGATAACAGTAGTAGGTAGGAACATTTAGGCAGGAGCATTAGGTAGAAACATTAGGTAGTAATAACTTTGATTTGAATCCATTTTGATTTAGCATGATTAAAGTTCTGGACATATGGATGGGTGGATGCATTAATGCTTGTATCTTTAAACCTGAAGGAGGGATTCATAAGATGAGTAATTGCCTCCTGTTAGAGAAAAATCCAACTCAGTTTGTTAGTGCCAGTAACAGGAAATTGAATTCTTAGGACATAGAGATGTAATGTACAACTTAAGGATTTACAATATAACTCTTTCTAAACCTAACAAGGCCATGTATAAGAGAAATTAGTTCTCTGTGTTTTTCAGAAAATTCAACATTGATATTTGCAGCTAAAGCTTAGGATGTACTTATAAATGAGTACATGAACATGTTTCATTTTTTTCTTTGGACATGAGCTGAGAATTCTTGAAACAAGCAACCTTCCAAGTATGGTTAAAATCCAACACATTTTAGCACAAACTTAAGTTTGGGACATGCACATAGAGACAGGCATTCAACCTATTCTTTGGCCATGAGCTGAAGACCAGTGAAATGAGTAATTTCATTACATACAGGTGCAAAATACCTTGGCAGAGCTAATGACTGTAAGCCAAAATGATGGACATATAGACAGACATTTATAGAGGCATGATTTGGTTTCTATCATCATGCCTGTGTTGATTTATATAAGGATTAACTTTGTTGAACTTCAGATCTGTTCAGTTTCAACACACAGAGGAAATGCATACAATAGATTTTCTATAAACATGCAATGTGATTACCACACCTCATTATTTATGTCTGGATTAAGCAAAGGATAACATTTTAGAAAAAGTAGCTGAAGGAACAGTTTGTTGGAGAATCCCAAGTCCTAATGAGATGTGCACATGGATGAGTTTAGGTATTTTTCTGTTGAATTAATGGGGAATTTGACCATGTTACAGTAACTAATCAGCTTGATTATATGAGTTGAACATTACGTGATTAGATCAGTAGAATGTTAAACTCGTAAATGTGGATCCTTTAATAGTAGGGGATGGAGGAGGAGGAGGCTCAACTGTTCTTGATTTTTGAGTATATTTTTTTTTATCCATTACTTGTATGCTTTAATAGTTAAAAGCCACAACTACATTGCTAACCAGTCATTATTGTGAGGATAAACCATTTAGTGATTTTAGCCCTTTATATTGGCAGATTTTGAGTGAGCAGCCTCAGCTTAGCCGTGTCAAACAATAATGGAGGGGAACTCCTTTGTAGCTCCAGGCCATCTACCACTAAAGTGGAATTATTATGGCCCACCAGAACAGCCTCCTGTGGGTTACCAGCACCAAAAAGAAGCAGCATGGATGACTCCTGAGATACGTGCTGAATTACAGACCCGTAATAGACTGAAAGAAGTGTCTAGGGAAACTGGTAACCATGAAGACTGTCAGGCATACCAAGCTCAATGTGAAAAAGTGCAAAACATGATTGATAATTCTAAATCTAGTTTTGGCTTACATCCTCATCATAACTCTGGTCACAGTCCTTACACTGTACATAACTCAGATGGAATTAACTTTGGATCTGTGCCTCTGGAATATCAGTATCCTGCCCATTCACAGGGAATGCCTGTCGCAAACTCTAGGGCAGCATACTACCATACCGCTGCCAATTATTATTCTGAAAGAGAAAAAAGAAGATTTTTATCATGTGGACCTTGCAACCGCACGTTTTATAATAAGCAGAGGCTTGATGAACATTTAAAAGAGCATGTTGAGTGTCCATTTCCAGAGTGTAAATTAAGTGCTCACATAAAGATAATTGATCAGCATATTAATAACCAACACATGCTTGTCAATTTTGCCAATTTACAAATTGATGATGAGACATGGATTGCAGAGAGAAAGAAGAGGTTTCCAACTGCTCAAAGAGCAGAACTGCGAAGGGCAGAACAAATGGAAAAGTTGAAAAGGGGTGAAAAGTTAGGTCAGAATAAAAAACCATTCAAAAAGGACAAGGGAAAATACAACAAAACTGTTAAGACTGTTATGCAGAAAGAATACAGAGATGGTAAAACACACAAATATATTAAAAAAGAGGCGGCTGAAGATGTCTCAACGATAAATGCACCTGATGAATCGAAGAATGGAAGAGGCAAAATCAAACGAAAGAAGACTCGAAGATGGGATGGACCTACTTCTTTGCCTAAGGCATTCCTTGAAGTAGACCTCTTAGATTCAGATAGTGAAGTTAAAGATGGTCTTCCTGCCTTCAGAGGTACAAAGCAGTTTTATGAGAGTACAGGTGAAGTAAGTTATTTTGGAAATAAAAATTTAGACATAGTTGATAGAGATGATAACATGGAAACATATAAAGATGCCGATATTGATATCAGTGATGATGAAGAATGGCACACAGTAATTAAAGATAAGGATGCTAGTGCTGGAACACTTGTTCTTGGGGGTGCATTAGGTTCCTTGATGGGTGCCTATTCTGATTCAGAAGAGGAAAGTGAAGATTTACCAGTTCCTAGTCAGAATGATGAAAAACTGAAGACACTCCCTTTGAATAGCGTTATATATGATCCTTCACAAAGCCAGAAGAAGAGTGAGGATACAGGTGGAAATGAGCAGAATGTAACTCAGAATGCAAATACTGCAGGCAAACGTAAAATCAGAAGACAACCAAGACATCAGAAGGGGACCAAAGGACTTGTGGCACCTAAAAGATTTCCATTCCCAAAGAGACGCAAAACATTACTGGAGAAACTCTTACAACCATATATTGTACATGAAAGGAATGTAATCCTTCAGTGTGTGCGATTCATTGTTGAAAATGATTTTTTTGATGTGATTGACGATAGTGAATGTGTTGAAATGAAAGATGTTACCAGTGAAAAGGTAATGGGTGAACAAAGAATGATAGGAGAAAAGATAGGACCCATTAATAATCATATCAGTGAATGTGTTGAAATGAAAGATGTTACTGATGAAAAGGTAATGGGTGGACAAGGAATGATAGAAGGACTAAAGATAGGACCCATTAAAGAAAGTAAAGAGGTAGGAGAAACATTTGGAAAAAGTGAGGCTAGAGGAGAAAGGAAAACAGAGAAAATGCAGGAAGAAAAGAAGGCAGAGAAAGTGGAGGAAGAAGTGAGAAACTTAGAGGAAATAGTTGATGAATCAGCAAGAAGTGAAGTCCTTGTTGATAAAGATAAAAAGAGTAAGCTTGACATTTGTGCAAGTGACTTTGTAGATCATAATACAACTGCAACAGAGAGAACTGGTGGCAGTTTTAGTGTTATTGAAGATGATGGTGGATATGAAAGTGATAAAGAGGTGGTGAGTAAGAAAGGAAAGAATGAGGAGTCTAATGTTGATTCTGAAATTGTGGTATGCAAAGGCACTGACACTTTATTGAAGGATAATGAGAGGACAGTAGACTTGCCAAATGAAAATAAAAGTTGACGATAAGTTAACAGTATAAGATTAAGCTAGAAGAGTTGGAGTGGAGAATGTTTGTGTCTCATTATTTTTGGCATTTTCCCATAACTATACTGTATGGATTGGATCATGCGTATTCACTGGAAATTAAATGTGCAGAAGGGGATCCCAAGCCTGCAGGCTGGCAAAGGGCAAGGATGCCTGAAAGTGTGTGGAGAAATATAAGTACAAATATAAGTGAGTCATATCTGTGAAAACATAATGTAATAGATTTTCATGTAATGCTCTTGTTTTGCTGAACAAGAGAACCTGATAATGAATAACATCCATTAGATTATTGTATTGCTACTTTATCATGGTGAATGAAAGATGCACTGTGATATGCTTATACTTGAATTGTACATGAAATTGAAGGTAAAAAATAAACTTTTGAAATAACTTGCATAACTGGATTTAAAGTAAGACATTGAAAAACAACTAGTTAATGATTAGTGCACAAAATTTCAGTGAAATATCAGGAGTGTTTAAAGTAGTGTATGGTGCATTTTAACACTAGGCCAATAGATATTCAGATTCTTGCTTAATTCCATCACTAACAAGAAAATTTTCTTGATATTCCAAAAACTGAAGATTAGTTGTTTGTCTTGCAGCTTATTTGTTACTGTCTCTGTAACTTTATAGTATAGTAATTATACATTTAAATGTGTACTAGTTTAAGGATTAAATGTTACCAATGGAAGGACATTATGATGGAACTTCAGGTATTTATTCACCAATCTTTGAAATGATACTGTTATTAACTGAAGATTTCATAGCAGATTACTGTGTATTGTCTCAGCTGTATCCTTTGTTACTGTGCAGCTTCCTCAGGCTTGCTTCATGTCAACATAACCATAGCTGAAAAATCACTCCTTTAATATACTGTATTAGTCTTATCCATTTGTTACATTAATCAATATTGAAGACTTGGAACTGCTCTATTTTAACCACATAGAATTGCAAAACATTTCTCATTCCCATGATGACCTTTTCTAATTGTGCCACTTTGATTAAGGTACAATATTTTTAAAGAGCATATGTGCTGTATAAACTACTTCCAGTTTGACTTAACTTTTTATATGCGTATTTTATTGACTTTTTATATGAGTATTTTGTTGACTTCTTGTCATGATATTAAGGAATTTGCTCCTCTTCTCTTTGATTGACAATACTGTTTACTCTTCCATCTTTTTATTCCACTTGGTGGAAATGTTTGATATTCCCATAAGTGATCAAAGTGAAGCCTTTATGTGCCAAGGCTTGATTGTATCAGATTAACAGTGTTTGAAGAATCTTGCGAACTTAGCAAGGATATGTATTTTAGTTAGATCACATTTTCTTGAAATGAATTACTCTTTGTTCATTTAGTTTATGAAATAAACTTGATGGAAATAAAAGTTGATTGTTTACATACTGTATGATAATGTTAAACTTTATGTACCATATTACTGATTTTGATGAGATTTCTTCATTGTGATGATTTTCCCTCTCACTTTCATTTGTTTTTAATTACTCACAAAAGAATTGCATAATTCAAGCTTTTTAGTAGATTTCCATGGTGATATTAGGTATGTTTCTTTGTTGTTACATTCTTTTATAATATCTGAGTGCACATATCTACATAGGTGCATAACAATCCAGTCTGTTAATTGTCTTATGAAACTTTTTTTTTTTTTTTTGCCGTTGTCTCCCGTGTTTGCGAGGTAGCGCAAGGAAACAGATGAAAGAAATGGCCCAACCCACCCCCATACACATGTATATCCATACGTCCACACACGCAAATATACATACCTACACAGCTTTCCATGGTTTACCCCAGACGCTTCACATGCCCTGATTCAATCCACTGACAGCACGTCAACCCCGGTATACCACATCGATCCAATTCACTCTATTCCTTGCCCTCCTTTCACCCTCCTGCATGTTCAGGCCCCGATCACACAAAATCTTTTTCACTCCATCTTTCCACCTCCAATTTGGTCTCCCACTTCTCCTCGTTCCCTCCGCCTCTGACACATATATCCTCTTGGTCAATCTTTCCTCACTCATTCTCTCCATGTGCCCAAACCATTTCAAGACACCCTCTTCTGCTTTCTCAACCACGCTCTTTTTATTTCCACACATCTCTCTTACCCTTACGTTACTTACTCGATCAAACCACCTCACACCACACATTGTCCTCAAACATCTCATTTCCAGCACATCCATCCTCCTGCGCACAACTCTATCCATAGCCCACGCCTCACAACCATACAACATTGTTGGAACCACTATTCCTTCAAACATACCCATTTTTGCTTTTCGAGATAATGTTCTCGACTTCCACACATTCTTCAAGGCTCCCAGAATTTTCGCCCACTCCCCCAACCTGTGATCCACTTCCGCTTCCATGGTTCCATCCGCTGCCAGATCCACTCCCAGATATCTAAAACACGTTACTTCCTCCAGTTTTTCTCCATTCAAACTTAGCTCCCAATTGACTTGACCTTCAACCCTACTGTACCTAATAACCTTGCTCTTATTCACATTTACTCTTAACTTTCTTCTTTCACACACTTTACCAAACTCAGTCACCAGCTTCTGCAGTTTCTTACATGAATCAGCCACCAGCGCTGTATCATCAGCGAACAACAACTGACTCACTTCCCAAGCTCTCTCATCCCCAACAGACTTCATACTTGCCCCTCTTTCCAAAACTCTTGCATTCACCTCCCTAACAACCCCATCCATAAACAAATTAAACAACCATGGAGACATCACACACCCCTGCCGCAAACCTACATTCACTGAGAACCAATCACTTTCCTCTCTTCCTACACATACACATGCCTTACATCCTCGATAAAAACTTTTCACTGCTTCTAACAACTTGCCTCCCACACCATATATTCTTAATACCTTCCACAGAGCATCTCCATCAACTCTATCATATGCCTATGATAAGGTTTTCTTTGTTCTGAAATTGTAAAAATGGCACATTTGTATTTGTTAAGTTTGAAGATATCTAATTCATGGAAAAGTGTTTTGTATATCCAATGATAGTACTCAGTAAAGTGTTGTGTATGATATGAGAAATAAATTTCATCATAAATCTTGCTTAATATTTTGTCTGTTTCTAATGTGAATGTTTTCCCACTGTCACAGCGAGGTGGGACTTGTGTTCTTACTCAAATGTTATTGATGCTGACCATCCCATCTTTCAAGGTTGAAACCTGTCTTACACCACTGCTCAAAGAAAGCTGAAAACTTTTACATGTATGGCTATTGCTTATGTGAAACAGGTGTCAGTTAAGTGCTCTATAAGATAGGTTGCTACCCCCATCAGCTTGACTGAGCAGAATAGTAACACAATAACTTGGTTTAAGACCAAACTGGGGGAACTGAAGACCTTTGAGAGTATTGCATGGTTTACATAAGTAAAGGAAGGACAAGACTGAGGGTTACTTAACCAATGTGCACTGAGGGAAGGTAGAAGACAGAGTTAAGGTGATATACTAAAGGACAGTTGGAAAAAAATACTGATGGAAAGCTTGTGTCATTTGAATTTGTGGTAGACTAATAGCTATGCTGCAGTGTGACTGTACATTCTTTTCTTTGATACTGTACATCTGAAAGCAAAACCAAACCCACTTGGCATACTGCTGATTAGGGAGCTGGATGTTGATTATTCTAGTCTGGCTCTTTTAAGGGGAGTGCAACTAGAGGGTATGCAGATTTACAGCATGTGCAAGGAAACCTATTCCTTGATGATTCATACTTCCACTTTCACTGCCCATTTCTTAATATTGTGGAACAATTGATGGCTGTCCAATCATAGGGCACCTGAACACTGTCCCATGCTTTCATGCACACATTCCAAATTCACCCCACAATAGTTTGACCACCTTTGTTCAATACTCCATCAATAACCCCAGCCTTCCTACCCTTTAAGAACTTTTCTTTCTTTTCTTTCCAATTTTTTTCATAAATTATTCTCCCTTTTAATTATTTCTCTTTCCATGCCTTGATTTTCCATTGTGCTCTTATCAATTGATGCAACTTTCTCCATCATCGCTAATCTATTCTTTAAATGCTCTCTCCATCTCTTACAAACCTAATCCTCTGTTACTAGCACTTTCCCAGACTTGTCTAATACATCTTCACTCTATGCATATAAGGTGCACTAGAGGAATTGGAAGCCTGATTTGATAGTGGGTGCACATTTGAATAATAAGATTCAGTGTTTAGAAATGAAGACAGGAGAATAAAGTGGGTAAATATGAAAAAAGGTAATTAGGGAATGCAGAGTTAAAAGAGACTTTGCTTCAGATGAAAATGATACAAAATAGAATTGTGCAGTTGCTTAGCATAATGGAGGACTGACAGAATCAGAGAAGTGTGGGGATGTTTACAAAGAAAAAAAAAGTATTTGAGATTTTGAAGCTGTGTATGCCTGGAACTTGAAACATAAATTATACACTAAAAGATTAGATGAGTACTGGCATTATACCATTGTCCAAAGGAGAAGGACTTTAAGTTAGTATGAAAACACTGAAGGGCTTTGAATTTATGATAGGTACTTCATTTAATGACTAAAAAGTTTCTACAAAATGAAGAAACAATACAGCTGAATGTTTGTTTTTTGTCCTTGTATGAAATAGTTTTTTTTTATTTTTTTTTTATTTTTTTTTTTTTTATACTCTGTCGCTGTCTCCCGCGTCTGCGAGGTAGCGCAAGGAAACAGACGAAAGAAATGGCCCAACCCCCCCCCCATACACATGTACATACACATGTCCACACACGTGTATACATTACCTACACAGCTTTCCATGGTCCACCCCAGACGCCTCACATGCCTTGATTCACTCCACTGACAGCACGTCAACCCCTGTATACCACATCGCTCCAATTCACTCTATTCCTTGCCCTCCTTACACCCTCCTGCATGTTCAGGCCCCGATCACACAAAATCTTTTTCACTCCATCTTTCCACCTCCAATTTGGTCTCCCTCTTCTCCTCGTTCCCTCCACCTCCGACACATATATCCTCTTGGTCAATCTTTCCTCACTCATTCTCTCCATGTGCCCAAACCATTTCAAAACACCCTCTTCTGCTCTCTCAACCACGCTCTTTTTATTTCCACACATCTCTCTTACCCTTACGTTACTTACTCGATCAAACCACCTCACACCACACATTGTCCTCAAACATCTCATTTCCAGCACATCCATCCTCCTGCGCACAACTCTATCCATAGCCCACGCCTCGCAACCATACAACATTGTTGGAACCACTATTCCTTCAAACATACCCATTTTTGCTTTCCGAGATAATGTTCTCGACTTCCACACATTTTTCAAGGCTCCCAAAATTTTCGCCCCCTCCCCCACCCTATGATCCACTTCCGCTTCCATGGTTCCATCCGCTGACAGATCCACTCCCAGATATCTAAAACACTTCACTTCCTCCAGTTTTTCTCCATTCAAACTTACCTCCCAATTGACTTGACCCTCAACCCTACTGTACCTAATAACCTTGCTCTTATTCACATTTACTCTTAACTTTCTTCTTCCACACACTTTACCAAACTCAGTCACCAGCTTCTGCAGTTTCTCACATGAATCAGCCACCAGCGCTGTATCATCAGCGAACAACAACTGACTCACTTCCCAGGCTCTCTCATCCCCAACAGACTTCATACTTGCCCCTCTTTCCAGGACTCTTGCATTTACCTCCCTAACAACCCCATCCATAAACAAATTAAACAACCATGGAGACATCACACACCCCTGCCGCAAACCTACATTCACTGAGAACCAATCACTTTCCTCTCTTCCTACACGTACACATGCCTTACATCCTCGATAAAAACTTTTCACTGCTTCCAACAACTTGCCTCCCACACCATATATTCTTAATACCTTCCACAGAGCATCTCTATCAACTCTATCATATGCCTTCTCCAGATCCATAAATGCTACATACAAATCCATTTGCTTTTCTAAATATTTCTCACATACATTCTTCAAAGCAAACACCTGATCCACACATCCTCTACCACTTCTGAAACCGCACTGCTCTTCCCCAATCTGATGCTCTGTACATGCCTTCACCCTCTCAATCAATACCCTCCCATATAATTTACCAGGAATACTCAACAAACTTATACCTCTGTAATTTGAGCACTCACTCTTATCCCCTTTGCCTTTGTACAATGGCACTATGCACGCATTCCGCCAATCCTCAGGCACCTCACTATGAGTCATACATACATTAAATAACCTTACCAACCAGTCAACAATACAGTCACCCCCTTTTTTAATAAATTCCACTGCAATACCATCCAAACCTGCTGCCTTGCCGGCTTTCATCTTCCGCAAAGCTTTTACTACCTCTTCTCTGTTTACCAAATCATTTTCCCCAACCCTCTCACTTTGCACACCACCTCGACCAAAACACCCTATATCTGCCACTCTGTCATCAGACACATTCAACAAACCTTCAAAATACTCATTCCATCTCCTTCTCACATCACCACTACTTGTTATCACCTCCCCATTTACGCCCTTCACTGAAGTTCCCATTTGCTCCCTTGTCTTACGCACTTTATTTACCTCCTTCCAGAACATCTTTTTATTCTCCCTAAAATTTACTGATAGTCTCTCACCCCAACTCTCATTTGCCCTTTTTTTCACCTCTTGCACCTTTCTCTTGACCTCCTGTCTCTTTCTTTTATACTTCTCCCACTCAATTGCATTTTTTCCCTGCAAAAATCGTCCAAATGCCTCTCTCTTCTCTTTCACTAATACTCTTACTTCTTCATCCCACCACTCACTACCCTTTCTAAACAGCCCACCTCCCACTCTTCTCATGCCACAAGCATCTTTTGCGCAATCCATCACTGATTCCCTAAATACATCCCATTCCTCCCCCACTCCCCTTACTTCCATTGTTCTCACCTTTTTCCATTCTGTACACAGTCTCTCCTGGTACTTCCCCACACAGGTCTCCTTCCCAAGCTCACTTACTCTCACCACCTTCTTCACCCCAACATTCACTCCTCTTTTCTGAAAACCCATACTAATCTTCACCTTAGCCTCCACAAGATAATGATCAGACATCCCTCCAGTTGCACCTCTCAGCACATTAACATCCAAAAGTCTCTCTTTCGCACGCCTGTCAATTAACACGTAATCCAATAACGCTCTCTGGCCATCTCTCCTACTTACATAAGTATACTTATGTATATCTCGCTTTTTAAACCAGGTATTCCCAATCATCAGTCCTTTTTCAGCACATAAATCTACAAGCTCTTCACCATTTCCATTTACAACACTGAACACCCCATGCATACCAATTATTCCCTCAACTGCCACATTACTCACCTTTGCATTCAAATCACCCATCACTATAACCCGGTCTCGTGCATCAAAACCGCTAACACACTCATTCAGCTGCTCCCAAAACACTTGCCTCTCATGATCTTTCTTCTCATGCCCAGGTGCATATGCACCAATAATCACCCACCTCTCTCCATCAACTTTCAATTTTACCCATATTAATCGAGAATTTACTTTCTTACATTCTATCACATACTCCCACAACTCCTGTTTAAGGAGTATTGCTACTCCTTCCCTTGCTCTTGTCCTCTCACTAACCCCTGACTTCACTCCCCAGACATTTCCAAACCACTCTTCCCCTTTACCCTTGAGCTTCGTTTCACTCAGAGCCAAAACATCCAGGTTCCTTTCCTCAAACATACTACCTATCTCTCCTTTTTTCACATCTTGGTTACATCCACACACATTTAGGCACCCCACTCTGAGCCTTCGAGGAGGATGATCACTCCCCGCGTGACTCCTTCTTCTGTTTCCCATTTTAGAAAGTTAATACAAGGAGGGGAGGATTTCCGGCCCCCCGCTCCCGTCCCCTCTAGTCGCTTTCTACGACACGCGAGGAATACGTGGGAAGTATTCTTTCACCCCTATCCCCAGGGATAATATACATATATATATACATATACACACACACACACATACACACACATACGCACATACCCACACACACACACACATACATATATATACATATGAAAAATGTAAGAAACAATTTAGAAACAAACTTTTAGCTTGAAATGAATGAAAAAAATGAATGTCACATAATGGTTCAACCTCTGGCTATGGAAAAGGAAATGTACAATTTATTCACACAAACGTAAATAGCAGTTCTCATCAATTTCACCACTGTATCAATAAGCTTCAATGTCTAAGCTACATTTTTCTCCAACTTCACTATTTTCTTGTCAAAAACACCATGCATGAAAACTATCACTCCAGTAACACAACTATAAACATTTACTTCCCCTTTAAAAGTTCTGGGGAAGTCTGTCTCAATACACTGCGGCGAGGCGACGCGACGCTGACACAATCACTGTCACAATATCACTTCTGCCTCCTCAAGTCAATCTCTCAGCCACAGTGCAGGCCTTCATCGTTGAAATCGGTCTTGCCTTCAGACGTCTTATCGATGTCTCTCATGGTAACTCCAGCGGACGCGTCCAGTTATTGCCTATTATTCAGTCAAAGATTCTTTGATCAGGACTTGAGATTAAAATGGGGCACTGTTTTTATACATTTCATGGAAGAGGGTGCAGTCAACAATAACAACAAAAAAGATATCTGCCCATGGGTTTGGTGAAAGTTAGAATGGGCAAAGATACCATTGTTCTGAGTTTCTCAACAGGATTTTCCTGATGACCCTCAGATCAGTTTTCTCCTCATTGTAACCCCCTATCATTCCAATAGATGTAAATAGACAGTTAAACACTGTAAGAGTGCCTGGAATCAGACTATTTCTATTATTGCACTCGTGTTGATTCCGGTTTTGGTGATACTCTAGAGCAAAAATATTCTGCTCACTCAGCAAGGAGAGCTCACGACAACCCTGGAGACCCTCTCACAACCCACCATTTGAGAAACACTGCACTAGTTGTTTTGAAATGGATGGTACTTCTGACTAATTTTTGCATCCATTCCTCATGCCATACTCTTTGACTTAAGTCTTTGAAATGATATTGAGAATTATTTCCTAATTGAAATAGGAAAAACAACTGTAATTCACTGTCTGTGATACTCATTTTAAGAAGTATCTTAGAAAACTAAAGGATGAGTTGTCATTGCCAAATATTATGTGGTTATTAAAGAACAGTAAGACAGTGATAGGTTGACACATTTTTAGAAAATCTTTGGTAATAGTTTTGGTGAGAGAAACTTTATCTGCTAGACAAAAATATACATATTATCAGGACATTCTTATTTTGTTACTGAGGGCATTATCAAACTAATGCATGCCGATTTCCCTTTAACCTTTATATGACAGATGACTTTGAAAAGTTGATCACAGTATGGACAAAAAACAAAATCTTCAAGTTCAAGTTTTCTGTTTCCCCAATCTAGAATTAAAGAAATACACATAAAAGTAATTTTTTTTTTATTATACTTGACCGCTGTCTCCTGTATTAGTGAGTTAGCATAAGGAAACAGATGAGGAATGGCCCAACCCACCCACATATGCAATGTATACACAAATGCCCTCATACGCACATATACATACATATAAATTTCAGCATATGCATATATATTCATACACAGACATATACATATATTCACATATACATATCCATACTTGCTGCCTTCATCCATTCCCGTCGCCATCCTGCTACACAATATAGCATCTCCCCCTCCAGCGAGGCAGTGCCAGGAACAGACAAAAAAGGCCACATTCGTTCACACAGTCTCTAGCTGTCATGTGTAATGCACTGAAACCACAGCAAGCTAATAACCCTCATTATGGCTGTGGCATAATGAAAACGTTAATGTGTACATACCCCAGAGAGAAACGGAGGAGGATGGTGTATGTCATTCAGATTATCTATTTCCTATTATGAAGTGCAATTTATACATGTAAAAGTTAAAGATGCTTACTAAAAGTGAGTTAACTTTTTTTTGTCCTTGTTATTATGCTGAGCTTAACTCAGTGATACTCTAGGGCTGTGTTGGAGAAAGGGTTTTGGAATTGTGCATCATTCAGATTTTTTGTTTCCCAATATAAAAGAAAAATCTGAAAGTATAGGATGTGTACAATAAAGTGAGCTCATATTTTTTATGTACATAGTATAATGGTAAAGTTAACAATAGATCCCCACACTTAGGAGCCATACAAGTGTTATGATATTGGCATGCATTTCAAAGTGCCCATGAAGATTAGCTTTGCTATTATGACTCCAAATTTTTACCTTTCAATCCCTCCATCCATGTATATGTGGTGTCTGGATAACCTCTCCACCTGTGTATTTATGAAATGAGATTTTATGCCTCTGTTTGAATACTTTAAGTTTTGGGTTGGGGTTGAATGAGTTCTGAATGCCTTCAGAGGACATAGCATATTCAGTTACACTCCAGGTATGACGGAAGTATTCCATTCTTGTGTAGATGATGCCACAGCCAAAATTCCCATACTTTTGTGTGGTGTCTGAGTTTGGGAGAGGGTAAAATGGGAAAAGTGAGAGCAGGCATACCAGTACATGATGGCACCCAGGAGGGCATATTAAAACTTCTTCCTTTATTCCAAAATGTAAAGCAGAACAAGTTCAGCAATTCTTTTTTTGACTACAAAGCTTTAAATGTTATGGTAGGATTTGCTTAGATGATTTCATTTGGTAGTACAGTATTGATTTTTGTCTTAATTCTGTTGTTGCAGTGGTTGACATACATGTCAGTTATATCCAGTATGATATGCATATATCATGTGTATCTTCAGATGTAGTCATCCTACCAAGAGAAAAGCCTGAAGGACACAGCACTCGGGAAGTGGTGTCAGCCATAGTGAGATCTGCATGGGCTGCAGCACAGGAATGGACAGTGGCATGGAAGTCTGGTGTATCACATTTAAAGAGTGTGGTAGAGACACTAGTGGCCACCCGCCAGGATGACCAGCTGGACCATCATGTACACATATCTGCGCAGCAGTTACATGAAGCTATCGCCAAGATGGTAAGATGTATTAAAAGAGCAGTGTTTTAATAAACATGTATGCATTCAGATTTATATGCCTGAACCTGCTTTTCTGGTGGTTCATCTGTCTGGATGTTCTGTTACATAAAGAGCAGATGAGAGTTTCAAACTATGATAATGCTTGCTGAATATTGTATTTGAATACACCCTGTTTGTATGGGTTCCATTTTTACCTGTGTACTGTATCTGTGGATTACCAATTTGCATACCTCTTAATGGAATTTTAGTAGCTGATAAGTAGTAGTCATTGTGATAGGTGAAAGAGATTCTCTTACAAAGACACAGCTAGACAGAAGTACAGTAAAGGGAAGAATCCCAATTGATAATGAATTTGGTAAAGGCATTCATGATTCCATAACAGGGCAATATGCCATTTATCACAGTGGACCATAGCAATGCTTACCTTCATATATTGGGGATTTCCCCTCACCATATGGCCAGTTGCTAGTAATTGCTTCTCTATAAGTGCATCACTACTTACCAAAGATGATAAAAAGTTTATTGAATTTGATTTAGATATATGATGTAGATCGAGGTGGAGGTGAACAGGAGAAGAGGAGACAATCCAATTGAGTGGAAATGAATGTGAGTAAAAAGGATTTGTGATGATACGGTGCTAACATGACAGTATGGTGAAAGGAGTGGCAAGAAATGACTGTGTATAATTTTGGAAGTCATGTTGTCTAACTTCAGTGTTAATGCTTCTGCTAGTAGATAGTGCATGTAATCGTCTTAACCATGAAAGTTGTAGTATGTATATTGCAGTTTGGACTTGTAGACTTTTGAGCGTGCATTTCTTATGCTTATCTTGTTATCCTTGTGTACTCTGGTACGCTGGAACAATTGGACATGTAGTATATTAAATATAAACTAATTTATAGCTTTGAATCTTATCTTGTATTTCTTTATGAGTGCCAATAAATTCGTTCGGAAATTAAGTTTTGTATGATCATATTTGACAATATTTTATAACCCCTTTTCTATACCATGACGAGATTTAGTTTGTTTCTCTGATTTTAGCTTATTTCACTTTTTAAGTAGTTTGTACTTAGCTGTGTGAAGTGTTAGTTGATATGTCAGTTTAACATTTCGTTTCACAGTTAAATTTTTTCACATATTTCTGAATTGTGGAAAGTCACTCATTCTTGATTAGCTAGTGCTAGTTGATGATATTGAGGCCCCCTATCACCATATATCAGACCAGCTTTGTAAGTCCCCTTAAGAGATATGCAATCCTGATCATGTGTGTTATATATATATATATATATATATATATATATATATATATATATATATATTATCCCTGGGGATAGGGGAGAAAGAATACTTCCCACGTATTCCCTGCGTGTCGTAGAAGGCGACTAAAAGGGAAGGGAGTGGGGGGCTGGAAATCCTCCCCTCTCGTTTTTTTTTTTTTTTTTTTAATTTTCCAAAAGAAGGAACAGAGAAGAGGGCCAGGTGAGGATATTCCCTCAAAGGCCCAGTCCTCTGTTCTTAACGCTAACTCGCTATCGTGGGAAATGGCGAATAGTATAAAAAAAAAAAAAATATATATATATATATATATATATATATATACATATATATTCTATTTTACTTTGTTGCTGTCTCCCGCGTTAGCGAGGTAGCACAAGGAAACAGAGGAAAGAATGGCCCTACCCACCCACATACACATGTATATACATATGTGTCCACACACGCAAATATACATACCTATACATCTCAACGTATACATATATACACACACAGACATATACATATATGCACATGTACATAATTCATACTGTCTGGCTTTATTCATTCCCATTGCCACCCTGCCACACATGAAATAACAAACCCCCTCCCCCAGCATGTGCATGAGGTAGCGCTAAGAAAAGACAACAAAGGCCACATTCGTTCACCCTCAGTCTCTAGCTGTCATGTAAAATGCACCGAAACCACAGCTCCCTTTCGACATCCAGGCTCCACAGAACTTTCCATGGTTTACCCCAGACATTTTACATGCCCTGGTTCAATCTATTGACAGCACGTTGACCCCGGTATACCACATCGTTCCAATTCACTCTTTTCCTTGCACGCCTTTCACTCCCCTGCATGTTCAGGCCCCGATCACTCAAAATCATTTTCACTCCATCTTTCCACCTCCAATTTGGTTTCCCACTTCTCCTCATTCCCTCCACCTCTGACACATATACCCTCTTGGTCAATCTTTCCTTGCTCATTCTCTCCATATGATCAAACCATTTCAAAACACCCTCTTCTTCTCTATCAACCACACTCTTTTTATTAGATTTATTTTTTTTTTTTTTTTTTTTGCTTTGTCGCTGTCTCCCGCGTTTGCGAGGTAGCGCAAGGAAACAGACGAAAGAAAATGGCCCAACCCACCTCCATACACATGTATATACATACATGTCCACACACGCAAATATACATGCCTACACAGCTTTCCATGGTTTACCCCAGACGCTTCACATGCCCTGATTCAATCCACTGACAGCACGTCAACCCCGGTATACCACATCGATCTAATTCACTCTATTCCTTGCCCTTCTTTCACCCTCCTGCATGTTCAGGCCCTGATCACACAAAATCTTTTTCACTCCATCTTTCCACCTCCAATTTGGTCTCCCACTTCTCCTCGTTCCCTCCACCTCCGACACATATATCCTCTTGGTCAATCTTTCCTCACTCATTCTCTCCATGTGCCCAAACCATTTCAAAACACCCTCTTCTGCTCTCTCAACCACGCTCTTTTTATTTCCGCACATCTCTCTTACCCTTACGTTACTTACTCGATCAAACCACCTCACATCACACATTGTCCTCAAACATCTCATTTCCAGTACATCCATCCTCCTGCTGCACAACTCTATCCATAGCCCACGCCTCGCAACCATACAACATTGTTTGAACCACTATGCCTTCAAACATACCCATTTTTGCTTTCTGAGATAATGTTCTCGACTTCCACACATTCTTCAAGGCTTCCAGGATTTTCGCCCCCTCCCCCACCCTATGATCCACTTCCGCTTCCATGGTTCCATCCGCTGCCAGATCCACTCCCAGATATCTAAAACACTTCACTTCCTCCAGTTTTTCTCCATTCAAACTTACCTCCCAATTGACTTGACCCTCAACCCTACTGTACCTAATAACCTTACTCTTATTCACATTTACTCTTAACTTTCTTCTTTCACACACTTTACCAAACTCAGTCACCATCTTCTGCAGTTTCTCACATGAATCAGCCACCAGCGCTGTATCATCAGTGAACAACAACTGACTCACTTCCCAAGCTCTCTCATCCACAACAGACTTCATACTTGCCCCTTTTTCCAAAACTTTTGCATTCACCTCCCTAACAACCCCATCCATAAACAAATTAAACAACTATGGAGACATCATACACCCCTGCCGCAAACCTACATTCACTGAGAACCAATCACTTTCCTCTCTTCCTACACGTACACATGCCTTATATCCTCGATAAATATATATATATATATATATATATATATATATATATATATATATATATATATATATATATATATATATATATATTTTTTTTGCTTTGTTGCTGTCTCCCGCGTTTGCGAGGTAGCGCAAGGAAACAGATGAAAGAAATGGCCCAACCCACCCCCATACACATGTATATACATACACGTCCACACACGCAAATATACATACCTACACAGCTTTCCATGGTTTACCCCAGACGCTTCACATGCCGTGATTCAATCCACTGACAGCACGTCAACCCCGGTATACCACATCGATCCAATTCACTCTATTCCTTGCCCTCCTTTCACCCTCCTGCATGTTCAGGCCCCAATCACACAAAATCTTTTTCACTCCATCTTTCCACCTCCAATTTGGTCTCCCACTTCTCGTTCCCTCCACCTCTGACACATATATCCTCTTGGTCAATCTTTCCTCACTCATTCTCTCCATGTGCCCAAACCATTTCAAAACACCCTCTTCTGCTCTCTCAACCACGCTCTTTTTATTTCCACACATCTCTCTTACCCTTACGTTACTTACTCGATCAAACCACCTCACACCAAACATTGTCCTCAAACATCTCATTTCCAGCACATCCATCCTCCTGCGCACAGCTCTATCCATAGCCCACGCCTCACAACCATACAACATTGTTGGAACCACTATTCCTTCAAACATACCCATTTTTGCTTTCCGAGATAATGTTCTCGACTTCCACACATTCTTCAAGGCTCCCAGGATTTTCGCCCCCTCCCCACCCTATGATCCACTTCCGCTTCCATGGTTCCATCCGCTGCCAGATCCACTCCCAGATATCTAAAACACTTTACTTCCTCCAGTTTTTCTCCATTCAAACTTACCTCCCAATTGACTTGACCCTCAACCCTACTGTACCTAATAACCTTGCTCTTATTCACATTTACTCTTAACTTTCTTCTTTCACACACTTTACCAAACTCAGTCACCATCTTCTGCAGTTTCTCACATGAATCAGCCACCAGCGCTGTATCATCAGCGAACAACAACTGACTCACTTCCCAAGCTCTCTCATCCCCAACAGACTTCCTACTTGCCCCTCTTTCCAAAACTCTTGCATTCACCTCCCTAACAACCCCATCCATAAACAAATTAAACAACCATGGAGACATCACACACCCCTGCCGCAAACCTACACTCACTGAGAACCAATCACTTTCCTCTCTTCCTACACATACACATGCCTTACATCCTTGATAAAAACTTTTCACTGCTTCTAACAACTTGCCTCCCACACCATATATTCTTAATACCTTCCACAGAGCATCTCTATCATCAGATCATCAGATTGGGGAAGAGCAGTGCGGTTTCAGAAGTGGTAGAGGATGTGTGGATCAGGTGTTTGCTTTGAAGAATGTATGTGAGAAATACTTAGAAAAGCAAATGGATTTGTATGTAGCATTTATGGATCTGGAGAAGGCATATGATAGAGTTGATAGAGATGCTCTGTGGAAGGTATTAAGAATATATGGTGTGGGAGGCAAGTTGTTAGAAGCAGTGAAAAGTTTTTATCGAGGATGTAAGGCATGTGTACGTGTAGGAAGAGAGGAAAGTGATTGGTTCTCAGTGAATGTAGGTTTGCGGCAGGGGTGTGTGATGTCTCCATGGTTGTTTAATTTGTTTATGGATGGGGTTGTAAGGGAGGTAAATGCAAGAGTCCTGGAAAGAGGGGCAAGTATGAAGTCTGTTGGGGATGAGAGAGCTTGGGAAGTGAGTCAGTTGTTGTTCGCTGATGATACAGCGCTGGTGGCTGATTCATGTGAGAAACTGCAGAAGCTGGTGACTGAGTTTGGTAAAGTGTGTGGAAGAAGAAAGTTGAGAGTAAATGTGAATAAGAGCAAGGTTATTAGGTACAGTAGGGGTGAGGGTCAAGTCAATTGGGAGGTGAGTTTGAATGGAGAAAAACTGGAGGAAGTGAAGTGTTTTAGATATCTGAGAGTGGATCTGTCAGCGGATGGAACCATGGAAGCGGAAGTGGATCATAGGGTGGGGGAGGGGGCGAAAATTTTGGGAGCCTTGAAAAATGTGTGGAAGTCGAGAACATTATCTCGGAAAGCAAAAATGGGTATGTTTGAGGGAATAGTGGTTCCAACAATGTTGTATGGTTGCGAGGCGTGGGCTATGGATAGAGATGTGCGCAGGAGGATGGATGTGCTGGAAATGAGATGTTTGAGGACAATGTGTGGTGTGAGGTGGTTTGATCGAGTAAGTAACGTAAGGGTAAGAGAGATGTGTGGAAATAAAAAGAGCGTGGTTGAGAGAGCAGAAGAGGGTGTTTTGAAATGGTTTGGGCACATGGAGAGAATGAGTGAGGAGAGATTGACCAAGAGGATATATGTGTCGGAGGTGGAGGGAACGAGGAGAAGAGGGAGACCAAATTGGAGGTGGAAAGATGGAGTGAAAAAGATTTTGTGTGATCGGGGCCTGAACATGCAGGAGGGTGAAAGGAGGGCAAGAAATAGAGTGAATTGGAGTCATGTGGTATACAGGGGTTGACGTGCTGTCAGTGGATTGAAGCAAGGCATGTGAAGCGTCTGGGGTAAACCATGGAAAGCTGTGTAGGTATGTATATTTGCGTGTGTGGACGTGTGTATGTACATGTGTATGGGGGGGGGGGTTGGGCCATTTCTTTCGTCTGTTTCCTTGCGCTACCTCGCAAACGCGGGAGACAGCGACAAAGTATAAAAAAAAAAAAATATATATATATATATATATATATATATATATATATATATATATATATATATATATATATATATATTTTTTTTTTTTTTTTTTTTTATACTTTGTCGCTGTCTCCCGCGTTTGCGAGGTAGCGCAAGGAAACAGACGAAAGAAATGGCCCAACCCCCCCCCATACACATGTATATACATACGTCCGCACACGCAAATATACATACCTACACAGCTTTCCATGGTTTACCCCAGACGCTTCACATGCCTTGATTCAATCCACTGACAGCACGTCAACCCCGGTATACCACATCGCTCCAATTCACTCTATTCCTTGCCCTCCTTTCACCCTCCTGCATGTTCAGGCCCCGATCACACAAAATCTTTTTCACTCCATCTTTCCACCTCCAATTTGGTCTCCCTCTTCTCCTCGTTCCCTCCACCTCCGACACATATATCCTCTTGGTCAATCTTTCCTCACTCATTCTCTCCATGTGCCCAAACCACTTCAAAACACCCTCTTCTGCTCTCTCAACCACGCTCTTTTTATTTCCACACATCTCTCTTACCCTTACGTTACTCACTCGATCAAACCACCTCACACCACACATTGTCCTCAAACATCTCATTTCCAGCACATCCATCCTCCTGCGCACAACTCTATCCATAGCCCATGCCTCGCAACCATACAACATTGTTGGAACCACTATTCCTTCAAACATACCCATTTTTGCTTTCCGAGATAATGTTCTCGACTTCCACACATTCTTCAAGGCCCCCAGAATTTTCGCCCCCTCCCCCACCCTATGATCCACTTCCGCTTCCATGGTTCCATCCGCTGCCAGATCCACTCCCAGATATCTAAAACACTTCACTTCCTCCAGTTTTTCTCCATTCAAACTCACCTCCCAATTGACTTGACCCTCAACCCTACTGTACCTAATAACCTTGCTCTTATTCACATTTACTCTTAACTTTCTTCTTCCACACACTTTACCAAACTCAGTCACCAGCTTCTGCAGTTTCTCACATGAATCAGCCACCAGCGCTGTATCATCAGCGAACAACAACTGACTCACTTCCCAAGCTCTCTCATCCCCAACAGACTTCATACTTGCCCCTCTTTCCAAAACTCTTGCATTTACCTCCCTAACAACCCCATCCATAAACAAATTAAACAACCATGGAGACATCACACACCCCTGCCGCAAACCTACATTCACTGAGAACCAATCACTTTCCTCTCTTCCTACACGTACACATGCCTTACATCCTCGATAAAAACTTTTCACTGCTTCTAACAACTTTCCTCCCACACCATATATTCTTAATACCTTCCACAGAGCATCTCTATCAACTCTATCATATGCCTTCTCCAGATCCATAAATGCTACATACAAATCCATTTGCTTTTCTAAGTATTTCTCACATACATTCTTCAAAGCAAACACCTGATCCACACATCCTCTACCACTTCTGAAACCACACTGCTCTTCCCCAATCTGATGCTCTGTACATGCCTTCACCCTCTCAATCAATACCCTCCCATATAATTTACCAGGAATATATATATATATATATATATGTGTGTGTGTGTGTGTGTGTGTGCATGTGTGTGTGTGATTACCTATTTGTGCTTAATTAGGAGGATGTTATACAGTCATGGGGCCTTGTCTCTTCAACTTTCTCTTTTATCTTACAACTTTTTAAACACTTTTCCAATGTCAACATTGAATGTTTCATTGCTTGTTCCATTCATCCAGTACTCAGGTACAGTGACCTTTTGATTTATGCCATTTTCAAAGTAACTAGCATGGTCCATTTACACCTTTTTTTAATTAACACAGGCTTAAATTTGCAATAATGTGATCTTTATTGGGCTGGCAGTGCAGTAGAGTGGTGTTGCCAGCATTGTATGAGAAGCATGAATATACATGGCATGGATACTGTCTATAATAAAGGAGTGCTACAGTGTAATGTAAATTACACATGTTGTGCCTCTTGCATCATACTACCAAAGCGACTTTTAAGTTCTCCAGACACCAGTGGTGCTAAGAAGCATAAGGCTATCACCATCGAGGTTAGAATGGATGTGTTCAAACATTATGAGAGAGGTGAACGAACAGCTAATATCAAGCATGCTCTTGGACTTAATCGATCTGGTTTATGGAGTATTTGTAATGTTGCGGAACAGGTAAACAAGACTGCCAAGAGTGGAACATTAATCAGTGAATCTAAGATCTTGAATTTCTGAAGTTCAGTTATGGAAAAATGAAATGAATGTATGTTATGGTATCTTATATTTCCTGTTATGTGTATGCTGTAGTTTTTCATTGGTATGATATTTGGTACTGTCTTGTTGATAACCCCAAATATGTGTTACTTACATTATGTGATTTACACAACCATTTTCAAGAAAGGAACTATCACATGAATTGAGAGGTCCCTGTATTATACTGAAGAGGGATTTTACAACTTTTCCAGCAATTGTTTTACTTAGTTACTTGTTATGGTCTTTGGTGACTTTCTCCTTTTCAAAGAACTGATGACTATCAACATTATCAAGCTGGTTTAGAAACTTAAAGTTGTGATGAGGTTACCTCTTACTCTTTTGTCCTCCATAGTGAACAAGTTTATGGCCTCTGTAAGTCAGATCTCTTATTTCTGATGCCATTTTAGTTGCCCTTCCGTGGACCTTCCCTGTTATTTCTGTGTGGTGCTTCTTTAAATCAAGTGACTGAACTTGAAAAGCATATTTTAGTTTTTGCTTAATGATATATACACTGTGAATAGTTTGCTGAAATGTGTGAATATGTGTGTTTTTACCTATTTATACAATATGGAGACAGTGTATAGAGTGCTACACATGTGGGATCCCATCTGAAATGCCTGAGCCATTCAGTAGCCATTTAGATCTATTTACATTTCCAGCATTTACCTTTCCCTGAGTTTATTCTAACCATCCACCACTTTACACAAAATGAGCATTTCTTTTCATCCTCTTTAACCCTCTTTTTATGTAGCGTCTTGTCATGGCTTTAGGTTACTTTACTACATCTCTTGAACTGTTCACATTCATCATCGAGCTGACTTAGAAACTTGAATGCTGTTATGAGGCTCTCCAGTTTCTTTTCTCCAAGGTGGATAACTTTGTAGCTCTTCTCCTGTCACTGTAACTTATTCCTCTTAAAGTAGATACCATGCCACCTTAGTTGCTCCTCGGTGGGCCCTCTGAGTCAGATATTCATGTGTTTGAATGTATGTTTTTAAACATGAGCATATATGTTTGTTCATACATTGACTGAAAACTTCTTTTTATATTTCACACTGGCCCATGTTAGCAATCATGTGTGCAGACCCTAGAGGAACTACTGGAACAGCTGCGAAAAGTGATGAGACTTCACCGTGAGGATACTGACCAGCCGCTTTTCTCCACCCTCACCTTTCAACATATTGGTCAGTTTCAGTTTCTTCTTCATAATACTACCAGACTGGGGCTGTATAGCACTTGAAGCCACATGAAATATTAATTTGCTTGTTACTATTTCCTGTGAAAAATATTCACCTTTAATTATAGACCTATGAGCAATAAAGACAGGACTTACCCACATGGGTTAAAACACCATAATGTCCCTGAATATAGAGGTACATGATTCACCAGGATTAACCTCTTCTTAACTACCATGAGGTCAGCAAGTGTTTATTCAAAGAGGTTTAAAAATCATACAGTAACTTGTTGAGGCCTGTGACACTAATGATACTGTAATGCAGGTGGTGTCCCTGTTTTGCAACTCATATCTTTCACTTGTTCATAGTTTTGCAGGACTGTTTCTTTCATTGGCCTGTGCTGTTTTTATTTTGTGACCTTTTCTTCTGGTCTTCACAGATGTCAGATTGGTAATCTTTTCTTATGTGTTTGAAGATATAATCTGTAAGTGGCAGTAGTAAAAAGTGTTGCCATGTTTGAAGAACCAGATGTGCTGCTGGGGTGCCACAAGAAGTGATATTAGTTTCAGTACTGTTTATGATAATGATATGAGATGTGAAATTTCTTAGGGATAGTGGAGAAAGAATACTACCCATGTATCTCCTGTGTGTCATAGAGGTGACTAAGAAGGGTTGGAGTCGGGGCAAGGGGCTGAAAATCTTCCTCTTCTGTATTACTTTCCAAAAGAAGGAATAGAGAAAAGAACCATATGAGGATCTTTTATTCTCTAGGGATCACTCTGTTCTGGACGCTACCTCACTTGTGCAGGAAATAGTGAGCATGTACGAAACAAAGAAAGATCAGACTGACAAAAATATGAGTGAATAAAATAAAAGGATAAGAAAATAAGAAGAAATGCAAAAAGCCTTTGACATATTCTATAGATAGGAAGAAGAGAAGCAGATGAACTGATGATGATGGACAAAGTGTAACACTAGAAAACTGCATTGTCTCATTACCCATTGGAATATGTCTGCTTGGAGAAATTATTTTTGTAGAGGTGTACAGTTAAAGTTATAAGCCAAGAGTGGCATTATGGATGAACAAATTATGTGCATTAAAGCTTGGACTAAGAGGAAGCTCAGAGGATCTCTGGAATTTGAATTGATGGACCACAAAGAAAAACCTTTTGAAATCAAGGGCATACAGAGCCCATATAGTCTTACTGACTGGTTAAGGAGACATTTTGAGCTCTGGTTAGAGCTCAATTACAAACAGGGGGATGGACAAGATTCTGGGTTGTTGGCATATTATCATAAAATAATTTATGATTCCTTGGCTGTTACACTTTGTGAATGATTTGAAACTGGGCTAAGGAATATAGTATGATAGTTACATCACTATAGTTTGCCAGCCTGTTCCTACTGTAAAGATGAGATCACATTTTTAACCAAGCATCCTTGTAGAATCAGCATATTCAAGGATCATCATACCCAGGTAGAGTTTATTCAAGTAGAGTTTGCAATGCAAGGATAGAAGCCTTGTCAGTCAAAGAATATTTTGTTTGAAATGAGAGTGGTAATAGCTGGTTTTAAGTGGATCCTGCTGTAAGGTGTGAGTCTTAGGTTACTTTTCAGCCACAAGGCCAACTTTTTTTTGTCAACTTCTGTTTCTTCAATTTTTCATTCAAAGGCAGTCGATAGATTTTGTAACTCTACATTGAGAATTTTGGACAGAGATTTGCCTTTTCTTCCTATGAAGATTCTAAGGACAGCCTCTCTCTTCCTAACTGATTGCGAGGGTTGAGTGAATTTTTTATCCCCCAGATAGATAATACATCCTTGGTACAGGAGAGTAATCAAAGTGTGCCATTTTTCCATGAGGTTCCTCAGTTTCTTGTGAAGTCATCACCAAGTAGAGATCCAGCATTAAAGCAATATATTTTGTATGAGAGTGCTTTGCAAGAGCCTTTGTTTGTGGGATTAGAGACAAATGTTTCTAGATTTGTGTGGAGTAGTATGTTGAGATCTTTTTTTTCTAAGGAAACCTGTTAGTCATCAGAGCTTAGATGGGAACTTTTGAATGTTCTTGATCATTTACCTTGTTTTGGTTTTATTGGGTGTATGACACATATTCCTCCACAATGTTTTCCTATGATTTTTTTTTCTTCTAACTCTGTGATCAGGAAGAAGAGTTAGTAAACTGTATGCTGTGGCCAAACATAAGAATCCACTAATGTATCTCATATTTGTAATGTACGTATGATATCTGACGTAAACTATGTATTACTATACCTCAAGAATCAAACCCCTGTCCATCTGTGCAGCAGCCAGAGTGCCACTTCATTGCCACACAGATGGAGTGTTGTTCAGTTCAAGAGGGATAGTGGTGAATAGTCTGCAGTCAAGTAAGGTTTAAAGCTCAACTTTTATGAGTAAGGATGATCCCAAATCCAATGTTTGTTGTTAGATATGAGATGATTGAATTTAGAAATAAAACATTTTTTCTATGGT
Source organism: Panulirus ornatus (assembly GCF_036320965.1). Lineage (NCBI taxonomy): Eukaryota > Metazoa > Arthropoda > Malacostraca > Decapoda > Palinuridae > Panulirus > Panulirus ornatus. The sequence continues at coordinate 14,894,291 of NC_092234.1, forward strand.
CTTGGAAAATTTGTCATTTGGAATATCTTCCTTTGTGCACTCTTAAGACACAAAGATTACTTTACTGGGAAATGACAATAGGAGATGATTTTTCTGCTCATCCAGGCTTTCTTATCCCTTTACCAACTCAGAACATGTTACATAAAGTCAAGGAGTTAGTATTCTATAACTAGAGCATGGCTAGAGCCCATAATGTAAGGAAAATTATTTCTCCTTTAAAATCATATCAGTTGAAGAGGGGAAATCCTGATAGATGCATCCTATTTCTAAACGGTTTTTAAAGCCGCTCATAAACAAGTGCTTTTTCTGGTGTTCATTGGGCTGTGCACTAGAAAGGGAACTTTATTCATACCTCAAAACTAACGCTTTTGGCATATAATTTTTCAAGTGTCTTAAGAATCTAATAAGTTTCATATTGATGATTTTTGCCTCCATGATCACATTCTCTTTTATTTTTTCTTGATTTTTTATGTTCCTCTGATATACATACTGAGTTATCCTTTTTATTTTCACAAATATTCTTATCTCTTTCAGTGTGTAAGTTCAGAAACAGTTTTTCTTATGTGGCAGGGATGTTGACATCCAAAATTCTGTGGCAAAAGTTTATGGTATTGATGTTATATATCCAGAAAATTGAAGTTATGGTTATGATGGATGATCATTGGATTTGGGGAAGATCTTTTACCATCAGTCCTTTGTGGTATGTGAGAAATGACAAGGAAACTTGAAAGGAAGTCCTTGTTTGTGTAATAGGCTAACTTGACATGCATTGTCCCTTCATACTGACTTTTGTTGCTACTTATTTGACATTAGAGAGGTTCTGAATGTAGGAAATGGCTTATTTGGAGTGTATGTTGATCAGATCTTACGTTACAGGACATGACTGGAAGAGGGAAATTGAAGACCAGAGTTTAAGTTGTTACCTGATAGCAAGGGTCCTTATACAGAGATGTGAAATATATAATTTTCATAGTCCTTTCATAAAACATAAAGTTGTGAAAAAAATAAAAAAGATATAGCCACTATATCGTACATTTACAAAAGTATTGGCCTTGAACTGGTATTGTTTCAACAAATTACATAATGAATTTATAAGACAATATAGCATTTATCTGACATGATTTAACTTATATGCATGTTAACTGTATCAGTATCTTAGAATTTAGGCTGATCAGTCAAGTCATTTACTAAAACCTTAATTTGTTAACATGACAAGCTCTGATTGTTTTGTTCTTACACTGGAGAAGGAAAGCATTTGAAATACGGAGCAGGTCAGAATACCATAGATAGGTGACGAATTAATCCAGAGAATGTTTAAGCCAGGTTTGAAAAATATCATCCCTTTTCTGAAGTTATATGTTGCTCTTCTCACACAGGTTGTGTAAGATTAGTCATGTGACTGTAGATAGTCATATATTATCAATGCTCAGTATTTTTAGAAGATAAATTGAATACACTGAAAGTAGTTTCATTGTATTTATATCAAGTTTTGTTAAAAGGTTAAATGAACAAATTGAATGAGTGTCTTAGCTTTAATATCATAATTTTATTAGTTTCAGTACTGGAAAGCGTGTGTGAGGACTACAGAAAAGAGACAGAGGTGAAGGCTGGAGCATGTTCTTCTCTTCCATTAACTAATTCCTCTGATACTCTTAACACCTCTGTCACTCTCTGGACTCATCATATCCACATAGTCACACACCATTATCCTCTAAAACTGCTGCTTCGAGAAACCCAGCAGCTCTAAATGGACCTATGCAAACTGCAGTTTGCCAGATGACCTGCTGTTATGGATGATTCCATTTGCATGTGAGTAAGAGCAGCCATAGCGTGATATATTGCATATATCTCTGGTAAGTATCCCTGGGGATAGGGGAGAAAGAATACTTCCCACATATTCCCTGTGTAGTGTAGAAGGCAACTAAAAGGAGAGGGAGTGGGGAGCTGAAAATCCCCCCCCCTTCTACTTTTCCTAAAAAAGGAGCAGAGAAGGGGGCCAAGTGAGGATATTCCCTCTAAGGATCTGTCCTCTGTTCATAATGCAACCTCGCAAATGTGGGAAATGACGAATATGTATGAAAGAAAAGTCTCTGGTGAGTGAGTTCTTTATCGAGGTTTAACTTCACTAGTAGTGTGACTGAAAGTGTTTTTTTCCTTGCATTATACCTCAAGGAAGCCTTTGGAAATGCTTCTGAAAATTTGAAAACAAGAAATTAAGATAGAAATGTACAGTTAAGTTTGTATTGATGGTAAGCATATATTTGATAAATCTATTATTCTGTAAGCAGACATAGGGTTGATTTTAAATCATAATTAAGTAATCTTAGATGTTTCTGATTAAGCCATTCTCATTATATTAACCATGATTGAAATTTCTGAATATCATAACTGTAATCATATCCAAATGAGGTTTTTGAAAATTTGATATCTATAATTAAAAAATGTTGTGATTAGTACCATTGAAAGAGGTGTTAATGATGTGCAGTAGAATAGTGGATTGACTTTTCACCATATGGTTCAAATTACATAGAGCTGTTGTAAGTTTTATGAGGACACACTGTTCTAAAATTTTTTGGACACCATGCCTTGAACATCATTTCTCAAAGTGGGATGAAGGGGAATCTGGCCAGAGCCTTTTTTTCAGATGAGTCACTTTTCATGTCATGATAAGAATGGATTTTTAAATGGAATTTGTTTTTAATCTTGCTACATGTTTCAGGTAGATTACTGTAAAAAGATTAGAAATTGGTGCAAACAAGACACAGTGAAAACTGTTGAGTGAAGCAGCAGTAGCTAAGAGCTCAAAGCCAATAACTTCATTTTTCAAACTATTGGAAAACACACCTCACCTATCAAAACAGAGATTTAGACAATGAAATGTCCACAAACATATCAGATGGTATGTTAGTGCCTGTACCTTAACATAAGGACATTCATCAAAAGGAAGATGTGCAACCATGACAGATTTAGTAAAAGATCCACTATAATGACACTCACCAGCAATAGGTAGACATGTTGCTCAGTAAGAGCAAGAATTCATGACCAGTGCAGGTTTGACTGACTGACCTTGGAATTATTGACCAAAACAATACTCTCTTGATGAAATGATTTCTTCAGATTGGTTGTTTTGATTTTCCAAGCAACGTTCCATGAGATACCAATAATCATACTTTCCTTGCTTGTCTTCTGACAAAACACACTTCCAAGTGGTGAGACTTGTGCAAGAAATTTGTTATGCTGGAGTATGGAAACCAATCTCTGTACTATGTTCCATGTTTCATTGTGAACAAAAGTGCTGCAAATGCATCAGTTCCCTCTGATCACTCAGAATGGAGCATCAACAAAGGTTGGAGGAAGTTGAAAGAGCAAATACCATCACGTGAGTTCAGCATTGCACAAAGAAAACTATAGTGCATGGAAATCAGCCAGTAGGACAGCAGCAGCTGAAACATCAGTCGAAAATTTACCTTTGACTGAATTCACTACAGAAACTGATGATTATTGGAAACTTTTCTTAAGTGCATCCTGATTGTCATCACTTTTCTGTATGAGTTGGGATGGACTTTCTTTGATTTCAATCAACATGTTGGTAACATGACCCCATGTCCCCATCTCCAGAGGATTTTGCAGCTTCAATCATTAGCTGGGAAAGGATGAACACAAGCTGGCAGAGTCCAGCAACACCAGGTCTGTAGGTTATCCATGCAAACAACAACTCTTCATGAGATTTAGAATGCCAAGTACTTTTCAATCATTACTGATCCCATTTCATATTGGTCTCAAGGAACAGACACTGGTTATTAGATAATTATGTTACAATTGAAGATAGCTCAAAATTATGAACAGTTTGTCCTGTTAGATAATTTCTTGGGAAAAACTGGAAAAGAAATTGATGCTTAAGTACTAGAAATTTTAGGTTTTAACCGGCATTGGTCAGCTTTTTACATGGATTTATTTTCTTCAAAAAATATTGTCCACTCCCATATATTCATGTATTTGTAAAGGTAACACACAGCTAAGGTTTATTGTGGTTAATAGCCAATGATGCTTCCAGAGTGTAATCATCATACATCTGGTTGCTGAGACCAGTGCTTCTAATGGTGTGAGCAGCAGCAACCTGCCTCAGTTTGCCTCAGGCTATCTTGAGGGAATGATGTTCTTTCTTTACTCTTCATGGCTACCATTTCATTTTAGAAATTTCACTTGGTGCTGTATTTCTTCTGCATGTACTTCAAAAATGGTTGGCTTTTACCTTTCTATGGAAGAGAAAGCCAGAATTCTTACCTGGAAGAAAATGTGGGTACACATGAGATTCCTAGATGCACTGGATGCTCAGAATGCATGATGAGGTTGCTGCTTCCTGCAACACCTCATCAGTGGCTTGTCTCATTCAGGAGATCAAGACTCTGTGGACTAAAACATGGACCTAAAATACTTCAGGGGCCTTGTCTGGTATATGCTGAGATCTCTGCAGATGGTAATCAAGGCCAAAGGAGAGATAACAAAGATGATAATCAAGGACAAAGGATAGATGATAAAGAGGGTAATCAAGGCCAAAGGAGAGATGACAAAGCATTAAGATTTGTTAATGTAACATCACCTTTGTGAATGTGTTGGGAGACAGACAAGGTTTTTTTGTCGATGCTGTAGTATGGCAGTGAAGTGCAAATATGTACAAGCATTTCTGCATTTTCTCTGGTTGTGGAGATCACACCCAAAATCTTAGAGGTGTACACTACACTGAATCATGCATGGAGGAAATTACTCTGTTCAGAAAGTGTATGGTATCTTCAGTAGCAGTCCACAAAGATTGGAAATTTTGAAGCAACATCCTCCTGTTTCTCTGCATGGTGAAAAGTCTGATCATTGATATTCAACAGATTCATGAACAGAGGGATGGGATCCTGACTGGTTCCACTTAAGTAACACAAAATACTGATGGTTCACCTGAGATCTTCACCAATCAGCAGCACTATAGGGGTGATGTCTTTGTCATCATTAACTCTATTCAGTTAGGTCTTACACATTGTTTTGAGTCTCTATGACTGATCTGTACTCACTTTGGGTTTCATTAGCAGTTCAACAGACAGAGTGCTGAAGATTTACTTTTTGCAGCTTAGCGATTTCAGCAGCAGTACTAAAAAGAAATTTCAAAAGATTTCAGTGATGAGCTCATCTTCCTTAATTGAATATACTTTTTCTTCATCTTTCTTAATTAAATATATTCTTGTTTACAAATTTAAAATTGGAGTGCAAACCAAAGGAATTTTGCCAAGAAATACCAGAATTTTGACTCTGGGATGTTTTCTAATGTCATAATTGCATTGCATTTTTTTTGTCAGTTTCCCTGTGCAAGTGGCTTCAGGTGAACATGCCTTCAATATATTGAAGGTCAAGAACTTTCACTCTTCATCTTTGGAACAGGAGCATTTGGATGAGTTCACCTTGCTTAACAATGATTGTGACATTGCACTATTACATTTTTTCAGTACTAGTTAGTGTTTTTTATAGGAAATGGCCAGAAATGCAATTTTTGATAAAAGATATTCGTTATATTGTATTTTTTTTAAGGCTAGTCTTATATTTTCATGTGGTCATTTTTTTAAATCTATCATGGCTAGAGGCTTCCAAAGCTGAGAGTAGCTTGGGTCTCTAAACCTTTGGCAGAGTCTAATTGAACTCCACCTGCTTTTCGTTACATCACTAGTGAAAATTCACTCTCAGTAAGGCTGTGTCAACATCAGTGTTCAAAAAGGTACGGTCTCATCTAGGAAATTCTAGATTGTAATGCAGCCCTGAAGCTGCAGGTGCCTCATAAGAGGGGCCATAGTATTGCTTAATTGAAATGAATAAATCAATCCCTTGATTATAAGTTTTAATTAGTGCTGTGGTATAGGGATGTAATAAGACTTGTCACCTTCCAGTTATAGTTCTCTGACTGAAAAGTACTTCTTTTGATCATTTTTCTCAGTTGAGCAGGCCATGTAGCAAAAATGCATCTCAAAATATAATGTAACTAGATAAGGATTCAAACACAGATGTCTTTGAATTTATATATATTGTCATGGAAAGTCATATCCTTGTACACCACAGTGAGAATCTGAATATGGTTACATATTCAAGTACAGGTGGGTAAATTTTCAGACCCACATATTTGCCTAATGTATTGTCAAAGTTATTTATAATAAATATTTTTTCTTCATACTTGCTCTATCTTTCCAGGGTAGTGAGGTAGCATCAGGAACAGGCAAAGAAATGGCCTCATTTGCTATCATGCGCTTCAGAAAAGGCATACACTGCTTCAACTTCCAGCATATTTTTAATGTGGATGTGCACCAACATTCACATTTTTCATATGCGTATCATAGCAAGAATGTCAGTAAATTAATATCATGGGGAGGAGGATTCAGATCAGTGCACCTGACCCATAGAGATCATATATACAGTGAGTGAACCTATGGAATCCATTATTATCATACTATATTTTTATATCCATCAGAGGAATTCATGCCATGCACAGATTATCAACATACAGTGTGAAAACTACTTTATAAAAGTATTAATTTTGAGTAAAGGAAAAGTCCATACTCTTATTTCAGAACCTCATTGAAAATACAGTTTTTTTTTCTTTTTATTATCTGGTTTATGTAAACATGTAAGTACATAAATATCAAGAAATGCTTACAACTCCATTTGGTTGGTTTTTGGTTTGGTCAGTCTGCATGAAGATGGCACTCATAAAAGAAAAATAGTTGGTAATTATTTTTAACAGTATAACAGATTAAGATTAAGATAAAAATATAACAGGCACATAATATCACATGTCAGAATTCGTATAATCCTTCACAAAAATATCTAAACTCTGTATCATAAAAAAGTCTTCTGTTTTGAGAACAAGTTAAAGTCTTTTGTCATAATAACAAGTTAATCATATCACAAATCAGCGTTCAGTTTACTATTGAACAGCTGATTTTAAGAAATATGCAGGTAGCTGCAAACTTCACTGGGGGTATCTCACTCATGTATTTCCCACCAGTATCACATAACCATAAGTGAAGAGGATGTGATTTTTACATGAACTACTACAGAAATGGCCACACAAGCTTTTCTACCTAGACATCAGCTGACACATATGGGAACACATTTCTTGCTGTATGGCACACACACACTGCTCCTAACATCTATCAGTTGAGTGAATTCAATCAGTTAATGCATACTTTAAATACTAACTCATACTTTTAGTATGCAGTGCTTTAATGCCATGAACTTGCATTTGTTTGTAACCTTATATGTATGTAGAAAATGAAAAACTGACAGATATAACTGTATTATCAATGATATATGTAAGATTTATGCTTGTTGGAACAAAATGTTACCTAAGGTTCTTCACATGTAAACTTATTATCATGTGTACACTATGTCTCATTTTTGTGTATTTCAGTTTCATGCTTAACAGTTTCTAAGAGATTTTGGTCCCAAATGTAATACACAGATTGCTCAGTTAACATAATCTAGTTTCCCCATATATCTTTTGCTGTTACCCAAACATCTGACATAACATATTCCAGGTTTAAAGACAAGTGTTTCAGTATCACACCACAAACATCAATGTGTTTAGTTTCAAATATGTATATTTTCATTATCACACACTGGTCATGGAAGAGTGAAAGCTGACCACAGATAATGATTACCACTAAAGTGTTTGTAATTTCTCTCTCCTGGTTCCATTTACCATAATACTAATTACTGATAACTGTTAAAAGTATTGTGGTACAAATCATGGCTATTTCTACCATGTTGCTGTAAACATGTCAACTATAAATTGCACTGCCATAAACTCATTCTGTGTAGGACACTGCTTTCATAGGTTTGCCCATTCTGTGCAAGACTTGACATGTTTTAAGTTTGATACTTTAAAAAGAAGGCCAGGAGGGTTGTTAAGGTAATCTCTAATTGCCCAGGGCCATGATACATTCACCCATAGAGGAAGAAATTGTTATTCATGATTTTCTATAAGTAATGATATTCTGTTTTCCCATCAATCAAGTTTTATGATATATATCCTATTTGTGTCATAAAAGTTAATTTACAGTTGTAGTAGGTTGAAAAATCATACATCAGCTGTTGGAGTGAATAATATATGCTCACTGAGGGTGTACTATAGTGATATTGCCCTTGGAACAGCACATCAGAAGTCCAAATATTTGCTGTTTGCATGTTTCTGGCTGCCTCTCTAGGATCTCGTGGGACCGTCTGTACAGTAAGTTGATTTTGGCTTTTCTTTGTTTTGGCATGTTTCACAATCCCTTTAGAGTATCAGTTTAATATGGACCACCTTGGGCCTTTATGCATGCTGTTTGTTTGTCAGATGGCAAAATGTAAAGAGTCGCACAATACTGCCACACCTTTATTTCATTCTTGTAAAGGTGTTTTTTAGGAGTTTTGCTATCATTTCAACCTCCCAACCCATGGCTGCATGTAAAGGATTAATATTGATGCATATTATAGAAATACATGAATTGAAAAATAAACAAGTGTGTAGATCTAGCTAACTTAATAAGTATGTAGGCCTAGCCCAAACCTTAAAATAGATACAGCATATGCACAGTTCTATAACTTGAATTGTTTCTTCCTGTTCACCAAGTTCACTTAAAACATCTTTCCATAGAGTAAAAAAAAATGTTTGCCCTTAATCTTAATTCATAATTTGCATTATGCACAGTGACTAGTTACAGTGTGAATGAAAATAGCCATGTCATCATGAAAAGAGAAGATGAAATACCTACAAACCACTACCATGAGAGTCACGGTAATAATCTGATGGACGTAATTTTTTTATTCCTTACTGAACAGAATAGAGAACGAATGCTTGCAGTGTTTTTAGTTTAATGTAGTTAATGTTTATTGATCTCAAAATTCACAGATAAATTTTCTGACCAGAATGAAGATTCACTGTTAGTTAAAAGCACAAACAGAAAGCAAAAGTATAAGAAAAGTTACAAAATTTTTCATTAGAATGGGTAGATCCCATCTGTCTTTATGATGTTGCCTTTTCTTGCAACCAAAACAAGGTGGCTAGCATAGACAGAATCTTTCTTATGATGTTTCAGTCGCTATTTGCAATACATGTACATCCAATCTTCTTTTATACTCCTTGTTACCTTTCTTGAAGGATATTTTCATTTTTCTTAACCAGTCATAATGCATATACCATACATCATGTGTGAACAGAGATATACAATCATCAGAACATGGACTTAACAGTGAAATACAGTGACACACAGGTTTTGACATTTAGCTCTTTACATCAAGATCTTAACACCAACTTTGTGTACATTCACAACACGAATAAATACTACCTTGACATTACTATATCCTAGCCATGTATAATACACATAATATTTATTATGGTCTAGAGAATATTAGCTAGAACAAGAAAATTCATACTGCCTTTGCTTATTTAATTTCCATGCTTATACGATTCTGTCAGGAAATACACTACACATATTTATTAGGTTTTCATGCTGTTGCTCATGTAAGCAGTAGCCTGATATTGTTTGTAATATGCAGTGAGAAATATGAAATTTAAATAAAAGCCCATGAAGATCTCTATATAGTGTTATCTCAGATATGGTAATAGATATGCTTAAGAGATATTATTATATGTTTCGTGTAGGTGTTTGAGAGACTGCGAGAGAAATTTTTTATTTGTCATGTGTTCTCTGTTTCCATTACCACTAATTTTCCTTGCCAATTTTTATCATACTTTTAACATCCCCAGTTTTCTTCTCTTGTTTTTCTGTCTCATGTCTGTGTTTTTTTACATTTTACTTTTTCCTTTGTTTTAGATTTTTCTCTTTTCATCATCATGTTTTTCCTCATAACTATCTCCTCCTTTCACTATGCCTTTCTTGTCTTCTTTTATATTCTTCATCACTATCTTCTTCATTTTCTCATTTATCTCTTCCACTCCCCCATCTCCTTACCTGGCTTCAGCTCAGCATCATCTCCATCTTTTCTCCTTCTTCTTTCTCCCAATTCTTCTTGTTCCCATAATATTTGTGCCTGTAGTGACGGCCATCAGTAGTGCTATGTAGTTACTTACTCCTCATTTACTCTGGCTCGTTCTCACCTACATATCCTTTCCTTTTTCCTTTTCTTTTCTCCAAACCTCCATGCCTTCAGTGATGGTTGTTGGTATGACTTAGCAGAGGCACATCAGCCTCTTGTTCAGGTTCCACTACCATAAGTAATTTTTGTAGCAGATATGTTATTTCCTCTGAAAATACAAAAATGCATAAATGTACAAAGATATTGAAAATTGTATTAATGATATAACATTTTTGATAAAAAAGAGAATTTAATGAGTAAAAGAAAATAATATTTTTCCCCTAAAGTGCCTTTCCCATCTTCACAAAGTACCATCAGAATAGATGAATAATGGCCTCACTTGCACACATCCAGTCTCCAGCTGACATACATTATACCATGAGTGAAATAATGTTGATTTATCTGTCTGTCAGTTTACTGCCATTTCTGGTATTCAAAGCAAGTTGTTACTTAGAAAATACTCCTTAAATATTTTGATTACTAACCACCTCAAAGCTTCAAGTAGTGATAATCCACAACAGAGACTGAAATAGTCAGAATACTTGAGGGTAAGCATAAGTAAGTAAAGAAACTGGAAATGTTTGAAGTAAGAAATTACAGTAAAAGACAATTGGAAAAGAACAAACTTCGAGCAGTGATAATGGATTTGAGAATGGGTAGAAAACCATTTAATGAAAGTGACCCAAGAAAATAGAAGCAGAAGTGGGAGAAAGGGCACTTCTTCCTAATTGTTTCATAAGATAAATAAGTGTATAAGTGATGGTAATATGAAATAAAGAAGAAATGAGCAGTAACTTAATCTATAAAAATTTTGCTTGATATGAACTTAGAGTGCAGGAAAGGAGTAATAGATAAACAGAAAGGAACATATTATGACTGACTTTTTCATCTAATCATTAATTTGCAATAAAGCTCAGAAAATAGTAGTTTCATTATTTTGTAACCTGCTGATCAGAGGGATAAGGTGGAAAAACTTTGAGGAATAAAAGATTATGTAAATCAGAGTCTGACCACGGTGTGTCTACAGTTTATCCTATGTAGATTAAATTCTGGACAGCTGATTATAGCATATCCGAGATATCTGTGTGTGATGATGCCCAGTAAACGTATTATTAAGAAAAAAATGTTTACGTAAAAATGTATTTACTAAGGATACAGAGAGAGAGAGAAAAAAACATTGTAATTGATTTACAGTATGGTCATTAGTAAATATGGATGTACAAACTACAACTTGAATACCAAATGAAATATGAATACACTGGAGATGTCATCAATATAAGCAAGAGAGAGTAACCTAATTTTGGGTCTTTATATATCCACTCTCCACTTTAAGGCCAATTCTAAACTCTTTGGCTCTATTACAAATACGCACATTTTACTGAACATTCATGTACAGAAAAAACATAACAAAACCTATTTTGATCTTACCATGGATATGTATGAGCCAGTATGGTTTGTTCTTCCACACAACTCCCACTAGATACACCAGAATGCCAGAGAGAGTCATCAGAATTCCCATACCTGTAGAACATAGGACCATAAGAAAAAATGTAACAGGAATAAAACTAATGAAATCAAACCAGTAAATGGCAATCATTGTCTCATTAATCTTCAGCATTTATTACATTTATACTAATTAGCTGGGTGACATGAATTATGAGTGTACCTGTGCTAATAGGTTCAGTAATCATAGGCACGACAACCAGGTAGGTACAGCCTGCCAGGAAGGTGATTGGGAGTGCTGTGTGGACACGGATGGGACGCTTGAGGTTGGGCCTTGATCTCCTCAACCACAAGAGTGCTGCAATAGCTGCTCCAATGCTTAGCCACAAAACAAAGGATAGACAGTTGATCAGGAAGATGATGTCCCCTCCCAGCATTACCAGTGAGAGAAGACACTGCCAAACAATACATAGGTTTGTCAGTGATAATTTTATGTTATAGATTTAATCTGGTAAAGTCATTTGTTTCATTAATTATTTTTCAGAATTTGGTTCTAGAGTGGGATATAATATATTCTGTTCAAAAGAATGAGTCAAAGAACTGTGTTCATTTTAATTTGGGGTATTTTGGTTTAATCTGCTTCAGACTGGAGGTCAGGATAGTATTCAAATTCACTTGGTTAATCCTGATACTGATGGAGCAATCACAAGGCATCATGTTATGAATAGTAAGATCAGATTAGAATCAAGTGTATCATACAGTATTACTGAAGGAAAAAGTTTTATAGAAATATCCATATAATTTCCCTTTTACTTTTGAATGATACCTGTCAGGCAACAGGAATTACTCAGGGGATATGACAAATGTAATTAGCCCTGCCTATATCACAGTAAAAACAGCACAAGTCTCTTTAGCAAATTATGTAAAACTTTAACATGGATTGTGTGTGTAAAGCATTACCAGTGGTAATGTGGTAATGTTCTTCGAGAATCTAACATAAAAGCCGTATACATACTTTCAAGAATAAATGGAATATATATAAAATTGCAGGCCTTGATAAGTTTTATCATAGAACAATGAAAGAGGTGAAAATTGAGATAGTTAAGGCCTTGACTGCCCTTTCAGTATGTCGCTTATTATGGGAAAAGTTTGAGATGAAAGGAAGTTTGCCAATGTAACACTGTTATTAAAAAAAAAACTAATATGTCACTTCCCAGAAATTCTTGTCCTGTTAGCTTAATGTCTATAGTTGGAAAGCTTATAGAATCCATCACTCAATGAGATTGCTCATGTCTGACAAATCTATGTGGTTTCTTTTATATAATCAACATGTATGTTAAAAGTAAAATGGTTAATGTTATCTATTTAGAATTTCAAAGAGCTTTCAATAAGGTTCTGCATCAAAGGCTACTAGCAAAATTAAGTCATATGGCATCAATGGGGTTGTGCTTCAATGTACTGTATTGAGTCACCAAGATGGTTCCCACACTGAGAAACAAATCCTACAAGAGCAGATTAAACAACTTCAATCTGTTTAGCTTAGAAAAGTGAAGGCTTAGAGGTGATCTAATACAAGTACTCATAATTATCAAATGCTTTGATAATCTTGATCTATCAGTTTACTTAAGACCTGATTTGTCTAATTTTACTCATACTAATGGATATACACTAGAGGTAACATTTTACCTCCAATGAGGCAAAAGCAATTTTACTTCATTGGGACTGTTAACATATGGCACAATTTGCAAATTAGAGTGGTTCAAAGCAGTACTATAGATACATTTAAGAACAAACAATAAATATTTTGCTTTAGCTCCAAGACTTATATCACTCGAACCTCCTGAGTCACAATGACAATTAGCAGGTTATTCTCTTTTAATTGTTTGTATGCCTTCTTGCTTTCACCAAACAAATCTGAGTCTGATATCTTCCACTAACACAAACAGCCTAAAAAAGACTAAATGGTCTGTTGCTGCTTAAATTCTTTTGTATTCCTTTATATTTGTATGGGGAATGTGAGAAATTTTGTATTGCAGGGAATGCAAGGGAAATAAAATGTTGAGTGGTAGAGTGGGTGAAACTTATTCCTTTAAGGTGGTTTGGGCCTGTGGAAAGAATGCAAGAGAGGAAATTTACAAGGAGAGTTTATGATAGTATGATTAACAGATTTGGAGAGAGAGAGGAAAACCACCTGTAACATGAGGAAATAGTGGAAGGGTACTGGAGGGACAGAAGTGGGGTAAGAATGCATGGAATGGTGTAAATGAGGGACATGTAAGGACAGAGGTAAGTGGGGACTCTTCTGCCATGGCCACACTCTTGATGGGAGTTCCCGAAGGGAATGGGTATCAGAGATATAGATAGTAAAGTGCTATATTCCACTGCTGTTCCTATCGTAGTTAATCTCTTGGGATTAAAGATAAAACAATTTCAGAACTTAAGCAATCTATCATCTCACTCTTTGTGAGACTATCACATAAAACAGAGTAGGAGTGACTTACTGTGATCATGAGAGCAGGTACAGGGGTGTGGGCATGGACATGGATAAAGGAGAGGATGGGGGGTAGATGACCCTCTCTTGCCCCAGCAAGAAACAATCGTCCAGATGTAAACAGGATGCCATTCAGACTTCCAAAGGTTGAAAGTGCCACAAACACTGGGATAGAATACTTCAGTGGCCCCAGTACTTCACTTCCAAAAGCCTGTGGAACATAAGGGAAGGTTTTCCTTCATTAAATTCACACTGGAAATTTGTCCTCTAGGTTATGAATCCAACCAGTTGCACATATGAAATAGCTGCTGGAAATTAATGGAGTGTAAACATCTGAGAATTATCTAATACAAAAAATGTCTCTTCCTACAGGATCTCCCATTAACTCAGATAAACCTCAACTTGAAGGTCCTTTCATATTCAGATGACCCCACAATCACCTCATAACACCCTGACACCACAGGATTAACATCAAATATGTAGTACCACATTACATAACTAGAACAATGGCTCACCCAGACCAGTATGTCTGCAATCACTCTTTTAACTCAAGACAGACTTGAATCCAACTCACACCCTCCAGTCACTTTGAATGGATAGTTTCTCCCACTAAGCAAAACACCAGCCATTATAGGCTTCATATACAACATCCAATTCCAACACCAATTACATCAATACAAAAGCTGCATGCAAATTAAATGCCACTAACTGGCACCAAATCTGGACAAGAAAAAGACCCCCACAACATTCTAAACAAACAATTTGTCTACTTTGCTTTAAATAATACCTCACCTTCCTGGTCTTCCACTGTCTCAAAAGAAAATATAGCAAAGCTGCAAACCACGCACATTAGTGCATTCAGAACATCTGCCTTGCATTGTACTTATGTAACAGGTGTCCAATTATGTATTACTGTATCTGTTGTGAGGTGTAAGAATAAGGAATTTTTATGACAAAAGAACTTGACCTTTCTTCAATTTGGTGTTACCATTTACACATTTTTTTTTTTTTTTTTGCCGCTGTCTCCCGCGTTTGCGAGGTAGTGCAAGGAAACAGACGAAAGAAATGGCCCAACCCACCCCCATACACATGTATATACATACGTCCACACACGCAAATATACATACCTACACAGCTTTCCATGGTTTACCCCAGACACTTCACATGCCCTGATTCCATCCACTGACAGCACGTCAACCCCGGTATACCACATCGATCCAATTCACTCTATTCCTTGCCCTCCATTCACCCTCCTGCATGTTCAGGCCCTGATCACACAAAATCTTTTTCACTCCATCTTTCCACCTCCAATTTGGTCTCCCACTTCTCCTCGTTCCCTCCACCTCCGACACATATATCCTCTTGGTCAATCTTTCCTCACTCATTCTCTCCATGTGCCCAAACCATTTCAAAACACCCTCTTCTGCTCTCTCAACCACGCTCTTTTTATTTCCACACATCTCTCTTACCCTTACGTTACTTACTCGATCAAACCACCTCACACCACACATTGTCCTCAAACATCTCATTTCCAGCACATCCATCCTCCTGCGCACAACTCTATCCATAGCCCACGCCTCGCAACCATACAACATTGTTGGAACCACTATTCCTTCAAACATACCCATTTTTGCTTTCCGAGATAATGTTCTCGACTTCCACACATTTTTCAAGGCTCCCAGAATTTTTGCCCCCTCCCCCACCCTATGATCACTTCCGCTTCCATGGTTCCATCCGCTGCCAGATCCACTCCCAGATATCTAAAACACTTTACTTCCTCCAGTTTTTCTCCATTCAAACTTACCTCCCAATTGAGTTGACCCTCAACCCTATTGTACCTAATAACCTTGCTCTTATTCACATTTACTCTTAACTTTCTTCTTTCACACACTTCACCAAACTCAGTCACCAGCTTCTGCAATTTCTCACATGAATCAGCCACCAGCGCTGTATCATCAGCGAACAACAACTGACTCACTTCCCAAGCTCTCTCATCCCCAACAGACTTCATACTTATACCATTTATACATATGTTTTGTAAATATTATCTTGTTGGATACAGGGAAAATGGAAAGTCATATGAAACAAACATGCTGAAAATAAATTGAAATATTTATATTTATTTTTCTTCTCAGTTTGTATTTATGTGATTATTACTGTTTCTATATATATTCCTTGCATGCTTTTCATCCTCCTGTATGTTCAGGTCCAGATCGCTAAAAATCTTTTTCAGTCCATCCTCCCACCTCCACTTTGGTCTCCCACTTCTCCTTGTTCCCTCCACCTCTGACTCATATATCCTCTTTATCCATCTTTCCTCGCTCATTCTCTCCATGTGACCAAACTATTTCAATACACCCTCTTCTGCTCTCTCAACCACACTCTTTATTGCCACACATCTCTCTTACCCTTTCATTACTTACTCGATCAAACCACCTCACACCACATATTGTCTTCAAACATCTCAATTCCAACACATCCACCTTCCTCTGCACCACCCTATCAATTGCCTATGCCTCACAACCATATAACATTGTTAGAACCACTATTCCTTCAAACATACCCATTTTTGCTCCGAGATAACGTTCTTGACTTCCACACACTCTTCAACGCTCCCAGAACCTTCGCCCCCCTCCCCCACCCTGTGACTCACTTCCGCTTCCATGGTTCCATCCGCTGCCAAATCCACTCCCAGATAAAACACTTCACTTCCCCCAGTTTTTCTCCGTTCAAACTTACCTCCCAATTGACTTGTCCCTCAACCCTACTGAACCTAATAATCTTGCTCTTATTCACATTTACTCTCAGCTTTCTTCTTTCACACACTTTACCAAACTCAGTCACCAACTATTGCAGTTTCTCACCTGAATGAGCAACCAGTGCTGTATCATCAGCGAACAACAACTGACTCACTTCCCAAGCCCTCTTATCCTCAACAGACTGCATACTTGCCCCTCTCTCCAAAGCTCTTGCATTCACCTCCATAACAATCCCTCCATAAACAAATTAAACAACCATGGAGACATCACGCACCCCTGCTGCAAACCAACATTCACTGGGAACCAATTACTTTCCTCTCTTCCTACTCATACACATGCCTTACATCCTCAATAAAAAATTTTCACTGTTTCTAGCAACTTACCTCCCACACCATATACTCTTAATACCTTCCACAGAGCATCTCTATCAACTCTTACCATATGCCTTCTCCAGATCCATAAATGCTACATACAAATCCATCTGTTTTTCTAAGCATTTCTCACATACATTCTTCAAAGCAAACACCTGATCCACACATCCTCTACCATTTCTGTAACTACACTGCTCCTTCCCAATCTGATGCTCTGTACATGCCTTCACCCACTCAATCAATACCTTCCCATATAATTTCCCAGGAATACTCAATATACTTATACCTCTGTAATTTGAGCACTCACCTTTATCCCCTTTGCCTTTGCACAATGGTTCTATACATGCATTCCGCCAATCCTCAGGCACTTCACCATGAGCCATACATACATTGAATATCCTCACCAACCAGTCAACAACACAGTCAACCCTTTTTTAATGAATTCCACTGCAATACCATCCAAACCCGCCGCCTTACCGGCTTTCATCTTCTGCAAAGCTTTCATTACCTCTTCTCTGTTTACCAAATCATTCTCCCTGACCATCTACTTAGCACACCACCTTGACCAAAATACCCTATATCTGCCACTCTATCAAACACATTCAACAAACCTTCAAAATACTAACTCCATCTCCCTCTCACTTCACCACTACTTGTTATTACCTCTCCATTTGCCCCCCTTCACCGATGTTCCCATTTGCTCTCTTGTCTTACGCACTTTATTTACCTCCTTCCAAAACATCTTTTTATTCTCCCTAAAATTCAATGATACTCTCTCACCCCAACTCTCATTTACCCTCTTTTTCACCCTTGCACCTTTCTCTTGACGTCTTGCCTCTATCTTTTATACATCTCTCAGTCATTTGCATTATTTCCTTGCAAAAATCGTCCAAATGCCTCTCTCTTCTCTTTCACTAACAATCTTACTTCTTCATCCCACTACATGAAATAACAACCCCCTCCCCCCTCATGTGTGCAAGGTAGCGCTACCAAAAGACAATAAAGGCCACATTCATTCACACTCAGTCTCTAGCTGTCATGTAATAATGCACCGAAACCACAGCTCCCTTTCCACATCCAGGCCCCACAGAACTTTCATTGGTTTACCCCAGATGCTTCACATGCCGTGGTTCAATCCATTGACAGCACGTCAACCCCGGTATACCACATCGTTCCAATTCACTCTACTCCTTGCACGCCTTTCACCCTCCTGCATGTTCAGGCCCCAATCACTCAAAATCTTTTTCACTCCATCTTTCCACCTCCAATTTGGTCTCCCACTTCTCCTCGTTCCCTCCACCTCTGACATATATATCCTCTTGGTCAATCTTTCCTTACTCATTCTCTCCATGTGACCAAACCATTTCAAAACACCCTCTTCTGCTCTCTCAACCACACTCTTTTTATTGCCACACATCTCTCATACCCTATTATTACTTACTTGATCAAACCACCTCACACCACATATTGTCCTCAAACATCTCATTTCCAGCACACCCACCCTCCTCCGCACAACTTTATCCATAGCCCATGCCTCGCAACCATATAACATTGTTGGAACCACTATTCCTTCAAACATACCCATTTTTGCTTTCCGAGATAATGTTTTCGACTTCCACACATTCTTCAATGCTCCCAGAATTTTCGCCCCCTCCCCCATCCTATGATTCACTTCCGCTTCCATGGTTCCATCCACTGCCAAATCCACTCCCAGATATCTAAAACACTTCATAGTATTGGCCATTTCCCACGTTAGCGAGGTAGCGTTCAAAACTGAGGATTGAGCCTTTGAGGGAAATCCTCACTTAGCCCCCCTTCTCTGTTCCTTGTTTTGGAAAATTAAAAATAAGAGGGGAGGATTATTATTTTTTTTTCATACTATTCGCCATTTCCCGCATTAGCGAGGTAGCATTTAGAACAGAGGACTGAGCCTTTGAGGAAATATCCTTACTTGGCCCCCTTCTCTGTTCCTTCTTTTGGAAAATTAAAAACGAGAGGGAAGGATTTCCAGCCCTCCACTCCCTCCCCTTTTAGTCGCCTTCTATGACACGCAGGGAATATGTGGGCATAGGACTTGAACATGACCTATGAGATTCACTGGTTGTAATACTAGCCACTGCATCATGGAAACTGATGTATCTGTATCTACCTATTTGTACAGTATAAGGAGTTTTACACTTGTGGAGCCCTATCTCTTAAACATTCCCTACCATCCTAAAACTTTTTAAATTTATGTATGCTGTCTGCATTAATCATGCCTTCAGTCATACTAATTCAGTGTGTGTAAGTCTAATCATCTATTTATCTGTACAGGGAGGGATTTCTACAATCACAGGGCCCCATCTCTTAAACTATCTCCAATATCATGCAACTTTTTAGATTTCTGTCTGCCATCCACATCACTATTAACTCACTATGTGTGTGTGTGTGTGATTACTATTTGTGTGTTACAGGAGGAGAGTTTTACATTCATGTTGCCTTGGTTATTAATCTTGTTATGTATTAAATCTCGTATGTGTTCACACACACACACACACGCTCACATATATCAACCTAATCCAGATACCTACATACTGACTAGCCTTAATGGGATGACGATCTGCTGGATTGACTGTGGGCTGACCAATGCATCCAGGGCTCGAACCTTGGTGAGCTCATGTGTGAATCATGTTCACACACTAATTATTACACCGAAGCATGTATGTGTGTGTATTTCGTAATACTTTACTGCATAAGCTTTCGTGTCTTAATTTTGGTATTTGTAAGCCAAGCAATAATCAGCTTTTAACTTCTGAATGTTAGTTATTGTGTGCAGTAACATGTAGTGGGGGAAATTATACATGGCTGTTGTATCTCAGGAGTCTCCACTGTAGGAGAACAAGGGAGGTAAATGGGGAGAAGGGAGCAGAGGCAACAGACACAGTTAAGCATAAACGGGAGATGAAGAGACACAAAAGAGTAAAATATAGATAGGAGTAATGGTGTTATCCAGGGTGTCAACTGTATTTAGGGTAGATGTTGGGAAGAATTAAAAGAATGGAGCTGAAAAGTTAGGCCACTGAAAAGAACCAAGACGACAGAGGGAAGTTAGATGAAGAACAGAGTGAAGATGGCCTAGAGTGATCCCTGGTGAGCAGGGCTGATAAAGTTAGTCGGAGATGTAGGCAGAAGAGAGGGAGGCAGGACTTACAACAGCAACTGCGTTGGAGGCAAGTATGTCACTGGGGCTCAGGACGACGAGGTAGGCCACGTTGACTAACACATACACCACTGTGACCAACGGCAGTGCCACCCAGATGGCCCGTGGTAGGTTCCTGAAACAAGGCACGTCTCAACACAGGTATATACGCACATGATTCACAACATTTTATTCAACCTCTTGAACACGAATGTGTGTCCCTTGGGTATATTGACCTACTCTTTGACCTGACCGTTAGGGGCAATTGCACCCAGCCGTAGTACTGACGGGCTCAAGGGTCGCTCTGTCATGAACTCGTCATCACCGTCATAATCAGGGGTACCTACCATTGTGCTTAAGGTTCACTCCATTGTGCTCAAGGGTCGCACACTCCTGCTCAAGGGTTGTATCGTTATGCTTAAGGGTTATGCCATCATGCTCAAAGGTTGCACATTTGTTACACCATTATACTTGAGGGGTTTCAATCTCCTCATATATAACTGGACAATATAAAGACAAATAATTTTCATTACCATGCATTTCAAAAAAAGTACCACATATTACCTGACCCGAAAACATTGATAGGCTCTGAATATAGTTTTCATTGGGGTGGAAGAAAAAACAAAACAGGAATTATATTATTGTGTTTTCTATACACTGAAGCATTTATCTAATCAGTATCTACAGGAATGACTAGTTACCCATCATACCACAACAGCTCTTACAGAAAGAGTCCTCCATATTCTTAAGTAATACCACCGCTAAATGGGCAAGCATTAACCTCTCCCTGAACCCTGCCCACAGTCATAATGACAATACGAATCCTGTTGCAAATAATTATAATTTCTGCGAACACAGAGAATTCCTTCGTACTTACGGTGAGATTCTGCCAAAGTACAGGGTTAGTGTATAGTGCTCACCACGGGAAATTTAAAGCTTCGAAGAACAAGTCATGTATTACATTTTGTCAGTGTCATGTGTTAGACAGAAATTGTATGTTTGTGGATTGAATGTTAGCAGCCCTCGTGTTGGGAAGGCAGAAAGAAAAGACAGTCATATGGGCCAAAGGAGTGAAATCTTACAGCCTCCGGAGTGATGATGGAGTGATAAAAACACGAAGAGGAAGATATAAGAACAGGTGATACAGAAATATACACACGAGATAGGAAGACTAACGAATGGAGGAAAAGAGGCGGATATATCATACAGTTATCCCGACGGGAATAAGATAGACAAGGAAAAAGAAGGACAGGGATGTAGCCATAAAAAGAATAAAACAGACACCGAGAAACAGGACACCATACAAACAAACACAAACGCATGTAAACTAATCACTCAGCTAAAAGACATAGTAACAAACGGCTAAACATCCAAGAAGGTTGTACAAAGTTAACATTAACATCTAAATCCAACAATCTTATTCCCCCTCCGACCAACCTCTGCCAGCACTGAACCCTGGTTAATGATAACAGGAGCTGCTCTGAAATCAACCTTACTCTTCCTGTAACCATTATGACCTCCCCAGAGATTTTCTTTGATATAGTTTCATTTCATCAAAGAAATCTGGGCCCTGACACACTATCCTTTTCCTTCTTTTCAAGTTAGTCAAGTAATGCATAAATGAGCAGTTAATTGAGGTCATTACTCGGGCTGAAAGAGTGTATTACATTGATTGATTTACTTGTTATTGAGTGATTTTAACTTTTATGCAATAAGTGTAAAAATGAGTTTCTCCATTCAAAATCTTTTAGAAAGAAGCTAAGTTGAAAAGGAAGCACTCAAGTTTAGGGGTTAATTTATTACAATCATGGGGACTTTTTCGAATTAAGATCACTCATCCTAAATGAAAGGAATTACTTGATAAAGCATTCATGGAAGTTAACTGAATAAGATGAAGATAACTTAGATATAAGACTCAGGTTTGATTAGAACCAAGCACGAAACTCATTCATGTTTAGTTAAGGGATGATTAGAATATAAACCCACCGGAGTTCTCTGAAAGATTAACTAATCCAGGTCGTTTTTTTTTCTGACTGCTCACCATGGCATGGACAAATACCGGTGATGGCCATCTCATGTAAGAGGAAAGTTGGGTAAGCGGAAAAGACGAAAATAATCAGATCTTTCGTACTTGTACACCTGGTTCTTAGATGTAGAAGTGTTGTAGAGTAGAAGATTGAAAAAAAGGAAGAGTTCCACAGCTTTGTTCCTCGACGGAATAAGTGGTTAGCATGGCGGTCGGTCTTGCTGAAGGTATGCGGGAAAAGTATGGAAGAAGGCAGCGGCCACATGTGGGCCGCGGAACGAAGCAGCGCATCTTTCAGAAGGGCTCATTTATGTGGGTAGAGACAAGTGATGACTATCATGATGATAAAGAACTCATAAGGAATATTACAATTCGCATTATACCAAAAGGGGCTTCAAAAGGTTTAGTCTCTGGGGAGTAAAAATAGCTTTTGATTACTGGGGGAGAGGGAAGGGCCTACTGGGGGAATTGCCCCACGACTTAGTATATTAAGAGATGACCTAAGACCAAGCCTCAGTGGCAGGGACTAAAACAAACAGCTCGCGAGGGCAGTGGCCAAAATAAAACCTGTAGAGGAGGTGTAGAGAGGAATGGTAGGAGAGGTGGTACCTAGAGCATTAATGAGAAGTGAGGCTTTTGGTTCTACTGTTGAGGTATAGGAATAAACATCTTAGATATGTGTTGAGAAAATAATCATACAGCAGACCACCGAAATTTCTTGTGTAATATATAATGCTAGTAGAACTGGCTTAGTATGGATGAACCACCAGATGATCTGCTCCAGTGATCCGACGTTTTAGGAAATACAACCGTTGAAGTTATGAAACAATTCGTCACAGGTGGTAATTATGGCATGTATACAACGCCACTAACTTTGGAGGCTGTAGATTTTGTAAGTTGCTCACGTGAGGCCCCTAAGGTGGAATAAAAGATATGATTATGCTCAAACATATTTACATTATCACAGGGTTGGATCAGTTCAGAGGAAGTGATTTCAATTAAGGAAGACGATCACAAAGTAAGAAACACGGGTTAAGTCAATCACATTAAGTAAGATCGCTTAGGGACTCAACAGTAAAATTCTCGGGCTTCACTTTGGTGGAATCACCAAGGGACTCAGGGTGAGTAAGATTACTCAAGAACTCATTTGGGCTAAGTACGATCCTCCAGGGACTCAAGCAGGTTATGTAAGATCTCTCAGACACTCACGTAGGGTAAAGAAGAACGCTCAGGTAATGACTTAAGTTATGTAAGATAACTCCAATATTCAACATCTAGTACGATGCTTAAGATCCCTAAGGGAATCTCACCAAAATACACTCACTCAGGTTGAGTAGGGAGCCCTGTTCACGACTGGTATTTGTAAACAAGGTCCCGCTATGAGAGGCTGCCTAGCTGCAGCACAGGACCTTCAATGGCTCTGACGCGACAATGGAGCTTTTAAACCCACTAGGACGAGAGAGCCTGGGGTAGGGGATGGAGAAGGCACGGGGGTGACAGGAAAGGTTGGGGGGGAGGGAGGATGAGGACAAGGGGTTAAAAATTAGGAGCTCAGGAGGAAAGGGAAGGAGGAGGCGGAGAGAAAAGATATCAAGACAATGGATGAGAAAGGAAGTGAAGACTTGGGGAAAATGTAGATGAATACACATTAATATTAGGAAAATGCAGAGCGCTGAGAGAGAAAAACGAAGTGATTGATATATGATACTTGCATATATTTACAAATTCTTATTTTTCGTGATCAGAGAACAATTTCAGGATATGATTGAAAAACCTATAAATATAATTAAAAAATTCATTTGATATTACAAATAAAGGTAATTTCCCAACCTGTTCACCGCAGGCTGCGTCAGTTATTGTCCGAAATGGAAAAAAAAATTAACATTCAATTTTCAGTTAGACTCAGATGAACGACGCATAGAAACATGACAAAAATATTGACATATAGATAATCTCTAATGATTGTGGGAAGTACAATGAAAGCACAAGGACGTTAATGAACAACAAAAAAATACTGAGTCCACTAATGTGTTCCTTCTCAGCCAGATTTTAAGAACTATGATAAAAAATTGAAAAAAAAAATTGAAGGCTAAGAAAAGCCTGAGCACTGACAGGCAAACAATGAGAAGGGAAAGAGTTAATAAGCTGGATTGCTTTTATCGAGAACATAACATATTGAGAATTTTAGAATTTGGCGTACTCAGAGCGTGAGTAAACAGTAATATATCTTCATTGTATATACAAAATTGTATTATATATTAGAAGAGAAATCAATTAACACATAGTTATAATTCAAGAAACCTAACCAAGTCACGTGAATAATCGTATCGGCAAAGAATCGGCTGTTTTAAGGTAGCGCCATCTTTGTTTCCTGTATGACTTTGGTAAGGTAATTGGTCAAGCCTAAGGCCTGTCATTTTAAGCCAGACGCTGATGATGTACAAATGAACACAGCCTTCCTCGCAGCGTAATTGGAACTGAAGTACTTTACGTGCTATCCTGCCAGTGGCCTCGTGCATTGGCCGTTCAGCATTACGACAAGCATCAAGTTGCACGAGCGGCAGTAGCAGCTTCACGACGGTAAGTTTAGTAATCCAAGTACATTGTTTATTAATCCAAGTGCAACATTAGTTATATTTAGAAAGTTTTTTTAAAGTTTACGTGGCGATTATTTGCCCTGTCAGGCAACACCAATGGGGCAGATGTTATTTTGCCGACCAGTCATAGGCTGCACCAATGGGACACACGTTATTATGCTTACTTGTAAACTTTCAGCTAGTTTCACCTGCTCCAACTCTAGGTTAGGTTGATGTAGACTAGGGGTTGATAAGGGCCGTGGGTTAGAAACCTTGGTGAACGTATAGTAATTTTAAGAGGTGACTTTTTTTTTTACCCTAACATTTTCCCTAGATTTCATCATGGCGACGGGTATGAGCTTCTGTCGTTTGATTTTTGCATTATACGACATTTGCACATTTTTTGCCATCGGAAGTGAGTTAAGTTACTAAGTAGAAGTGAATAAATTAACTTCTTGAACATTAACACTGCAGGAAATTATTTAATGGTCAATTGCTTGGTCACGGGGAACTAACAACATTGATTCGTCTGCCACGCAGCACTTATTCCCTCCAATCCCTAGTGTGGATACGCAGCAAATGACGTATATTTCGATTAGAATATTGATAAAGTGAATATCGGCTGTAAGGAGATGTATTTACAGGTGAGGTTTTCAGAAATTAATTAGGTGATACTTTGAGGTCAACAGAACGTATGAAAGCCTTATCTACCTTTACCCTAGTGGTATTTACCTTAATATCCTCTGTTGTTAAAATGTACATAATTCCTTAATCATTGGAATGACTACAGATGATTGCAAGTAAGTGTTGATCAGAATGTCAATGAACGGTTATCTGTGGAACTGTATAATTCTTATTCATATCATAGAGTTGATTCTTTTGATTTTTATATAGTGGTAAAGTCTTAATTTATTCACATGATCATTTGACTTATAACCAGTGAGTGAGAATACCGGACGAATAAATACGTATGTGACTGGACAATTGACCATGCCGTAAAGTTTATTCATCGTTTCAGATGAACAATAAATGCATAACAATAGGAAGACAATAGGCAACTTGGTTTAATCCATGAGAAACACTAGCAAATTGTCTAAATAAATTTTGCTGTCCAGAATACTTGGAGTACAGTTGCCTACTCTTTGCCTGTGCTATTGTTAATTCTAAAACTTCGTTTTATCCTGTTTCATCAATCAATTTTTTTTCAAATGAGAATTTTGTAAATTTTAGATAGGCAAATGATGGATTTAAAATTAGGTGATGTATATGAAAATTGAAGTACATTCATATTCCTAATAACGCTGATTTCTTTTTGTGTAGAAGAATCCAACATATTAAGATAAAAAGAAAGAGAAGCTGCAAGAATATCGCAGCACCCGTATGGGAACGACCCAAACAGCTTTAGGGGACCTTGATGTGAATGTATTAGAAGCTAGAATAAACGAAAGAAGAATGAGTTGCTGCTTTCTCCGGGTATGTATACTGTTTTGTCTTGAATGATGCGCTGTGACGCATAACAGTGTATTTGCCTCAGCTTTTATGGTATTAGCTGACTTTTTTGTTGTAAAACGAATTCTTGTTGTTTGTTGCTCTGACAAGCTTGAGCTAACTTGGGTCCTTCGCTACGTACGTCCTTTTGTATCTTCTCCGTACCATTTGCTTGTTATATTTGGCTCAAATTTTGTTAGGATCAAATGCTATTGCCCGTAACTCGTAGCACGATTAAAAGAGCTTCTAGCAAGGCGCCAAACGGAAATCACGGGTTTTAGATTTTCGTATCAGTAAAGAGTAGGTCACTCGATCCAGTCTTTCTTCTAGTTTGGGATCAGTTATGCCACTTTGAATAACACTTTTGAGTTACCCCGACTTACGAGATTTCCCTACCAGTGGCGCCACTCCTGTGCTGTATGCTTATCTTTTGAGTTCCAACTTTGAGGGTGACGGAAGATATCAAGTCCGTCCAAGCTCTTGTCAAACTAGAACGCATTAAACGGAAAATGGTTTTATCACCTTGCTAGAGCGAGCATGCAGTAAACTGCATGAAAATTATCATTGCCATAACGCTTAACATGTGAATATCTTCACGGAAGTGCTTTGAAAATGAGGTGTCTTCAGATATCGAACTAAAGTAGTTTTTTTTTTTTTTTTTAAAAAACCTTCAAAACCTTATAATCCCCCGAGTATCACTAGCGTAATGAAAGGTTCATGAAGTCGTGCTCTTACGGCTTAGGAAAATAGCCTTGGAATAACCGATCTTAACAAAGGCAAAGACGCGGATGAAGGATCGGTAAAAACCCAGTGAGGGTAAGGAATGTACGCTGCGACACTCCTACCCCACGACCGAGCCACCAGCTTCACCTAACCGTCCGTACTCGATCTACGCAACGTAACCGGCCCCGTTGACCTCAGAATGACTTTGGTGAAGTAAGGTCTCACGAGCTCATGCATAGAGCACTTGGGTATGCAGTTATGACTTGCATGTACACTTGCACATTATTGCACAAGCGAGGCTATTTCATGTACAGAAATTACTGGGTTTTCAAGGAAAACTAATCATCAGTAACTGACAAGCAGAACTTACTTAACAGATTAGTTTCCTGTTAGAACACCTAGTAAGTGATATATGTTATTAATTACAGAATTGTGAGTGATTAGATGTATGTTGTAGAACTAGTTGGTGATTGATTAATTATTAATCTGAAGCAGTTAACAGTAAGAACTTGTCAAAAAAATTTATATAGAAATCAGGATATTAATAAGTGATTTTGTATACGACGATTTTTGTATTAATATACACACAAGTAAATAAACTTGGCAAATCCGTGTCGTAGGAATAATACTCGTTCATAATGTTCAAAAGCACATAAAAATAGTAAGTTTACTCGGAATACAGAAAACCTGAAAATAGAAAACGACTGAAGCTAATGGAAATGAAATGATTTTGTCTTATATAGTACTGAAGTGATCATGATAACTCCCATAGACTTTATCCTGTAAACATAAACGACCCCGGAGCACACCGATACGCCCCTTCAGGTCAGTGGTTCGACCCTTAAGTGTGATGATGTGGTATTCAACCCGGCGTTATAGGTTTTGTGCGTAATTAAGGCCAGGCCATCTTACCCACGATGGGATTTGCACCGTCGGCGACGCATTTAATCCGTGGGAGGTATGAGATTCCCCGTACATGATCGTGTAATTGTAAGGTTTTCATGGGGAGGAAAATTGACACGATTTACGAGGTCAGTTTGTTGTTTCGTGTTGTATGTATCAGCCCTCAACCCTACTGTACCTAATAACCTTGCTTTTATTCACATTTACTCTCAACTTTCTTCTTTCACACTCTCAACTTTCTTCTTTCACACACTTTATCAAACTCAGTCACCAGCTTCTGCAGTTTCTCACCCGAATCAGCCACCAGCGCTGTATCATCAGCGAACAACAACTGACTCACTTCCCCAAGCTCTCTCATCCACAAGAGACTGCATACTTGCCCCTCTTTCCAAAACTCTTGCATTCACCTCCCTAACAACCCCATCCATAAACAAATTAAACAACCATGGAGAGATCACGCACCCCTGCCACAAACCAACATTCACTGAGAACCAATCATTTTCCTCTCTTCCTACACGTACACATGCCTTACATCCTTGATAAAAACTTTTCACTACTTTTAACAACTTACCTCCCACACCTTATATTCTTAATAACTTCCACAGAGCATCTTTATCAACTCTCATATGCCTTCTCCAGATCCATTAATGCTACAGACAAATCCATTTGATTTTCTAAGTATTTCTCACATGCATTCTTCAAAGCACACACCTGATCCACACATCCTCTACCACTTTTGAAACCACACTGCTCTTCCCTAATCTGATGCTCTGTACTTGCCTAGACCCTCTCAATCAATACCCTCCCATATGATTTCCTAGGAATACTCAACAAACTTATATCTCTGTAATTTGAACACTCACCTTTATCCCCTTTGCCTTTGTACAATGGCACTATTCATCCATTCCGCCAATCCTCAGGCACTTCATAATGAACCATACATTCATTGAATATCCTCACCAACCAGTCAACAACACATTCACCCCTTTTGTTTAATAAATTCCACAGCAGGGCCATCCAAACCCGCTGCCTTGCCGGCCTTCATCTTCAGCAAAGCTTTCACTACCTCTTCTCTGTTTACCAAATCATTCTCCCTGACCCTCTCATTTCGCACACCACTTCGACCAAACACCCTATATCTGCCACTCTATCATCAAACACCAACAAACCTTCAAAATACTTACTCCATCTCCCTCTCACTTCACCACTACTTGTTATTACCTCCCCATTTGCCCCTTGACCGATGTTCCCATTTGTTCTCTTGTCTTACGCACTTTACTTACCGCCTTCCAAAGCATCTTTTTATTCCTAAAATCAATGATACTCTCTCACCCCAACTCTCATTTGCCCTCTTTTTCACCTCTTGCACCTTTCCCTTGACCTCTTGCCTCTTTCTTTTATACATCTCCCTGTCATTTGCACTATTTCCCTGCAAAAATCGTCCAAATGCCTCTCTTCTCTTTCACTAATAATCTTACTTCTTCATCCCACCACTCACTACCCTTTCTAATCTGCCCACCTCCCACCTTTCTCATGCCACAGGCATCTACTGCGCAAGCCATCAATGCTTCTCTAAATACATCCCATTCCTCCTCCACTGCCCTTACGTCATTTGTTGTCACCTTTTTCCATTCTGCACCCAATCTCTCTTGGTACTTCCTAACACAAGTCGCCTTTCCAAGCTCACTTAATCTCACCACTCTCTTCACCCCAACATTCTCTCTTCTTTTCTGAAAACCTCTACAGATCTTCATCTTCGCCTCCACAAGATAATGATCAGACATCCCTCCAGTTGCCCCTCTCAGCACATTAACATCCAAAAGTCTCTCTTTCGCGCGCCTATCAATTAACACGTAATCCAGTAACGCTCTCTGACCATCTCTCCTACTTACATACGTATACTTATGTACATCTCTCTTTTTAAACCAGGTGTTCCCAATCACCAGTCCTTTTTCAGCACACAAATCTACAAGTTCTTCACCATTTCCATTTACAACACTGAACACCCCATGTACACCAATTATACCCTCAACTGCCACATTACTCACCTTTGCATTCAAATCACCCATCACTATAACCCGGTCTCGTGCATCAAAGCTGCTAACACACTCACTCAGCTGATCCCAAAGCACTTGCCTCTCTTGATCTTTCTTCTCATGACCAGGTGCATAAGCACCAATAACCACCTATTTCTCTCCATCCACTTTTAGTTTTACCCATATCATTTTAGTTTACTTTCTTAAACTCTATCACATACTTTTACATCTTCTGCTTCAGGAGCAGTGCTACTCCTTCCTTTGCTCTTGTCCTCTCACCAACCCTGACTTTACTCCCGACACATTCCCATACCACTCTTTCCCTTTACCCTTGAACTTCGTTTCACTCTGAGCCAAAACATCCAGGTTCCTTTCCTCATACATACTACCTATCTCTTCTTTTTTCTCATCTTGGTTACATCCACACACATTTACACACCACAATCTGAGCCCTAGAGGAGGATGAGCACTCCCCGCATGACTCCTTCTCCTTTCCCCTTTTAGAAAGTTAAAATAAAAGGAGGGGAGGGTTTCTAGCCCCCC
This sequence comes from Panulirus ornatus, assembly GCF_036320965.1. NCBI lineage: Eukaryota > Metazoa > Arthropoda > Malacostraca > Decapoda > Palinuridae > Panulirus > Panulirus ornatus. The sequence goes on from NC_092234.1 coordinate 14,924,938, forward strand.
CGCTCCCGTCCCTTTTAGTCGCTTACGACACGCGGGGAATGCGTGGGAAGTTTTCTTTCTCCCCTATCCCCAGGGATATATATATACATATATTCCCTGGGGATAGGGGAGAAAGAATACTTCCCACGTATTCCCTAAGTGTCGTAGAAGGCGACTAAAAGGGAAGGGAGCGGGGGGCTGGAAATCCTCCTCTCTCTCTTTTTTTTTATTTTCCAAAGGAAGGAACAGAGAAGGGGGCTGGATGAGGATTTTCCTCAGAGGCCCAGTCCTCTGTTCTTAACGCTACTTCGCTGACGCGGGAAATGGCGAATACATAGTAAGAAAGAAAGAAAAAAAAAAAAAAAAAAAAAAAAAAAATATATATATATATATATATATATATATATATATATATATATATATATATATATATATATATATATATATATGGCAAATGGTGTAAAGGGGAAACAAAAATCTACTGTACTTGTATGGGTCCTTGAGCTCCTCTGTGACGAAGTTGAGATAGTTCCAGCCGCCGTAAGCGAAGAGGCCCGAGTACAGCGCGAGGGCGATGCCGCCTATGTTGTGTTCCCCCTTCCACACCCGGTCCTCCAGCTGCGTGTGGCCTGGTGGGGAGGAACCTGAGGGTTATCCCGAGGAAACTGGGATTCTCTCTCTCTCTCTCTCTCTCTCTCTCTCTCTCTCTCTCTCTCTCTCTCTCTCTCTCTCTCTCTATATATATATATATATACATACATATATTTCAGTAAAGTCACAATGCTGTACACTTTGGTGTGTATCACATCGTCATGGGGGTAGAGAAACGATACATAAATTTCTGTATCTGAAGATGTGATACACACACACGCGTGCTCGTGACCTTCTATGTCATTTATCATCGTGGTTATCAGTATATATATATATATATATATATATATATATATATATATATATATATATATATATATATATATCCACCTCGTTTTTTTTTTTTTATTTTCCATAAGAAGGAACAGAGAAGGGGGCTAGGTGAGGATATTCCCCCAAAGGCCCAGTCCTCTGTTCTTAACGCTACCTCGCTAACGCGGAAAATGGCAAATAGTTTGAAAATATATATATATATATATATATATATATATATATATATATATATATATATATATATATATATATATATATTTTTTTTTTTTTTTTTTTTTTTTCATACTATTCGCCATTTCCCGCGATAGCGAGGTAGCGTTAAGAACAGAGGACTGGGCCTTTTTTTGGAATATCCTCACCTGGCCCCCTCTGTTCCTTCTTTTGGAAAATTAAAAAAAAAAAAAAAGAGAGAGGGGAGGATTTCCAGCCCCCCGCTCCCTCCCCTTTTAGTCGCCTTCTACGACACGCAGGGAATACGTGGGATGTATTCTTAATCCCCTATCCCCTATAGGGTTGTACGGAGGAGGGTGGATGTGCTAGAAATGAAGTGTTTGAGGACAGTATGTGGTGTGAGGTGGTTTGATCGAGTAGGGAATGAAAGGGTAAGAGAGATGTGTGGTAATAAAGAGTGTGGTTGAGAGAACAGAAGAGCGTATGTTGATATGGTGGACGTATGGAGAGAATGAGTGAGGAAAAGTTGACAAAGAGGATATACTTGTCAGAGGTGGAGGGAACAAGGAGAAGCGGGAAACCAAATTGGAGGTGGAAGGATGGAGTGAAAAAGATTTTAGCGATTGGGGCCTAAACATGCAGGAGGGTGAGGCGTGCAAGGAATAGAGTGAAGTGGAATGATGTGGTATACCAGGGTCAACGTGCTGTCAGTGGACTGAACCAGGGCATGTGAAACGTCGGGGGTGAACCATGGAAAGGTCCGTGGGGCCTGGATGTGGATAGGGAGCCGTGTTTTCGGTCCATTGCACATGACAGCTAGAGACTGAGTGTGAACGAATGTGTCCTTTGTTGTCTCTTCTTGGCGCTGCCTCGCTGGGGGGGGGATATGTTATTTCGTGGGTGGCGGGATGGCGACGGAAATGGATGGAGGTAGCAAGTATATATATATATATATATATATATATATATATATATATATATATATATATATATATATATATATATTGCTAAAAGTATAACGTATGGTATTGGGTACATAATGGTTATTTATAGATGAATGACATACAGTTGGTCGATCGTGAAGTGTTAGGTCTCGCATTCACACTAGGAATGGTGTATGTGTATAGAATGAATGATGAGGACAAATGAATGAGTAAAGTTGTGTTATGAAAAAGTAGTGAACAATTTCTGTAAAGACAAGACAGAGCATCACAGATAAGAGATAGATAATGAAGTGTCAAGGAAATAAAGATTAGGGCAAAATCGGGCAGAAAAAAATTGGGAGAAAAATGTGCGTAAATTGAAATAGGGATGATAGAGACTTAGGAGGATAGGGATGATAAAGACTGAGGAGGATAGGGATGATGAAGACTGAGGAGGATAGGGATGATAAAGTTTGAGGAGGATAGGGATGATAAATATTGAGGATAGGGATGACAAAGACTGAGGAGGATAGGGATGATAAAGATTGAGGGGATAGGGATGATAAAGATTGAGGAGGATAGGGATGATAAAGACTGAGGAGGATAGGGATGATAAATATTGAGGAGGATAGGGATGATAAAGGCTGAGGAGGATTGGGATGATAAATATTGAGGAGGATACGGATGATAAATATTGAGGAGGATAAGGATGATGAAGACTGAGGAGGAGCGGGAGCCATTACTGAAGCCCCTCGGGTGGGCCGTGCGTTGAGCAAGCTAATGTGACACGTTGCCCCGGGCGGTCGGTGCCCTCCCTGGGTGGGTGGGTGAGAGGATGGTCTCCCGTGGTGGGCGGTGGAACGGCGCTCAAGTCACCCTCTCCTTCAGAACAGACGGCCCTTCCTACGACACCGACCCTCACCGTACATGCATATTTCCTTTTTTTGTGTGTGTGTTTGTTTGTGTGTGTGGGGGGGGTGGGGTGGGGGGGATGTTGAAGGGGAACATTGCGACCTGCTTTAGTTGTGTACTACGTGACCCAGTCAGACGAGTGGGTATGCAAGCAGCCGATTCTCGGAAGCAGAGGCTCTGGTAACATTGAGAGAGAGAGAGAGAGAGAGAGAGAGAGAGAGAGAGAGAGAGAGAGCAGCAGGAGCAGCATTGTGCAGAAGAGAGAAAGGGGGTTCAGATTGAGAGGATAGATGCGTAAGCTACCGATAATGATTGCTTTTGTCTGAACCCTGTCGAGCACCTTGGGTCTCTGAGCGTCCATTGTGTTATTCCCTCCCGTCGTCTTTCTCCAGGAACCTCCACGTTCACCCCCTCCCCTCCCATCCCATCCCATCCATCACCACTCTTTCCCCTTCCCTCCCCCTGTCATACCATTATCAGTTCGTTAATTCTGCCTCCTCCCTCACTCCATCATACCACTATCTTCCATAGTCAGCGGCCATGGCAAGGTGTCTCCCGGGGACCTCCATCACCACCACTCATCGACGCCACCACCACCAGCTCCTTCACAGGCAACACCACCACACCCTCCGCCACCAGTCTACCACCCATATACTCCAACATCCCCCACCATTCCTTCACCACCGTCGTCAGTATTGTTCCCCATCATCACCACCGTTGTGGCTGAGGTACATCTGCGTCTTGGGCTTTA